>NW_005357115.1:524087-566374 GCF_000412655.1 Myotis brandtii
ACCCTGACGAGGAGAAAGTTTTCTCAAAGAGGAATCTCACTAATCTCACCAGTGGGCTCATTGCCTCTCACTCCCCTCAAAGGCCTTTGCAAATCAGGGCGGGGGTCCTCTGAGGTTCAGGCGTCGAGCACTTTAAACATCTATGCTGACTGCTCAGGATAACAAGGGCAACGTGAGCTGCTATTTTAATCAGGTGGCAGCCCATTGGACACTTCATTATTGGACACTTTTTCTGATTTTCTTGGCCCCTGAATTCTGTTTCCTGGTTACCGGGGAAACAAAAAAATCTTTTTTATTTTTTTCTCAGAATCTATATCTGCCCTCTAATGACCCAAGAGCTGTACTGTTGATTTAGTTTTATACAGAAGACTCATAAAACTGATCAGAGAGGAGCTGGAACCCAAAGGTACCAGGAGGCCTATGTGTGGACTCATCAGGTCACGCCAGCCCCTGGCCTGGGAGGCCTCAGAGGTGTGGGCTATCAGAGAAAAAGGCCAGTGGTCAGGGAGTCAGGGAGGCAAGTGTGTCAAGGAGAGGTGCCCCCAAGGTTCAGGGGAATCAGCTTAGTGATGGCTGACCCCGGGCAAAAGGGTGAAATCTGCAAAACACAGTTTGATTCTCGACATTGATCAGCAACTATCACATGGGGAGCACTGTAATAAGCCATGGGGAAACATCAGAGAACAGGAAGCAAGAACTTACCATTCAATGTGGCTAGAGGCTGGACTAACTCAAATATCAGACTCTAATCAAGTGGCCTCCCCATCTCAAGGGTCCCCTTCTCTCTCCTAACAAAGCCCCTGCACACACACCCCCAACCCCCACCCCCAGCCTCTGGTTTCACCTTAGGCGAGATGCATCACCGAATTCCTGTTCTTGGAAGACAGCCTCCCTGCTCCCCCAAGTCCCTGTCTCTCGCACCCCTGTTCCTTCAGTACCTTCAGATACCTGTTTGCTGGGGAAATGAAATCTATTGACTCATCACTCAGATTCCGTGCTACCTTTTTGCAATGGCATTTGCTTTAAAAAGAGGGCAAACAAAGGAACAAACAAAACAAGAACAAACTCATCGAAACAGAGACCACAGGGATGGTTGCCAGAGGGGTGGGTCGATGAAGGGAGGAGTAAAAATGGTGAAGGAAAATATAGCCCATAATATTGTGATACGTTCGCATAGTGACAGATGATCACTAGAATTAGTGGGGTGGTCACATTGTAAGGTAGAAAAATGTCAAATCACTATATTGTGCACCTGAAACTAGTATGTTCAATATAGTATTGTATACCAACTATACTTAAATAAAAAATAAGTTATTTTTTTAAAAAGTGGGTCCCAGAGAACAGAGCCTTATCCCAAAGAATCACACCTCTGATGGTGGAGTTTCTGTCAAAGGGGCAAAATGGTAAAAAATATTATTTTTTAATAGTGACATTATTTTAATATTTCTATGTCTAGTGACAGTATTTGAATTTTCAGTTAATTTCACAATAATCATGGTACAGTTAATAATAAATAGATAAGGATATGAGATTCAGAAAGTTCCAGGGTTTTATACAAGGCCACACGGCCAGGACATAACCAAAGTGAAACGTGGTAGCAGGTTCTCTGGCCCAAAGCAGGGGTCTCTCCTTTGCACCACAAGTGCCTCCCCTGGTGAGTCCTTTGTGCAAGTCCACAGGCCATCAGCGGGCTTGAATTAGGGGTGGAGCCAGGCTCCAGTGGGATAGCCATGTTTATGGGACTTCCCACACCTCAAACAGGTACCTTGGGAATTCCTTTTCCTTTTCCTAGGTGATCTACAAAAAGTATTTCCCCTTCGAGTTTCCTCCAAATCTAGTGCACTTACACTCCCTTCTAAAATTTTGAGGCATTTGGTGGGGAGGGGATCCTGGATGATGGAATCATGCCCATGTTCCCAGCATCCTCGGGCATCGCTTAAGGATCAGCCGGTCCTTCTCCCTCCTCCCATGAACGCAGGGGTCAGCCTTGGTCGTTCAGAGCTTCTGCTAGTGGTCGGCTGCATAGGAAAAACATGGCTGGCTGGCCTGGTGGCCTTGGCCCAGCTCTCGCCATAAAAAGGGATTTCATATCATTAGCGACTTCCCTTTCACAGTTTGTCAGCATGGAATGTCTTGGCAGCTGAAATGACAATGGGGACTCCCTCCTCACCAGTGATTTCACCCGGAGAGACAGAAGGCACCCCATGCCCAGAGCAGCCATGGTGCAGCTGCGTTCGCTGCTTTAATTTTTTGTGGCTCTGACTCAATAGCAAGTTGAGATGCTGGAAAATGCTGGTAGCAGCGGTGTCAGCCGGCAACCAGATGGCAAGTTGGAATTAACTTTCCATGCAGCTGTAGTGGGTAAACTAGCTGTGCCTGGAGGTCTCGCTTTGTCCACATGACTAGGAGGCTCTGCTACCAAGACCTAGTTGGGGTGAGCTGAGGTGCCCCAGGTAGTCCCAGTGAAGTGCGTGTGGGGTATGTATACAGATATATGTGTGTGTGTACAAATATATTATGTATATGTATTATATAGATATTTTTTCCCAATATTTGTTGTTTATCTCCCAAAGAGGATGGAAAATTTAGTTATCTTAGCCCCAGAGCAAGTTGCATTTGAGGTCAGGATATGAAGTTCAAGTGTTTTCTAGGAGAATTGAGTATTATTTCATAAGTTAGGCCCACAGTTGAAAGTAATCGTTCCCAAGGCCCCTTGAAAGGTGCAGTCCTTTAAGGACAAATCCAGTGAGCGACTAATGAAGTCTCTCTATCGATACCGAGGATGACACCCATGGCTCATGCTGTGCCTGTGAAAATTCAGGCACTGACCTACACTAATCTCAAAGGTTCCTTTTCCTTCTGCTTTGGGCCTATTGATTTCATTACCATCAATAGGCAACGTTCACTCCAGTCCCTCCTCTGCCTACTTACCATGTAGAAATGGAAGGATACAGGTGAAGGTGGTTTGGTGTAGAATTTTAACTCGCCGTTTGCCTAGGGCAGTGCATCAAGTATCCTCTAAGGTGGCATCCTGCTGTTTACATCCTTGAGGAATTCCCTCCCCAAGGTTGTGTGCTGAACTTATTAACTTGCATCTAACAAATACAGAAAAGTGATGGGATGTCACTTCAGAGATTCGACCATAAAAAGATGTGGCTTCCAGCTTGAGTGCATTCTCTCTCTCTCTCTCTCTCTCCTCTTTTCTTTTCTCTCTCTCTTTTCTCTCCCTTCCCCTCTCTTTCCTATCTCTGATCACTCTTTCTGTGGGAGTCAGCTGCCATGTTGTGAGTTAGGCTGGTGGAGAAGAACAGAGTCTGCCAACAACTGTGTACGTGACCATGGACGCAGACTCCCTCCGCCTTTGGTGCCCTCTCTGGCATTCTGATCAGAGCCCAGCCCTGGCCCACAGCTGGCCTGCAACCTCAGAGAGACCTGGACCCAGAGACTTTCAGTGAAACTGTCTACCTTCTTGATCAACAGAAATGATAAGATAATAAATGTTTGTTGTTTGAAGACACTAATTTTGAGGGTTCATTTGTGAAGCAGCAATAGACAACCAATACAGGCAGCATTAGCCATTGAGTGGATGAACCAAGAGTGTACGGGCTCAGTGGCTAGGACACTCAAGTTCTAAATGAATCCTGATTTTGAGGGGGAGTTGTTCTTTCTTTTTTCTTCTTTCTTCTTGAGGGGGAGTTTTTCTAACCTCCAGTAGTGGAATCACCACCTGCAACTCACTGTGCATACAGGGATCACACCAGACACATTTCTACCACTGGCTACAATGGTGTAAAGATGGGCCTATCCTAAGTGCTTTTAAAAATACAGAGGCCAGGGCTCCGACACAGACTTACTAAAATAGGATCTCCCAATAGGACCTGGAGCTGTAATTTTATTTATTTTTATTTTTTGTTAATCCTTGTCCGAGAATTTTTCCCCCCATTGATTTCTACAGAGAGTGGAAGGAAGGAAGTGGGGGGAGAGAAACATTGATCTGAGAGAGACACATCGATTGATTGTTGCCTCCCGCTGGAGCTCCCACTGGGGCCTGGGATTGACCTGCAACCCAGGTACATGTTTTGACCAAGAATCAAACCCAAGACCCTTTGGTGTTCAGGCTGACGCTCTACCACTGACCCACACCGGCCAGGGCTGGATCTGTATTTTTGGAAAATCATCCTGGTAATTTTGCTATTCAGTTCAATTTGGAAATCGTTGGAATAAGCAACCTTTCCAGGTCACGTTCTGTACTGGCTCTCCATGGTTCTCTGTGTTGAGGGAGTTTCAGTCCAGTGCAGGTGATACCCTGCAGGGAGTGTAGCATATTTCAGGGCTCTAAATGGGGGTGTCTGCAACTTGGAGGACTCGGAAAATTGACCAGTACCCCAAAGCTAACTAGTTTTCTCGAGTCTGATCAAAGTAGTAGTGAACTCTAGCATCATTTCACAAATGGTTTGTTTTGTAACCACTCAAACTTCCATGATGTGTCGATCACAAGTGAACTGTTTTCAGAGACACTGTGGTATGGGGAAGGAGACGTTGGGATTAGAGTTGAAAGAACTGGCTTTTGGTGCTGGCTCCTCTGCGATTTTATTTTTTGTTAATCCTTGTCCGAGAATTTTTCCCCCCATTGATTTCTACAGAGAGTGGAAGGAAGGAAGTGGGGGGAGAGAAACATTGATCTGAGAGAGACACATCGATTGATTGTTGCCTCCCGCTGGAGCTCCCACTGGGGCCTGGGATTGGACCTGCAACCCAGGTACATGTTTTGACCAGGAATCGAACCCAAGACCCTATGGTGTTCAGGCCGACGCTCTACCACTGACCCACACCGGCCAGGGCTGGATCTGTATTTTTGGAAAATCATCCTGGTAATTTTGCTGTTCAGTTCAATTTGGAAATCGTTGGAATAAACAACCTTTCCAGGTCACGTTCTGTACTGGCTCTCCATGGTTCTCTGTGTTGAGGGAATTTCAGTCCAGTGCAGGTGATACCCTGCAGGGAGTGTAGCATACTTCAGGGCTCTAAATGGGGGTGTCTGCAACTTGGAGGACTCGGAAAATTGACCAGTACCCCAAAGCTAACTAGTTTTCTCGAGTCTGATCAAAGTAGTAGTGAACTCTAGCATCATTTCACAAATGGTTTGTTTTGTAACCACTCAAACTTCCATGATGTGTCGATCACAAGTGAACTGTTTTCAGAGACACTGTGGTATGGGGAAGGAGACGTTGGGATTAGAGTTGAAAGAACTGGCTTTTGGTGCTGGCTCCTCTGCGAGGCAGCTGTGTGACCTTGGGCAAGTTAATCTCTCTGAACAGACTTCTTTTACATTATGATTTATTTTTAGGAACTTTGTTGTGGTTTTTTAAAAAAATGAATATAAAAATAATACATCCTCCTAAAACTATGGAACGTACAGAAAAGCATTGTTTAAATCCAAAATTATGTATAACTCAGAAGCCTCTGATAACTACAGTTCTATTTCCTCCAGTTTAGTTTAAATGGATTTATGTAAGTTTTTATATAATGATGATGGTGCTATTTGTCTTTTATCCTGCATTTTCTTTTCTTTTCTTTTCTTTCTCTTTCTTTCTTTCTTTCTTTCTTTTTCTTTCTTTCTTTCTTTCTTTCTTTCTTTCTTTCTTTCTTCTTTCTTTCTTTCTTTCTTTCTTTCTTTCTTTCTTTCCTCTCTCTCTCTCTCTCTCTCTCTCTCTCTCTCTCTCTCTCTTAATGTAACCCCCATAAGAGGAATAGCCTTACATTTCCCAAGTCCAGTAAATCCTTGAAGAATGCTTAAGAGAAAATGGAGACATTTAAGACAAGGGCTGGATAGTCGGCTGACCCAGATAGAATTTACTCTATGTGGGAAACAGGCTAGCTGGATGAAGGAATAACTGGCACATCTCATCATAGAATTCCCATCTCATCTTCAGGTGGAGCAAGCGGGGAAGAGAGGCTTTCTCTGTGTACTCAGCGCCAGAGTCATGTCATTAATAGTTTTTCAAAACTATCACTTCTAGGGGCTCCATAGTACTCCATTGTGTAGTTGTATCATAACTGGTTTCTATGTAGGAAATGGTTAATTTCAACATATGTAACAATGGCCAATATCAAGAGAAAGTTACAGTCCAGGTTTTTTCTATTAAGTGGGTGACATATTATTGCTTATTCAACTTGATTCTCTCACTGATTTGAAAAAGAAAATTAAGAAATAAAACCCTTTTAAAATAAAATCCTGGAAGTACTGTGAGGGTTTTTCAACAAATTCAACATAAAGCATCCAAGCTCTGGCTGGTGTGGCTCAGTTACACGTAACGATGGCCAATGTCAAGAGAAAGTTACAGTCCAGATTTTTTCTATTAAGTGGGTGACATAGTATTGCTTATTCAACTTGATTCTCTCACTGATTTGAAAAAGAAAATTAAGAAATAAAACCCTTTTAAAATAAAAACCTGGAAGTACTGTGAGGGTTTTTCAACAAATTCAACACAAAGCATCCAAGCTCTGGCTGGTGTGGCTCAGTTGGTTGAGTGTTGTCCCATGCGCCCAAGTCACCAGTTCGATTCCTAGTCAGAGCACATGCTGGGGTTTTGGGTTCAATCCCCACTAGGAGTCATGTAGGAGGGAACCGATCAATGTTTTCTCTCTCTCTCTTCCCATTTCTCTCTCTCTCTCTTTCTCTCTCTCTCTCTCCATTTCCCTTTCTCTCTCTCTTTAAAATCAATAAAAACATTAAAAACATAAAGTATCCAAGATGTTAAATCATATGTAAGTTTCAAAAGAGAAATATGTGGATTTAAAATGGAGTCCATGTGCAGCCAGACCATAACTTGGCTACCAGAGGCCTGGAATTCAGCCTTCCTTTTTTCCAAGAACTCTGTCCCTTGTGCTTGGAGACCGCAAGTTCTGGAGTAGAAGTTGTGAAGGTAGAGTCTGTTCTTTTTTATTTATAATTTTAAAAAAATTAAGAAGGGTGCTTGGGGACCGCTTGTACCAATGCCTATAAATCCACAGGAAGGAATGTTTGCCATAGTAGCTCTAAGCAGACTATTCCCTTTTCTCTAAATTTATGGAAGAACTTTAAAGGCATTTTGTGTACATAGCGATGCAGTCTGTGCTTTAATTCAATGGGACTGTTGGCTGAGTATGGGCTGTAAAGTTAGACATTTGAAGTTCAATTTTCTCTAGTGTACCTTTCCCAGATATGACTTCATTCTATTTATACAAACTCACGGTGCCTCTATAAACTTGCTTTTTGTCATCATATTCTGAATTCTCCTACAATAAATAGTGGTCTCAGAGAGGAAAAGAAGGTCCGTCTACTCCCCTTTTTCAATGACAGAGCCACCATTTTGTCCAGAAGGGTAGTTATTACAACCATCATTCTTTTTTTAAAAAAATATATGTTTTTATTGATTTCAGAGAGGCAGGGAAAGGGAAAAAGAGATAGAAACATCAACGTTGAGAGAGTGTCATTGATTGGCTGCCTCTTGT
The DNA here is from genome assembly GCF_000412655.1 of Myotis brandtii. Lineage (NCBI taxonomy): Eukaryota > Metazoa > Chordata > Mammalia > Chiroptera > Vespertilionidae > Myotis > Myotis brandtii. The sequence continues at coordinate 531,582 of NW_005357115.1, forward strand.
ACGCCCCCTACTGAGGATCGAGCCCACAACCAGGCATGCACCCTGACTGGGAATCAACCCCTGACCTCCTGGTTCATAGGTCAATGCTCAACCACTGAGCCACGCCAGCTGGGCTACAACTCTCATTCTGATGACCGGAGTGGTCTCAGCAGCTCCTGGAACTGAGGGTGTGTTCCATGCCCAGCTAGTGTTTGATAGGAAAACTACATCAATCATCTCACCTACCACCAGGGTTTGCAGAATTAGAGAAGCTTGGATCAGAGTGGTGCCAGGCTTACCATAGCGCAATGTTCCTTCGGCCTCACGGCCGGTTTGGAATGACCATGGGCACTGGAGACTGAGGGCAAGACCAGATGAAACACAATGGAGAGAAAAATCCCTAAGGAGTTCACCAGTTTGGAAACAGCCATTTCTGATCTTCATGTGCCCTGTATGGCAACACCAAATTCTTTGGCGTGGGATGAAGTCAAGGAAAGGTCTGCTGCCAGCTCTCTGGCCCGTGCAGAATGTTCTCCCACTTTGTTATTGGAAATACTATCACCACATAAATAATAATAACTAATGTTCAGGAGAGTTTACTGAATGCCAGACACTGGGTGAAGTGCTGTCCATGGTTTTTCTCATTTAATCCTCACAATGCCTCTGTGAGGTAGGCGTTATCATGATCCCACTTTACAGGATAGGAGACTGGGTCTGACAGGTTAGATAACCTGCGTGGGGGCTAAAAAAATATTAATGTTTTTCCTCCCACCTTCAAAGTTCTCCAGGCTGGGCTAAAATCAAATGAACAGCGACAGATTAATAAAAAATCAAATGTTAATACAGGTGCATGAGGAATTCACACAAGCATGAAAACTCCAAAGAAAGTGAAGCAACATTGGGAATATAAGACATTTTGGACAAAGGAGAAAGGTGGGGAATGGGGTATTGGATTTCAGAAGTGAGAATGGGTGATTTACAGGTAGTTCAGGAAAAGGGGAACACGCATGGCGGCCCAGAAACAATGGGACACGGGGTATCTAGCCAACAGGCCACTAGAGTCTTCTTATTTATCACACTTACTTCAAATGAGGCTAAGCTGGCACCCGAAGGTTCCCTTTCTGGAGCTGAATCTCGTAGGCAGGAAGGGGAAGGGTGAAAGTCCTTGGAGTCTTTTGTTTTCCAATAAACAACTTAAAATCAATATTCCAAAAAGGCAGCTTCAGGGTGGCAAAACTTTGGTTCCCTTTACTTGTCAGGCTGTTGCCTAGGAACAGCTAGAATTTAAACACAGGCAGTCAGATCCCAGAGTGAGTAGTACAAATGTTACCGTGGTTAGTCAGATTGTTAATAGGAAGAGAGAAAGGGGAATCAGACACTGTTGAGCTTTAATAAAACTGGGGAGCATGTTTGCTTCACCGGGAAGCTACAGCTTCACCCCCCAGGGGATCATTGCATTGTCCCTCCAAGAAGATTATCACTCCTCCCTCCCCCTTGGGTACCAGATTGTGTGGGGGGAGGGGCTGGGGAAGCAGGGGGAGGTAAGGACATGCACAATAAAGTCACAATAGCGCAGGGGGAGGTGCTTGACCCTAGAAGCCTGTCAGCCTAACCTGGGAAAAGGATCATTGGACCATTCAGAAGCCCGAGAAAACTTGGGAAGTTAATTGGTTATTTTGAAAAAGCTCCTGGTTATATTCCCAAGAGACAGAGAGCTCTCTCTCCCCCTCTCACTCGGTGGCCTGCGGCAGACTGCAGGCTCCAAAGGGCTATGAAGCAGAATCTCATGGGCACTGGCCTTGGCCTTGGCCTTGCTGAAGACACGGTTGGACTTTTTCCATGGTGGGACAGAGGGAGCTGGGGCACTGGAAGCCAGGGGCAGGAGCAGCCACCATAAATAAATCATCTGCCACATCAGCATCTCCCATGCGTGGGTCCTTGGAATTCTTTCCTCCCGATCCTGTGGAAAAGCCTAATTCCCACTGACATCATTAACAGTGTGCTGGGCACAGACATTGAATGGTCGCAAGATGTCATTCAGTGCCCCTCACTTCCTACTGGGGAGCAAGAGCCACCATTTTGTCCAGAAGGGTAGTTAAGGCAAAAGGCATCTGACCTCCCAGAGGTGTGCTGCAGATGCCAAGGTCACCGCTGTGTGTGCAGATGCCACGGTCACCGCTGTGTGTGCAGATGCCACGGTCACCGCTGTGTGTGCAGATGCCAAGGTCACCGCTGTGTGTGCAGATGCCACAGTCACCGCTGTGTGTGCAGATGCCACGGTCACTGCTGTGTGTGCAGATGCCACGGTCACCGCTTTGTGGTGCAGATGCCACGGTCACTGCTCTGTGTCTGATAATACAGGGCTTCATCAGACAAGTAAGTTCTCCCTTTCTAATGCTATGGCTGGGATGGGAAGGCAAAACCAAAAAGAATAAAACCGCAATATTCCTATCCCTACTTGTCACGAAGGAAGGGTCCCAGGGAAATTTGAGAAACAGATGGTCCAGGGCAAAAATCAAGGAGTTTGATGTCTAGGATTAAAGACCAAATGCCACTAAACCATCTTTAGAAGCCTCTAGAGGGGCTTCAAAGAAATCGCCCAAAGCCCCCATCTCTCCATGAAGGAAGCAGACTTAGTCACCGTGCCCCTTTGCAGCGGGATCTCTTCCACCACAGCATCCTCTGGGACCCAGCTAAGCACTTTGGGAAATGAAAGTAATGCTTTAGGCTGCCAAGAACAGAGTGATTTAACTTCTTACCGCTTCCATCAACTTCGCAGTTTCACTGTGTTGACCGATCAGATGAGGTTCCTGCAGGACCAACTCCTCTCCCTCTGAGTGTCACTCTTATAATTAAGTTCATTTCTCCTTCTGGAGATTTCTCTCTCACACATGTGTCGTGTCTGAGCTTCCTCTTAGCTCTTCATAGTGATCTCTCATTTGGGAGGTCTCTCTCCCTTTTTCATCTCTTCTGATCCCACTTCTGAACCTGAGCAATGCTAGTCATTCATGACTCCGAACAATATGAGTGGTGCTAGAGACTCACCTGTGTCAAGAAAGAGGAAAGACATAGATATGGAAGTAAAATTTGATATGAAACTTAGACTACAAACCTTTGAAGTTCTGAAATTACCCATTGAGCCCCTGTAGAATCTCCCTTTGCAAATAACCCTGGATCACATTACAGAATCTCTAGTTTGGAAAAGATGGTAGAGGTCATCTGACCTGTCAATCAGCTGCTGTTTTAAATCCTGTCATTCGCATATTCATCTGAAAACAAAGCCAAACTATGATTGGGCCCCAACACTAAGTCCAGTGATGGGAATTTGGGACAAATAAGACCCAGACACTGTCCTCAAGAAGCTTAGTATCGCAGGGGGACTAGGAAGTAACATGTGGGGTGGTTTGCACAGACTAAGGGTACAGACTAGGCTTGGTGGGGGAGGGGGTCAGGAGAATTTTTGCACAACAGGAAATTCTTAGGCTGTGTCTAGAAAGGAAAGGAAGATTCTTTTGGTTCCAAATAACAAATATAATATAGACAAAATAGGGGGTATATTGGGAGGATACAGGCTCTCTCACATTACTTGGGAAGGGCAGAGATACAACGGAGTCCCATGGATTCAAATGTTCTCGGGCCCCTCTCACGTGTCCACATTGTTTTTTCTGCACCTCAATTTCATTCTCTCCTATCGCAGACGGGCAGGTGACATGGCTGCCAGCGCCTCCCCACCTCACACTCACTGCACAGCTACACCAACAGAGATGGGCTGGTCCTATTTCCTTAGATCCTGTTTAAAAACTCCTGGGGACTGGGATGGGGCCCACCACGGAGCTGGTCAGCTGTGGCCAGGGGACAGTGCCATGTTACACAGACATGCCCGTTGGAGAACAAGCTCTGTGCATTGGGACCAATTCCAGAAAAGGGGAACTTTGGGGACCAAACAACCTTTCTCTGAGGGTCCTCCATAGACAGGTCACCCCAGAGCATCAGTCTCACCTTAAATGACTTACCAGCAGCAAGGTGGAAGCTGCCCTAAAAAGACTCGTGAACACCTGGCTTCCGGCTTGGTATTATCCTAAGTATACATCCTTTGCAGACTACTTCTTGTGACATACTGCTCCATGAGCTTTAACTATGAGCCAAGTATAAGGGTGGATCAAGACCCAGTCATTTGAGAGTGATGGTGGTGATGACTGCTAGTTGAATATACTGTTTGCTGCTAAATACATGATCCCATTGGGTTCTCATCGCCATCCTGTGGGGTAAGGAAACGTAATATAGTGATGAACACTTAATTGAGCCCATGCCACGTGCCAAGTTACTGTTCTAAGAGCTTTATGTGCATTAACTCACTTAATTCTTACAACAGCTCTTAAGGCACATGCATTTGTCATTCTGATTTTATAAATGTAAAAACAGAGGCACAGGAAAATCAAAACCTGTGTCTAAGGTCATACTGTTTGTTAGACTAGAACTGGGATTTGAACCCTGGCAGTCAGGTTGCTGAACTCATGCTCATAATTTCTATTCCAGTAAACCATTCTTATTATTCATTTCATAGTGGAGCGTTTGACCAAAGCAAAGTCATAGTGAGTGGTCAGACTAATACTAATAAAAATAACAATAGCCAATGCATATATCTCAGACCCACTATACATCAGATGCTATAATATGCATAAATACTCTAATTTCCCCAATTATTATTGCTATTGTTGTTTTTAGAAAAACAGGCTCAGAGATACAAAGCCCAGCTCTGAATTTCATGTGCTCACTTATCCATACCTAGTTTGTGTTCTGCAGGCCCTAGAAAGTCAGGAAGATGCTGGAAGAGATGAGAATTGGCTCGTTCCATGACAGAACTAACGTTGGGTTAGGGCCGTGGTCAGCAAACTGCGGCTCGCGAGCCACATGCAGCTCTTCCTAAGCCTTAGGAGTACCCTAATTAAGTTAATGACAGTCTACCTACCTATATAGTTTAAATTTAAAAAATTTGGCTCTCTAAAGAAATTTCAATTGTTGTACTGTTGATATTTGGCTCTGTTGACTAATGAGTTTGCCGACCACTGGGTTAGGATAATGCTCAGACCAAGTCCTAGGGTTAGAAGGAATAAATGTATAAGCCCTATCCCTGGCCTGGCTCCCCAGATCTTTCCCATCCAGGTCCACTTACTAGAACAAACACCCCTAGAGTGAGGGCCTGGGACAGAGCTGCCTCTGCCACTAGGCCCAGTGTGCACAGGGTCAGCTGCCGTGCCTGGCTAAGCCTCACTTTCCTTCACTATAAAATGGGAATGTTTGTTGAAATGATTTGTAGAGCCCTTCTGAGGTCTAAAATTTTCTGAGTCTTCACTGACAGTGGGTTTTACATCTCTGATGTTTTCTTAGAGGGCACCGAGGAAGAACTCTGCCTTCCTGGGTGTTATGGTCTGAATGTTTGTGTCTCCCCCAAATTCATATGTTGAAATCCTATCCTCTAAGGTGATGGTATCAGGAGGTGGGACCTTTGGGAGCATAGTAAATCATGAGGACAGAGGCCTCAGGAATGAGATTAGTGCTCTTATAAAAGAGACCCCCCCCAAAAAAAAAAAAACACAACAACACAAAAGTAAAAACAAAAATAAAATAATAAAAAAGAAAAAACAAACAAAAAAAAAACTAGAAAGAAACAAAAAATAAAAGAGACCCCAGAAAGCTCCCTCACCCCTTCTGCCTTGTGAGGTTGCAGCTAAAAAACGGCCATATCCGAAACCGGTTTGGCTCAGTGGATAGAGCGTAGGCCTGCGGACTGAAGGGTCCCAGGTTCGATTCCGGTCAAGGGCATGTACCTTGGTTGCGGGCATATCCCCAGTGGGAGATGTGCAGGAAGCGGCTGATCGATGTTTCTCTCTCATCGATGTTTCTGGCTCTCTATCTCTCTCCCTTCCTCTCTGTAAAAAATCAATAAAATATATTTTAAAAAAAACAAAACAAAAAAAAACGGCCATATAAGAAGTGGGCTTCCCCAGACACCAAATCTGGCAGGGCCTCCTCTTGGACTTCCCAGCCTCCAGAACTGTGAGAAGTAAATGCCTGTTGTTTATAAGCTGCGTAGGGTGTGGTATTCTGTTAGAGCCACCCAAATAGACTAAGATACCCGGATTCACAGCAAAATAGAACTGTGATCCTGAGAGCAGGAAGGGGAGCTGAGGCCAGAAGTGCACCCTCCTGAGCACCCTCCCCACAGCTTGCTAGCAAACCCCTCCCTGCAGGCCATGGGGTTCCATCTCCAACAGGAGCAGCCCCTCATCGCTGGGGTGGGGCCCTCCAAACTTCCCAGGCAGGCTGCTCAAAGCTCATGGAGAGCAGGAGGTTCGAGAAAACCTGTACACGGTGTGCCCTGAGTGTGCGTGTAACGTCTCCACGCATCAGCCTCCAGAAGTCACATCTCCCACGCCAGGCAGGTGGAGAGGCGTGTAAATAATGGCTCTTGCGGGGAACCCTTCTCCTGCTTCATCTTCTTCGCTGTTTGGGAAACACCGTGGAGGCACTGAGATCAACTGAAGTGTTTTCTTCCCAAATTTTCTCGTTTCTCAGATGGTGTTTCTTCTAACCAGCACTTAGTGGACTGAAATCTCAGCTCCGTTGCATCTGCTTGCTGCCATGATAGGAAAAAAACTGTACAGAGCGCACTGAGTACAGGCGCTGTTCTAACCTGCGATAAGGCATTTTATCCCCACAGCAGCCATGGGGTAAGGGCTTTCCTTTGAGGGAACTGATTTATGGAGGTTAAATAACTTGTCCAAGGTCACTCGGCTGCTAAGTGATGTATTAGTTTCCTGGGGCTGCTGTAACAAATCACCACAAACTGGGTGGCTGAAGACAACAGAAATTCCTTCTCTCACAGTTCTGGGTCCAAACGTCTAAAGTCAAGGTGTCAGCGGAACCGCACTCTCTCCAAAGCCCTAAGGGAGGATCCCTCCTGCCTCTTCCGCTTCTGGTGGCTCCCAGTGTGCCGGGCCTGCGGCAGCACCACTCCCACCTCTGCCTCTGCCTTCACGTGGCCGTCTCCCCTTCCGTGTCTGACGCTTCTCTCCTGTCTCCTAGAGGGACACTTGCCCTGGGATAAAGGGGCCACTGGTAGTCCAGCATGACCTCATCTCAGAGATCCTCCATGTATTTACATCTGCAAAAACCTTTTCCCAAATGAGGTCACATTCACAGGTTCCTGGGCTTAGGAGGAGCACATATCTTTGGGGGTCACTATTGAAGCCACTAGAGCTGAGCGTGGGATCCAATCAGGCAGCCAGCTCTAGCCTGTGGCCTCCTAAGCCTCATGCTACCCTCTCTCATGCTGACTTTTCCCAGGTGTCAAGAAAATGCCTGCTAAGCTCAGCTCAGCTGTGCACCAATCCCACAGGGTTGAAGAGCTCGTTTTCTTGTGATGATATTCTGTCCACACTCCAGAAGGGCCCAACGTCAAATCTATACTATCCAATACATTCCCCGTCATGGGAACGGGGGCATAATAATGACACTTTGGGGTTTCTTTTAAAAGAAGACTCAATTAGACTGTGCAAACAAATTTTAAAAATATATGTTTTTATTGATTTTTTTCAAGACAGAGGAAGGGAGAGGGATAGAGAGATAGAAACATGGATGAGAGAGAAACATCATTGATTGGCTGCCTACTGGGCATGTGTCCTGACTGGGAATCAAACCGGCAACCTCTTGGTTCCTAGGTCAACGCTCAACTGCTGAGCCACACCAGCTGGCTCTCTTTAAATTTTGAAAATTTAAAAAGCTTGTATAATTTTTTGGAATTTAAGCACAGGTGTAAAACCTCATTGCCTCAAAACTAGTTTAAGACACCACCATTGACGAAGAATTACTGTACATGCAGTGAAAATGTGACATAACGCAGGGCTAGTGCAAACCACGGTGTTAGGTCACTACCCAGGCGCGGGGAGAGTGGAAAGTTCTCCCGCAGTTCCTTTGGGATGAGGAAAAACAGATTTGGAAATGAAGCCCGCGGCTTAAGTGCAGAAAACCTAAAGCTGTACACAATCAATACTGTCATTTAAAGGGTGAACTTGATTTCTTCGGAGGTAAAGTGACGAGCCCAGGCGAAGCACTCACTCTAGCAGATATGATTTGAAACAGCTGAAAAACAAACGTCTGACAAGATTTTAGGGCAGAAACACTGCCAAGGCTCTAAGTGCTGTTCAGAATAATCAAAAGAAAGTGAACAATGCCAAAGTCCAGAGGAACAAAAGGAAAAGTCTTACTTCGGTTGTTCTTGGTCAAATACCATGGGAAAAATAAGCTGCGCTCAGGCCCTTGTTCCAGGGTCTAACTTCCTGCCCTGTGCGCATCTCTCTGTTGAAGCTGGTGCTTTGCAAACTGTCATGAAATCGCTTACGCTGGTGGAAGGGACCAAGATGGTTTTCCACCTACAGGCAGTGTGAGCCTCCAGGCAGGTTCTGAAGGCCTTTTGCCACCTGAGCCGGGCCATCTGGGCTCTTCCTTGCGCTGCTGGGACCCCGATGGGAGACCTGAGTCCATTAGCAGAATCCTCTTGGCTTCGGCAACTTCAGCGAGCCAGGAGCACAGCGTGAAGCAGAGGTGCTGGTCATAGAAAACAACAGGCCATGAGAAAATCCTCTGGATTTGGCCTTTCACACATTTTGTCAGATCCCCAGGGTGGCCCTGTGAACAAGCCAGAAGTTACCTATGGGGAATAGGCAAGTGACAGAGTGCATTGCTGCTCAGTAAGGAAGGGGGGCTGGACTGCAGGTGGTGGGGATTCACTGGCTGGCTACCGACGAACACTGTCCCTGGGGCCCGTGTTACAATGAGGTCCTTCTGATAACTTACTCCTTTGGATGGAGTCCAAGAGGGACACGTGCCCCGTGGAATTCCACTTTGAAACCAGGCATGCTTCCGAGAGCTCCCAGAGCAGTGATATTACTTATGTAGGCTGAAGGTTATCTGCTGGCCCTCCTCTTGATCCCTTTGCGCCAAGGGAAGGGCACCTCGTTAGTGTCAGATGACAGGGGTCTGGTCCCCTTTGCTAGAATGAGCTTTTCATGTCACACATGCTCTGGAAGGTCCGAAAGGCTTTTCTTTTGGCCTCTTGTTAGAAAAGAAGGCATCACCCCTGAGGTGGCAGGAGCACCAAAACCTGAGGCTATACTCATCTTGGTGATATTCATGGAAGCTCTTGGGGAGATACCCAAAATCTCTGTATAGCTTTTGCAATTAATCCTTAAATTCTGGTTGCCAATTGTGGGTAGGGACATATGGATGACAAATGGTTATTATTATTTTAAGAAAAAGCTAATGCATTATAGTGAGGGTTATATTATAATGGTGAGATGGTATGAGTAGGGAATTTGTAGTATATGCTTGTTGTTGTTATTGTTCAGTATGTGCAGAATCAGCTGAGGAAAAATAACATTTTAAAGGGAACTGATAGAATTTATTTAAGAAGTCAATACATATCACCTCTCTTTCCCTCATCCAAGTTCTGAATGACTTTAGAAATGGACTATTTAAGATTTAAAGAATAAGGCAAAGGGTGGCCAAGATTTCATCTTAGTTCATGAGAACAGCAAAGATCTATGGCAAACTTACCACATACTTATGGATAGTCTTATCAAACGTAAGCTTTCCCAACTAGGGGCCCTGCAGGATGTGACGGAGCAGAGCATAATTTGAGTTTTCTGAGGGTGGGGAGGGGGTGTTGGCTCCTAATGCTAAGGGAGGGAGGAAGGTCCTGGTCTTCACATGCGTATTCCCTCCCCTTAGTCACCATTAGGTAACTCACTCCATGTCCATGGGATTTAGGGGGAAATCTCTGTTCCTGGAAACCAGGGAAGAGGGACAAAGAGTTCACCCACTAATAAGAAGTTGAATGATTACATTTATCTTCTCAAAACAAACATCTGTGTAAGTATTTGCGGCCAGAATGAATTCCCAATTGTATTCTTTGGGTGAGTTCTCCAATGGAGGCCTGTGGCATGCGGGGAATTTTCACTAAGAGCAGAGTTCTCATGGCTCCAGACCTTCATCTACCCTGAGAGCAGTGATTTTCAATTTGTGTGCCACAAGCATTTGTGAAACAAGCAATATCTGACTATTTCGTCAGGGGCACTGACCTCCTTTCCCTTAGATTATCAAATAAAAAAAATAACAACAGCCAACACAACAATAGCCATCTGGTGTGAATGAATCAAAATCATACCTATATTTTTTGTCAGATTGGCAAAAAATATATTCTTTGGTGTGCCACAGAAATTTAGTAATTAGTTTATGTGCCATGAGGTGAAAAAGGTGGAAAATTGCTGTCTTAGAGGATGCTAGGATTTGTATCCACTTCTACAAGCCACAGCCCAAAAAATCAGCTCAAATCTGCTATGGATACATCCAACGAAGGCAACCCTAGACCTGAGTTTGATTTATTTGGAGTCTGACTTTTTTCATCATGGACATCTGACTGCACTGAGAATAAGCTGGAGAGAGCGTTTAAAGACTACTGATGCCCAGACCTTGTTTCAAATAAAGAATACTGGAAACTGAAGGTGAGCCTGGCATGAATCGTTTTTACAAAGCTCTCCGGGTGATCTGAATACGCAGCCTGACTTGAGAACCACTCAAGGGACGTGTTGATGATGTCCCTTTGTCAGGATTGACAGCCACTGCTGCTCAGCGTGGCAGAATGCTGAAGCAGGCACTGTAGACTGGCGGTTAAAGCTGTTTGCTCTGGAGGCAGGCAGCCTGCGTTTAAATCCTGATCCCCCTCCTGAGTGATGGTTGAGTTACTTAAACATTCTTAGTCTCCCCAGGGTGACGGAGGCATCTACAAAAGGCATCCCAGCTCCAATGAGGATGGCTGTATAGCATAGTTTCTGAGCATTTATGATAGTTAACCTTGGAAGGGCTCCTTCTGTTCAATCCATCACCCCTTCAGGTCTGTCGCAAATGGCAATGAAACAGCTCTGCCATGCAGACACTTGGGATGTGCCCTGGGCTAGAGAGTCCCTATGCCTTAGCCTCTTGAGCAATTGAAATAGAAGGTGCCGTATTACAGTCAGGAGCTGGCTTTCCTCTGTCGGAAAATGTAGCTCCATAGACCCCAGTTCACTCATGGTCCCCTTACAAAAGAGACTCTCATAGGCTCCAGCCACAGGAGCCCGACAGCCCTACTATCTTATTTTGGCTTATTACATTCTTAATATTTATACTATTCAGTTTATGAATTAGTTGAATTTTTAGACAGTCACCTGCATAGTTGTTGGTCCATGTCACAGATATCTAGCCTGTAAGGACTATGACTTCTTGCTCTTATCTTCAGAAAGTCACACACTGATTACTTAATAAATAGTTGTTAATTATGGAAATAGTTATGGTGTTGGAAGAATTCTGTTTCTATAACCAAGAACTCCTAGGTCTTAATCTTATAACTTAAAAGGGACTTTAGAGACCCAGGTCTTAGAGCTAAAGGCCACTTGCTTGGGGCCACACAGACACAGAGACGAAGCCCAAATTTGAGTATTCTTGCTGCAAGCCCATTCTTCCTTTTACATTCTCATTGCCTCTGTACACGACTCTCTACCTTACTTCTCATTTTCCTAAATCCATCTCAATCAATTTTCTCTCTCTGCTGAAAATGCCCCAAATTCATGGAAAATGAAAAAGAGAGAGAAAAAAGGTCTGAATAGAAAATGTTGGCTTCCATGTTTGGATTGCTTTGGAGGATTAGTTTCCTTGCTCTACAGCTTGTTTCTCTATCAAGGAACAAAAGAATCCCCAAGCATTTGAGTCGGTAACAGGTCAGTCCTCTGCCATCCTCCCCGAGCCAACCCGTGCCAACTGCAGCCCACACACAGGAATTCTACCACCCTCCTCCTTGGGAAGGAGCTGGACGAGACAAGCAGGTCACCGCCTGGGGGTGACCTCTCAGCCGGGGAAGCCAAGGCAATACCTGTCACTGCTGTCATTGGCGTGAAGCCCAGTGTCCCTCACCGCCTGCCTTGATGGCTTTGGCTGTGAGAACTCTCCTGACAAAAGAACTCTCTGAGGCTCCAGCCACGGGAGCCCTACAGCCAGAGTTTCAGGAAACTGGGGTGAAATAGGCAGAACAAGAGTTTGTCCAAAGACCGAATGGGACAGGAGGTTCCCGCTGCTTGGAAATCTCTGTGTGTTCCAGAGACTTGCAGAACAAAGACCTACACATGGTTATTTTGGCAAGAACAGGAAGGTTTAGATTATCCTTTTCCACCCCATGAAAGTGGCCACCTAAGATGTGCGTGCCGAAGGAACATCTGTTTTAGCGCTAACAGAGCCTCGGTGAGGGCCTCCCCGTGGTCTCCGTGGCAGACACAGCACTAGGTACGGGGGAACCGCAGGGAAGAGTGTGTGTTTCCAAAGTGACAGTGGGCATCGCGTGTGCTCTGATGGGCTCCGCTCCCTTCAGCTCCCACCAGCTCCCACCAGCGGCTCTGAAATATCCTACAAGGCCACATCTTGCCTCCCTAAGTTGTTATTTTTGGAGAGGGCATTGGAGAAACAACAATATCAAAATATCCAGCATAAGCCTTTGCACATCTTTTGTGCGTTGGGTGCCTGAAGTGATCTGGAGGCGTATGCTGTGAGTGAGACAGCTTTCCCCATCTGGAGCCCAGGTGTGCGGGTTCACCCCTGAGTCCCAGATATCCATATCGGTGAGCGGTGAGAGCCAGGCAGATCCAGCTCACCTACCCTTGTTCCTCAGAAATGATTTTTGTCTTTGATGTACACGATCTAATTTTATTTGTTGATCAAGTTCAGCTACAATTGAGCAGATGAACACACTAAGAAAGATAGAATTTTACACCTCATTGTTGAGTGTCAATGTGGCATAAAGGTTAAGAGTTTGCATTCTGGAATCAGAGACCTGAGCTCGAATACCAGCTCTTTTATGGTTCTCTGTGTGACCTTAGGAAAACAAAGCAAGTTCTCCAAGCTACAGTTTCTTCATCTATGAAATAAAGATAACTGTAGTTCCTACCTGGGAGGGTTGTAGTGATGGTTAAAAAGAATACTTGTGAAAAAAATAAAATGCCACAAGGCCAGTCACAACACAATGGCACAATTAACTTATTCCTACTGATCTTATCAGCATGGACTTCCTCTATTGATCCCTTTCTAAATATTTCCATCTCTTTTCTCCCACTGTTAAAATGTCCTTATCCTAGACCAAAATTTCCTTCCCCTTGTCTTCTGTTCTTTTTATTTTGATCTGCCTTTTAGAGCCACATGTTAAACATTGAATCTCTTTTCATGATGACAGTGACGAGGCCACTGCATCGCATAGATCTAAGGGACACCCCTACTTCGTAGTCTGTGTAAATGGCACCCCCTGGTGCCAACCCTACAGGAAAAGTGACTAGGAAGGATGGAATGGAAGAAGGTTGTAGAGAGATGGGCCATATTCTTTTACATGAACATCCCTAGGGAAGTAAGGATAATATTAATGTCCAACCTTCTCCAGGCAAACAGTGGCACCTGCATCAATGCTTCTTCACAGAACATGATTTCACATCAGAGCCCACTCATTACTCTTGGACCACACTCCTTAAAATAGGTTCCCAGAACTACGTCAGCATCCTGGGTGAGACGTGACCAAACAGAGCAAACCTTGAGCTTTGTTTTACTAAATACTGAAGTTAGGATGCCACGGTCATACAAGGCAATCTTAGTATTGAGTCTTTATAGCAATTAGTTCCTGGAAGGTGGCTCTGGTCTTTAATTACATATTCTCCTGCAATATCTTTTCACTTGTCTTGAATTTTTACTTTTTTTTTTTTTAATTTCAGAGAGGAAGGGAGAGGGAAAGAGAGATAGAAACATCAATGATGAGAATCACTGATTGGCTGCTTCCTGCATGCCCCCCTACTGGGGATGGAGCTTGCAACCTGGGCATATGCCCTTGACTGGAATCGAACCTGTGGCCCTTCAGTCTGAAGACCAACGCTCTATCCACTGAGCCAAACCAGCTAGGGCTTGAATTGTTACTTACTTTTAATTGTTATTTCCCTTTATAAATATTTGTGTTTTTTCATACTATCTGTATTGGGAGTTCCCTGAGATACCTCTGTGTTTTGAACATTTTAATAACTCCTATTAAATCTAGCTCCATGTCTGGGTCTATAAAAATGTGTCTAATTTGAACATTTAAGTGGAACCAAAGCAAAGGGACAGTAATTACTAACATTTAAAATGGCCATTGTGGGCCTTGGCTGGGTATCTCAGTTGGTTGGAACAGTGCCCTGATACACCAAGGTTTTGGGTTCGATCCCTGGTCAGGGCACATACAAGAAGCAAGCAATGAATGTATGAATGCATGGAACAACAAATTGACATTCTTCTTTCTCTCCCTCCCTAAAATCAATAAAGGAATTTTTAAAAATTTAAATGGCCACACACTAAATCGATTCTGTGTGCACAGCATTCCTGGGCTACAATGGCCTTAAAGAAATGGCAGTAAGTTCTTATTTGGTTGATGAATCATAATTCCCCAAAATACAAGCATGGCACTTATGGGAGCCCTTAGTAATAATTCTTCACGTGTGGTTTGCTCGTTCACATTCTGTATATATGCAGTGATTTTCAAACCACACTCTGTGGGCCCATGGGGCTCCGAAGGGATGCCCCAGGGATGTGTGGGAGGGGCAGAAAGAGCGAGAACAGAGGGTAGGGTTCCCGTCAGCCCTCTAGTCCACCCAGAGCTCTTGTATGTATTGGACTTCCCTGTAATTTTCCTTTGTGGGTGGTGGTGGTGGGGGGTGGGAACAAGTTTAAAAACCATCAATTACGCTGCTTCCTGGTCACTTCAGAGTGATATGGAATATTATCACTTCCATGTTCCCTCTTACTTAATGAATTTCTAGGTGAAGCGGATTAGAAGAAGTCAAAATTTGGCTTTGAATTGCTAAATATGGTACTAAAATCTTTAAAGCTCTCAACAACCCTGGTCTAAAGAAAAAGCAGCCACACTATAATCACTATCGCTGTCAGGTATCCACCCCGCCCCCTTCAGACGCAGCTGGAGACAGAATCAGACCTGGGGAACCCGAGGGTTGACAGACACCTTCTAAGCGGTGTTGCAGGTCTGTGACTTACTTTGCTTTTGGGGGAGTTTCTTGAAAATCCCAATCCTCACCCTCTGTTTTGATGGCGGGGGAAAAAGTAGCTATTCTGTTTTCTGAAAAGGAACCCACGTGTGTCTTTCTCACTCAGAGATGAAAGTCAGACATCTAAACATGGGTCCTTTACTGGCCCTGGCTGGTGATCTCTGGGGAAATTTCCAGAGGAGAAATGACAGAGTGGGCAGATATATTTCTTTTCTCCACCTTCAGCAGATTCCTGGAAGTCCATGACCGGAGAGGCCAGGGCAGGCCACGTGGACATCCGCCTTCAACTCCCAGATTAGAGTTTGTGGCTCTCAGGCCTCCTCTAAGAATTGTATTTTAACAAGGATTTGGGGCTCATACCAAGCTTCTCATCATTTTTATGAGCTAGATATATTTATAAATATCCTAATTCTGTTGTTGCATTGTTTCTCTATCTGCAAGATGGAGAAAATATGTTTCATGGAGGGTATTTGTGCCGATTCAATGAAGATGGCTGCCAAATAAGTTAGGAGGAATCTGGGATAAAGTCGGAAAGGGACAGTAGCCAAAATTAATTGGCATTTGGCCAAGGTGGGTGACCCTAAGTCTGGAGCACTAGGAAGGAGAGAGGTGAGGAGCACCACACGGTGAAAATGTCATCACACTGAAAAGGGGGACATTGCTATGTCATCACTCTCCTTGTAAGTATAGGGTAGCAGGAAAGAAAAGTCTAAATTATGGTCAATATAAAAAATAGATGAACTGAAACGTAAGCAAATATTTCCATTTTTCCTTCAGTGTTGTAACAAATAAAATCAGCTCGTGACCAATAAAAACGTACAACCTTCTTCCTAATCTGTACTGGTTGCATTTACTATACCAGGAATGAGGAGTTCCGTTGAAAATAACTTCAGTTAAGAAATGTATCTTATATCCCAAGTAAGCAGAAACACCAATCAGAAAGGATATATGCAGCCCTATGTTCATAGCAGCACAATTTACAATCGCTAAGATTTGGAAACAGCCTAAATGCCCATCAGCAGATGAGTGGATTAAAAAACTGTGGTACATCTACACAATGGAATACTACGCTGTTATAAAAAAGAAGGAATTTTTACCATTTGCAACAGCATGGATGGAACTGGAGAACATTATGCTAAGCGAAATAAGCCAGTTGGAGAAAGATAAATATCACATGATCTCATTCATATGTGGGATATAATGAACAACATAAACTGATGAACAAAAACAGATCCAGAGACAAGGTAACACTGAACAGGCCGTCCAACCTCAGAGAGAAGGCAGGGGAGGGTGGGGGGAAAGGGGAGAGATCAACCAAAGGACTTGTATGCGTGCATATTAGCATAACCAATGGGCACAGACACTGGGATGGTAGGGGCTTGTCCTGGGGGTGGGGGTAGGGAATGACTTGGGGAGGGGGGTGGTCAATCGGGGAAAAAGGAGACATATGTAATACTTTAAACAATAACAAAAAGAAATGTATCTTATGCATCTTTTCATTTGGAGGGATTCCACCCCATTTGATATCTTCAGTTACACTGAAGAGAACTCACATGTATTGTGTGTCTCCTATCTGTGGTGCTATTAAATTTAGGGTTAAAATATAAGAGTGTACAAGTCTGTTGGGCCTTTTTATTTCTAATCTTCATAAGTCCCCATCCTATTGGGCCAGCAGGTAGGGGTGGACAGGTGAGAGAAAACTTTCCATTTATGGGGGTGTTTGGATTTAAATAGTATTTTTAAGTTCATTCTTTAGATTAACTTAGACATCTTTAGGAAAGTGGTTAATTAGTTTGGCTTCCCACCTCCGCCAACCAGGTTGGCATCTGCCTGAAGAGGGAAGCCTAGTGGCCTCATAGTGATGGGGAAGGAGGTCCCCAGCTGGTTATCTGACCCAACGTGTTTGGCTAGGTCTATCCCTCGGGCACCTAGCTAATATCTGTGGCTACATTTCATGGTTGATGAAACTCGTTGTTTGCTGCTGGTTCCAGTTCTGATCTCCTTGAATGGTCTGGTTTTGGGTATTGGTGGCCTCTACCTGCTGGCTCCATCATGCAGCAGCTCTCTGGTCTTTGAACAACATGGCCTAGACATCACTACATGGCCTTCCTGACGTGACTTCCTCTCCCCCACACCTAGATCAGGTCTAGTCCACAGCCATTGAGTGGGACACTTCACTTGGGATTGGTACAATCGTCTTTCGGCCCTAGAAAACCTATGAATTCACCTGTGTCAACTTCAATTTTGGAGAAAATCTATGCCCTACCCCTGGTCATTATGCTAGCATTTTGCCTTTTCCAATCCATCACTTAAAAGATATCATGTTTAATGCAGGAATTCTTTAAAGGAGCTTAACATTTTCTCCATCTTCCCAGGCAACCCTCTCCTCTCTAGGATTCCCTTTAAGTTATTTTCTTAGACTCCTTCCTGGAGTTTCAATTCCCCTTCCTATCTGACAGAGATTCTCTTACGTAATGCCCTTCTCCTCCCCAGGGTCATAGGATGGCAAGAAATCTGCCAAAAGAAAACCCAGCAGGAAGTTTTTCACAATTCTAGGTTTCCTTGCAATAGCCTCTAGGCTATCATCATCATCATTATTCCCACTTGCAGATTAGGACACAGAGGTTCAGAGTGTTTATGTCAGTCACTTCCCCAAGTGATTGGACCAGGACGGACAACAAACCCTGTGCCATCCTATCCCACCAAACCACCTCCCAAGGACCCAGGAGGCAGACAGGGCTGAACTGTTGTCCACTGATAAAAGTTGCTCTTCTACTGCGTACCCCCAGCCCTTCCATCTGATTTGTCTTTCAGATTCGCTCCCCACCCCCAGCCTCAATGTGATGTATAAGAGGAGAGCTGCTTGGCCTTTTAAGGTGCTTGGTCCAGAAGTCATGTAATATGAAATTAACAGATCATCACTGCAATTTGTCCATGAAAACGAATGAGGCATTTACTTCTTTGTCACCACTCCCTTCAGAACCAGCTAGGGACTATGGCAAAGTAGTGAGTTTATAATAAGCAGTAAATGGTGAGCACAGAGGCATTTTAAAACAAGTTCAAGCGTTTGGCCAGAGCCCAGAAGACAGCACTTTTTTTGTCCATGAGGATTCTCTCCCCCACAGGTTTCCAGAGGAGGGTGGAATTCCTTGAGTGACATGATAAACATTCATCTTCTACATCAAGCCCTCTAATAGAAAGACCAGGAGATGAAGCATGTGCTGTAAGTCACTGGTCTTACATGTGGGGTCAGCCCCTGCGTCAAACACCAAATACACAAGTGTAAAGAGATGGGAGGAAAAAGACAGACTCCACATGGCCAGCCGGGGGAGGGCGGGGTGTCCTCCCTCTGGAGGGGGAGTCTTGGAAAAGGCTTGTTGGGAGGAACTGAGGGCCACATGGACTCACGGTGCTCTGGGCGCCTGGGACAGAGATAGAAATAAATGTGTGGGCGTGGGGGCAGTGCGCAGGGCGAGCAGGGAGGAGAACATGGTGGGGGGAGTCAGGCGATTTCTTGGCCAGTCTGCAATTAGTCTAGAAGCAGTCCAAAGCTAAGGAAGACACCTTTCGCTCCAGGCCTCCATCCCCTCCTGGATTCCCCGAATCTTCCTCTCTCCCCATCAGCTTCCTTTCACTTGGGACCCAAAGGATAAAAAGTTGGTACTCTGCTGGCAGAGCAGGCAGCACAGGGAGAGTTCGGCCCCTCTCTCTCATCAATCTTTGCTTCTTCTGCCAAATAAATCCTTTAGCTTCTTTATTCCCGTCAAGAAGCCAAGCAAAATGCACATTCCGCCTGAGCCCTGCATTCCCCAGCACCCATGCAGGAGCCCTCCCTAGATGACCCTTCCTGGAGAATTTGCCCCATCTTTTTAGCTTCACATCCCTCTCCCCCAAGTTCACAACCTCGGTTACCTGGGCTATTGAATTTAAGCCTCACGACCCCATGAAGCCACTTCAAAAGTCAGAGCACTATGCAAGGGGCTGAAGACTGGTTCTGCTTCTAATTAGCTGAATGGCCACGAGTAATTATAACAACTCTGAGGCCATCTACCATTGATTGAGCACCTGGTCGGCCAGGCTCTAGGTTAAACACTGAGATTTATTATTTTAGGAAAATGATTATTACTATTTAAAAATTTTTCGTACTTAGAAGCTTTGGTACATCATTAACTTATTTTCCCCCATGGTTATTACCTTTGAAAACAAAAGTCCACAGCCCAGCCGATGTGGCTCAGTAGCTAAGCCACATCGACCTATGAACCAAGTTCATCGACCTATGAACCAAGAGGTCACGGTTTGATTCCTGGTCAGGGCACATGCCCAGGTTGCAGGCTCCATCCCCAGTGTGGGGCATGCAGGAGGCAGACAGGCAAGGATACTCTCTCATCATTGATATTTCTATCTCTCTCTCCCTCTCCTTTCCTCTCTGAAATCAATAAAAATATACTTAAAAAAAAAAAGTCCACAAAACTGAAAGGGTTTTCTGGTTCTCAGAGTCAAGGAAGAAGGGAGTGTGTGCATGCCAGGATTCTGTGGCATTTCCTTCAGTGGAATCCACATGGGAAGATAGAGGTGATAGTGGTAGAAAAGGGCAGGTGGGCAAGACCCTGAGATATCTAGGGACAGGAAGGAAGGAACCAGGTGCTGCGCCAGGATTCTGTGGCATTTCCTTCAGCGGAATCCACATGGGAAATAGAGGTGATAGTGGTGGAAAAGGGCAGGTGGGCAAGACCCCGAGATATCTAGGGACAGGAAGGAAGGAACCAGGTGCTGCCCTGGAGACATGTCCATGCGATGAGCAATGACTGCTCCCCTTGGCATTGCTAAATAACCAGAGGCCCTGTATGCTCATTCCCTGGGTGACTATGGGAAGGTATCTGACCTTAATGAGCTTCGGGTCCTGCTATGTAAGATTGGTGATGGCCAGTTAGTTACCAAACTCAGAGGACACAACTGTGGCTCAGGCTTCTCCTCGCAGACAGACTATCTGTGTGTGACCTTGGTGAGTCATTGGACATCTTCTGAGCTCATTTCTCATTTAAAATGGAAATACTGATGCCAACCCTACCTTACGGATCAATGCGATCATGCTAGGGCCAGTACTTCTTAAGCTTGAGGGCATAGTTATGAAGTGAAGGGGTTGACGTGTGAGAACACAGATCCCTTTTAGCCAGGACATAGTGGACTTTTACAATGTGGTGACTTTATTTATAGGAAACCAGCCTTGCAAAGCTGCCAGCAGTCCTGCTGCTCTACCTGGCTACTCCCTGTTTCTGCAGCTACAGGTTGAGGGAAGGCTCCTCAGAGGTGCTATAGTATACTCAACAGGCGTCGTTATCTTATTTCTCTGCTGATCAGAGTCTGGCCAAAAATAAAAGCATTCTCTTTCAATCTGGCAATCATTTTCTTCTTCGCTCTAGAGTCACTTAGCCAGGTCAAGTTCAAAGAACTGAATTCCTTAGCAAAGGATTCCCTGATTGTCTGGGAGAAATTAGTTCATAGTTAGGATGGGTGTGTCGCGACTCCCGTGGCTTTCTCCCTCATAGTTTTTGTAAATTAAACCAAAGGTGGATAGTGTTGACCCAGGCATTCATTAACTATGACTATTTCTTATGGACCGTTTTAGGTGTCCTTTGTGAATTTCATCATCCTCCCTTATGGGGTGGGTGGAGTGGAGGTGGGCTTTGTTTTTCAGTTATTGATTTAAATTAATCACAGCTCATCCTATCCAAATACCGGACTGTGTACACAGGTGGACAGGCTATTCATCTTTAGGCATTTAAATCCAGCCTGCTTTTGCATATTGATATAGATAGACTAACAAGCTGCAAAAATATAAGGATCATCTCTCTATAAGAACCTCTCACACTGCTTCTAAAAGGTTAACAAAATAGAAAATTCAGCTCTGGAATCTATACTCTGATTTTTTTTTAAGTGGCTAATATTGAGGAAGTCAACTGAATTCTGTCTTTATAGTTATCAAACTTGTTGACCTGTTTGGAAAGCTCTAACTCTATTACTTGCTGTGTGTTCTTGAATAAGTCACTTCACTTCTCTGAACATCAGTGCAGTCTGCTCATATAAAGATGAGGGTAAGGGCCTGGACAGTGTGGCTCAGTGGTTGAGGGTCGACCTATGTACCAGGAGGTCACAGTTTGATTCCCAGTCAGGACATATGCCCGGGTTGCGGGTTCAATCCCCAGTGTGAAGCATGCAGGAGGGAGCCAATCAGTTCTCTCTCATAATTGATGTTTCTGTCTCTCCCTCTTCCTTCCTCTCTGAAATCAATAAAAAATATGTTTTTAAAAAGTAAAAATAAAGATTAGGGTAGGGTATAGACTATGCTACATTATTTTTTAAGTATATTTTAATTTTAATATGCAAGGTCTTCTCTTCCCTATGAACTATGATAGGAAGTAGGTATAGTCATGGGGCTGTATAAGAGAACCTTAGGAAGGATTCTACTTAGAGGAGAGTTCCCAGGACTGAGTCCTGGTGCATTCCAGTACCCAGAGGTCAGGACTATGAAGAATAACCTTATTAAGCAAAGGACACTGAGAAGATACACTCATTGAAATAGGAAGGGGAACCAAGAGAAGTGGTGAACTGGGGGCTAAGTGAAGAAACCTTTTCAAAAAGACAGAAGTAATCAACTGTCTCAAATACTGAGAACAGAGATGTGACCAATGGACTAGGATGCTTGGAGATTGTCACTGAATTTGGCAAGAGCTGTTTTCGTAGAGTTGCAGAGATGAAAGTCTGATTGGAAGGTTTCAAGGAAGAATGAGAGAAGAGGAAGTGGCAATTATAAATACAGACAATTCTTTACAGAAGATTTCTTCTTATTATTATTATTTTTATTCAAAGAATTTCAGAGAAATTGAACCTGGAGGTACACACAAAATCAAGGGGAGTATTTGGATGATGTTGGAGATCCCAGTAAAGAGAGTAGAAGAGGTAGAGAAGAATAGCTAGAGCCGTGTCCTTGAGTTGATGAGAAAAGGGATCCAGTGCCCCTGTGGAGTGTTCGGCCCCAGGTAGAAGTCCAGGCAATTAATTCAATGTAACTAGAGGGCAGAGTGAGTATAGTGGTGTAGCTATAGATGGTACAAACTGTGAAAGTTCTCTTCTGCTAACTCCTGTTTTCTCAATGAGACGAAGAGAAAGGTCATTAGCTGCGAGAGAGGAGGATGGATAAAGCATTGCCATGGAGAATAATGACCTGGAGAAATGAAGTAGGACTGCTGGACACCTTGCACACGACCTGGCACAGAGTCAGACTCAATAAATCTTCCCTGGAAGAAAGATGGCCCAAGAACCTAAGGATGGAGCCAAATTGAGGATTGAAGTCCCTATATAGAACACAACTAAGCCCATCAGATTTGATCCATATTCAATCATGCGTATTTGGCCATTTTCCTAAAGTTCCATTGAAGGAAACTATAAAAATTGTGATTTAAGCATTTTTTTCTGACAACTCAAAAGAGGGCTCCAACCTTTGCCAAATGATAGAATTACAGACTCTCTCCTTTCGCAAATAGAAATTTTTATTGCCACATTTCATCTCTCAGTATAGTACTGTTCTCTTTATTGGTACCTTTATATCCCTTATAGGTTTCTAAATATGTTTCCCAGCATTCATCATTTTTATAGCCCCTCTTTCTATTTTCCACAGAAAAACTTTTTTGTTACATTTCCCTTAGGAATGTCTCATTAATTTCAAATGTTTACAAACTTTTATTACCCCATAAAGGCACTTTCCTGTACTGTCAGAGAAGTATCTAGTCAGAGAAATAAAGTATGTGAACCAAAAACTTAGCATTCTTTTCAACTCATTCATCTACATTAGCAAGGTCTCCTGAGTCTTCGGCTGCCTTCTAAATTGATTCACCTTCTTGTGAAGAATTTTGATTGTTTTTCAGTAATGGTCTTTGGTTTTCAGCCAGAGGATGCCATTGGAATCATATCTTTCTAAAGTTTTGGGAATCACAAACTTTGACCAGAGCAATTCTCTAGGAATGTATTCCCAAATTTTTAGATGTCTTCCCCCCCGCCCCCACCTAGTTTCACTCAGTTCATTGATGATCTCCTCCAGTCTCAAGACTTTAAATGTTCTTTATAGGATGACAATTTCCAAATGTATTCCTGCAGCTTGTATCTCTCTCCTGAATTTCATTCATATGTCAAACTGCCTACTCAGCATCTCCAATGAATTGTCTGATAGATATGTCCAACATATTTTGTCCAAAACTGACCTCATGATCTTTCCTACCAGCCATGCTCTACCCTCAATCTTTCCTATTTCAGTTCATGGCAGTTCCACCCTGTGACTGTTCAGGCAAAAACCTTGGCATCACTCTTGACTTCTTCCTGTTCTGTTTGGATCTGAAGGTAAAGCTCTGGAATCGGGGCATTTGTTCCACTCAAATGAATAACGTTGCTTGAGTACAGAGAAAAGGGAGTGTATGTTCTGTTAGTGAGAGGTCAGAAAAGTATTAGGTATAATATAATGTGCCAAATGAGGGATGCAGAATGCTGTACGCATTGAAAGGGAGTGATCATACTTAGAGAATCTTATGGGCATGCAGAGGGTAGAGGCTTTTGAGATGCTCCTAAAGGATAGTGATGATTTGAGGATTTGAGGTGGGAGTGACTGAGATTTCTAACTGGGAGAAGCGGCAGAGCAAGACACATATTTTCCTGGTTAGTGTCCCCTTCCTCTTGAGTAGAATCCTTTCTGCCTATTTTGGCAACACATCCTTGGGGAGGCTTTGATAATCACTTGATCCCATTTCTTTCTACCTCACCCCCAACAC
Source organism: Myotis brandtii (assembly GCF_000412655.1). Classification (NCBI taxonomy): domain Eukaryota; kingdom Metazoa; phylum Chordata; class Mammalia; order Chiroptera; family Vespertilionidae; genus Myotis; species Myotis brandtii. Next base: position 555,532 of record NW_005357115.1, read on the forward strand.
TGATCAAATAACAGTTGCTGTGTTTTACCAACATTAACTTCCAAATAATCTCTCACAGGCTATAGGCTTCCCTCTCTCAATTCATGCCACCCCAGTCCACACTTCTTTTCTTATGTTTTGTCTCATTGCTGGTCTCTCTGCCTTTGGGCAGCCTCCCCTCTGTTCATTCTATCCACTGCAGCCAGACTTGTGTTAACAGCATGTTGATTCCTTCAACCAACATATAAGAACCTATTCTGCACCAGGAACTGCTCTCAAAAGGCTTATGATCAAGCAAAGAAGCATACCAGAAAACATATAAAGGCTATAGATGCTTCTACAAAACTGTACAGAGTACCAGGGGTACAGGAGAGAAAGTGTACATTCTACCAGCAAATAGGGGAGCAACCATGGAAATCAACTCAAAATCCATCTATGGCTCCTCATCACTTACAGCCTGATTTCCCACAACATGCCCCTAGCTACCTTTTCTTCCTAATTACCCCCTCCTCCCCTTCATGTATGCTACATTCTAGTAACACGGCTGTTTGTGCATATGCCCTCAGTCTTCCCTTCTCCATGCCTTTGCTCATGCATTCTTCCTAGAATGCCACTGCCTCACCTGACGTGTTTAAATCCTACCCCTCATGTAAAACATTTATCACAGTGCCCTTCACATAACAAACACAAAATAGTGTTGATTATTTGAAAAAATAAAAGCAATCAGTGCTTGTATTTTTTTGACACAGAACTCCTCAATCAAGGCTGTTATACTCTCTATGTAACCCTGGCCACGTTTCTTACCCTCTGGAATGGTTTTATTCTTCTGAAGATGGGGTCACCCCATCTCCCAGGGCTCCGGAATAAGAAAGCTCCTGCACAAACCTTTAAATGTTAGTTCCCTGGCACTGAGAGATGGAAAATTGCCTTGGCCAGGGAAGCAGTAAATTATCTATTCCACCCCTTTCATTAACGGTAACTACATTTCCAGAGACAGAGAGCACACCCTGGTTCCTTCTCATCCTCAGGTCTAGGCGACAGTGTCTCTTAGACCCTCTACCAAAGTAGGTGGCGCACCGTGTTATTCTTCAGCACATGTCCTCCTATTGCCTAACCAGGACACAAAATTGTTTAATTAACTTATTTGTCAAAACCTCCCTTATCTATGCCCTGCCCCTCCCTCAACACACACACACACACACACACACACACTCCCTGAGATCAGAGCCCCTCTGGTTTTTTCTCTCCTGTGGGTCCAATGTCCTTAAATGTGTTAAATCTTATTTCTTAAATTTATGGGCCATGAATTTCAAAACCCCTTCTCCCCATTTAAAGCCTCTGAAATAAATTATCTTCTTAGTTTGGCCCTTCCTGCTGCTGTTTGCTTGCTTACAGAGGGAAAGCAAAATACGTTTAAAAAAAATTTTTTTTTAGCCTACAGAAGCCATTAATATAAACTCACAGAAATAGTGAATTTTAATACCTGAAACTCTGGGAATAATTATTGGGTGGAGCCAGCCTCACAGGCAATTTTCTACTTTCCCCAAGAAATAAAACCCCAAAAATGTGTTACATGGCAGCTTATTTCCTTCCTGAGACAAAAATAGAAGCAACCTATGAATTAACATCAACCAGCTCCTTGCACCGTCGATTCTTCCCAAGATTAGCCTCAATGTGCTTGCAGATACACCAAATGTTAGATTTGACACCTACACATGGGGGGGGGGGTGGTGGCGCACGTACACAAACCGTAATTTAGCAGCATCAGCAGCAACTGTTGTACTGAAGAAAAAAACAGGAGTTGAGGGTAGACTGGAGGGGGTCAATGGGGAAAACGGGGGACATATGTAATACTTTCAACAATAAAGAATTATTTTTTTAAAGAAAAAAACAACCAAAAAATAAAGAAAGTGCATTTAAACATATTGGAGGATAGTCACATCAACAGCATTGGGAATCAGCTGCACACTAATTTGGGAAAATTTCCTCATTTTCCCATTGACCAAGGCCCAGTAAAATGAATGGATTCAACTGTGGTGCTTTCTTCTCTCAATCTTGCCATTTTGAGACAAATTCAGTGGTCAGCTCATGGTCTAGTTCCTGTTATTAGTCAGAATCCACAAGAACAAGGGTGGTTTTCCAGAACTAAATACTTTTCACAGACAGAAAGCCATAGCCACTTCTAACAGTCCGAGTGGAGGCGGGGACATCTAGCATCCTCCTAGAAACTACAGAAAGGACTTGGGAAGGCCTGTTCATGCCAGGCGGGGCTTCTAGGTCCCAGATAGTTTCTCAGAAGTACTGTCAACAGAAGGTCACTCATTAAACAATGTCGTTTTCAATGGCATTGGTCCCTTCTGGAGCATCCACTAGACACATCCAGGTACCAGCAGCTATTCTGGCCCTTTGCAAGAGCCAGGACCAAGATTATCAAACACCCTTTCTCTATGACAATACCCTGTGGCCTCGAAGATGGCTGTACACCTCCTCCAATGAATCCAAATCACTCTTCAGCTGTGGATAGACCCATTGGTTTAGGATCCACATCTTGTAAGTGGCCAAAAAAGATTGGTATTTATTATCCTATATAATAAAGAGCTAATATGTTAATTAGACCGGACAGTGTAATGACCTTCCAGGACGACCTTCTGGAACGACCTGTGGGTGGAGGGGTGGGGCTGCGGGGCCTTGAGATAGCCGGGGCTTCAAGGGCCTACTCTTGCATGATTTTCGTGCACCAGGCCTCTAGTTTTTAATAGTCTACAGGGTGCTTACTGTGTGCAGGGAACTGTGCTAAACACTGACATGCATTTGCACATTTAATGTCCACAACAATCTATAAGGTAGGCACTAGTAAAGGGTGTCCCAAAATTCACGCAAGAAGTAATTTTGATAGAAAACACAGGTTTATAATTAAAAATTGTAAATTTTTTATTGATTCATAAAGTATAAAGTATAAGGTTATGTATGGAATAGCATATCAGGTAAATGGCCTCCACGGCACAAAAAAACTGGATTATCATGTCGCGATAGCGAGCACCATTAACTGTTATTGCCTGAGCAGCCACATTTTGGTCATGGAAAATTTCAACAAAAGAGTGCGTATGTGCCAACAAAGCCATGGAGGCCATTTACCTGATATGCTATTATGCCATACACCCTATACTGTATACTTTATGAATCCATAAAAAATTTACAATTTTTAATTATAAACCTGTTTTCTATCAAAATTACTTCTTCCATGAATTTTGGGACACCCTTTATTATCATTCCCATCTCAGATGAAAAACCTGAAGTTTAGCAAGCTTAAGTAAATTGCCCAAATTTCATGTACAAGGACTCAAGGCTAAGTCAGCTTGTCACCCAAAAAACTCTTAGCCATGATGCCACACTCCCAGTGGATGGACTCTGTCTGACCTGCTACAACTAGAATAAAGTTTCAGCCAGGAGGAGAGTAGGTGTTGGGATTGACTTAAAGAGACCAAAGTAGAAACTTCTTCTGAAGAGCAGATAGTTGCTCCTTAAAGTGGTCCAGGACCAACAGCATCACATTCCTGATATGGAACCTCAGGTCCACCACAGACCTACTGACTCAGAGTCTACATGTGGACATGCAGATCCTGGGAGAGGAATACACACAATGTCTAAAAAATAAGAAGCACTCATAGATCCTCTGAGTAAACTTGTAGAAAAATAAGTCTGTAATGGAGGAAGGAAAATGTGAGCTCATGGAGGACAGGGATGAGCTTACTCATTTTTTAACCACCAGTGCCTGTAGGAAAGTAAGCATATGACATATTTCCTGAGTGAATGAGTGGATAAAATGAAAGACAAAGGCACTTTGTGGTGGGCACTGCTCTGTGCCACACAGACTTCCCTTCATTCACTTGCCCCAACTTCCTGCTCAACACATCACACAACACAGGATATTAGGTTTAGGTTTGAGTTCTGGCCCTATCTCTTCCAATATTGGGCAGGTTGCCACTGTTTTGTGCCTCAGTTTTTCCAATTGGAAGTAAAATATAATGAAAACAAAGTACAATCGATCTGTGCAGGGCTGTGAAGACCGGGCCACGTTGGCACAACATGTGATCATCTCAAGGGGCATTCCCACTCAAGAACCCGTGTGGTCTGCTGAGGCCATCACAGGCCAGCACTGCTGAGGAACTTCTTTTCTGGCCACGCCTACTTCCTTCCTCTCCCTTGAGCAGGTGTTTAGTCCCAAAACAAACTCCCAGATAAACATTTGGCGCGCTAACCTCCATCTCAGGGTCCGCTTCCCAAGCCACAACAACTATTAGAGGAAGTCCAGTCACCATCTAAGCATGTCGGGTGCTTTTGTGTGAATTTACTGAGCAGCTGCTGGGTTGGGAAACATCAGAAACTAACCTTCTCAGGCAGCTGTGACATGGCTGGGAATGGTGTACTATAACTCGGTTATCCTGTAGCATCGTGGTAAGTTTATACAGATTCTCCCATATTGCGATGCTAGAGTAACTAACACCTCGCTGTGGGTGTATGTACTTTTTTATTTTTGCTGTTAGGGGTTTTTGGTTATTATGTTTTATCTCCTTTAGGTGAAACCAAGGCACAGAACTTGTTCTAGAGTGGAAGAGGCAGAGCCAGAACTCAAGTGTAGGCCTCCTGATTGTCCTGTGTTGAATGACACAGTAGTGGGTGGCAGGTGGTAACTGGACAAACATGGCTTCCTAGCCTCCCATCTGGAAGAGATGCCAGAAAAGATTTCTGACAACAGGTTATAAAAAGATCCACCCTTGTGGATCCACCCAGTAAGTGATTCATGAGCCCAATTCCATTTTAAATCCTACCGCAAATGATCATCACTGGTCAGTACAGTAGTCCTCCCTTATTCACAGTTTTGCGCTCTGTGGTTTCAGTTACTTATGGTCAACTGGGATCTGAAAATGTTACATGGAAATTTCCAGAAATAAACAATTCCTAAGTTTTCAATTGTATGCCATCCTTAGTAGCATGATGAAATCTCACACCGTCTCACTGCATCCTGCCCAAAACTTAGGTCATTCCTTTGTCCAGTTGTCACCACACTCTATAAGCCACCTGTCCCTTAGTCCCTTAGTAGCCATCTGGGTCATCAGCTCAACTGTGGGGTATCACAGTGCTTGTGTTCAGGTAACCTTATTTTACTTAATAATGTCCCAAAGCACACGAGTAGTGATGCTGGCAATTCGGATATGACAAAGAGAAGCTGGGAAGTGCTTCCTTTAAGTGAAAAGGTAAAAGTTCTCACAAAGAAAAGTATCCTATGCTGAGGTTACTAAAATCTACAACAAGAATGAATCTTCTTTCTGTGAAACTGTGAAAAAGGAAAATGAAACTCTTGCTAGTTGGCAGAAAGAGAGCGAGAGAGAGAGAGAGAGAGAGAGAGGGAGAGAGGGAGAGAGAGAGAGAGACCACAGTCACAAAGCTTTAACTACAGGATATTGTTATAATTGTTCTATTTTATTATTCGTTATTGTTGTTAACCTCTCACGATGCATAATTTATCAATTAAACTTCACCATAGGTATGTATGCATAGGAAAAAGGAGTATATATAGGGTTTGTTTGGGACTATCCAAGGTGTCAGGCATCCACTGGGGCTCTTAAAGCATAACCCCCATGAATAAGGGGTTGACTACTGTATTACCCGAGCCTGGGTCTCTGGCACCAAATGAAATTCAAACCAATTATTATTTACTTATTGGCACTGATGACTTAAAATAGAATCTTCTTCTATCATATGCTCTGAATGGAGTTAGAATTCATGAGGCTGTGAATGTCCTTTCCTGACACTTTTAATAAAGGTGAGTGTACTCATTGTCAGAAGTTAAATCAAATGAGTTTTAGGAAATAAGCGTCTCCCCGACCCTGGAGAAGGGGGTCCCCGATCAGAGTGCGGGGCAGAGAGAGAAACTGTGACCCTTCCTGTCCTGGCTGAGGGGCTGGATGAGCCCAGCCCCCTCTTTGGGACTTGCCTTTTTCTCCTCCTGCATTCCTGGTTTCCAGGCTTCCTAATTTGGAAGTCGCCACAGAGCAAACCCTGACAGCACATGGGTATCTTGCTGTGAACTCCCTGAGAGGCGGTGGCCTTGGTTACATAACAGGCACCTCAGTTAACCCCTCCAAATGCCTCCCCAGGCTCCTAAGCTGAGTGAGAGATGAGGCTGTGGGCCCAGCCACCCGCGTTCACTTTGGCTGTGACGCGCACACACAGGCTTTATGGGGCCTCTGCCTACTCTTTCCACCTTCACACCTCTCTGTGCCTGGAATCTCACTTCAGGGCAGCCCTGGAAGGCAGGACTTTATTTCCTTTGCATCTGCCCTGACACCCACCCACCACTGGGTTCATCAAAGGCAGACAAGCAGCGATTGTGTAAAGACAGAGGGAGGTGGAGGAGAGTGGAAGAAACACCTTTGTAGCTCATTATTTTGGAGCCCTTTCTGGGGTCTCTCCCAATTGTGTCCTGACAGGTGAGTGTCCACAGAGGGTTGACAGATAACATCTCTGGCTCTCACTTGGGGGTCTGACCTCCTCAGTCAGGTGTTTTCCCTGTACATGGCAGGTGGACAGTGAAGTCGCTGGTCACAGTGGACATTGTTCAAGGTTTATTTTTGTGTTTATTTAGAAATATTGTTTTGTTCCTAAAGGAAGTTTTAAATCAGAATATAAATCACTCCTGGTGCCCTAAACATGACTGATTTTACTCTTCTCGTCCTTCGGATTGGCTTTATTTTAAGTGTTTTATTTTGGGATTGGACTGAGGGCAGCAAATTCCTATCCAAATCACCAGGGATTCTTGTGGCCGGTGTGCACTTGTGTACTGTAATTTTCTGCCTCTTGCAGCTGAGAGCTCCTGGAGGGACATGCCTTTCACTTCGGTATCTCAGTGTTTAGCCCAGGGCCTGATAACTAGTAGGTGCTCACTAAACATTTGTTAAATGAACAAATGACTTCAGCACCAGGACCTTGCCAGAAGCATACATCTAAGTCAGGAGGAGGGCAACTTATTATTATTTTAACCTTGAATAACTAAAAGTCCTCAGGAAAATAGAAAGTATGGCCAGCATAGAGCATCAGAATGTCACCCAAAGGCACCAAGGTCAAAGTTGGAAGGGAACATTATGCACTGAGTCCTATGGGAGGAAGACAGAAATGTGAGAATGAAATGGACCACCTGAACACTTGAAAGCAGGACAGAGAGAGGAGAAGATAATGGGCTGAGGCAGGTGGTTGAGAACTGGGTCTGTGAGCAGGGTCTGCCAGGGGTTTTACAGAATTGGTGCCCAGCCCTGACCGGTTTGGCTCAGTGGATAGAGCATCGGCCTGCGGACTGAAGGGTCCCAGGTTAGATTCTGGTCAGGGGCATGTACCTTGGCTGCGGGCATATCCCCAGTGGGGGTGTGTGCAGGAGGCAGCTGACAGATGTTTCTTGCTCATCGATGTTTCTAACTCTCTATCCCTCTCCCTTCCTCTCTATAAAAAATCAGTAAAATAAAAAAAAAAGAATTGGTGCCCAGCATCCACTGTGGGAGATATGTGTGGAGGCTTATGGAGACTCACCAGGCCGAATAGTAACTGCTGCTCATAGGTCTTAAGCTGCTTAATATTCTTAAAGTAGAAATTCTGCCTTTGAAAGTATAGTCATAGCTGCTAGTGGGGAAATTATTCTGGGCAGAAGTAGCAGTGACCACGTGACCATAGCATTATTACTTACACATCTTTCATCAAAGGCATCAGAATTTCCGTTTCTTTGCTCAGATTGAATCGAACTATGGTTCTTTTTCATTATCACTTATTTTGTCTATTTTCCAAAACAGCCTCACATGTATACACATGGTATGGTCTATTTAATGCCCACATCTAAACGCCTTGATTGAACTTCAAAAGAGAATTCTAGGAAGGGCTCTATTTACCACCAAATTATGCACAGAGTAACCATTTCTTTACTGACAGGATGGCCTTCATTTCTGGCAGACATGACCCTCCTCCATGATACAAGGACAACTTGGACAGCCCTGGAGTGATTCCTGAATAAGGCTTTGAGCCGTCTCATGGCCCGAGTTCACCCGCAGGGCAGTGCAATCTGTCTTCTGGTCGGACAAACTGAGTTAATGCTTAGCTCCCAGTTCTGAGCTTCTCTGGGAATTCTTGGGCAAGTCTGAATTGGGGAGTTCTGGGATTCTGTAAGCCTTGGTTTAAAAAAAAATTAATTACATGTTATCATGATATAAAGACTTCTTTACAAGGTCAGGCCAATCTATCTGTGAAGACACATAGGGACAGAATTCTCACATGATGGATAAAGTGGATGTGAGTCTTCAGGTTGTAAATGAGTTAGGTAATGACACCGGAGAAGTCGTAAATATCTGTGAAAAAGTCAAAGAGTGACATTTTAGAAGTACTTCCAACAAATCACTTTGTTTGAATCTCATCCATCTCCTAGAACCCTCCTCTCTAATCAGCCTAATCCAATGGAATAATCCTTCCTAATTTCTTTCATGTCCTTTGTTTTCTTGGCCTCCCTCCCCTATTCCAGTTCAAGTCTTCATCATATCAAGCCTGGATTATTGCAACAGCCTCCTCATCAGTCTTCTGTCTCCAGTTTCTCCCTGCCTCCGACTGATTCTCCACATTGCCGCCAGGCTCAGGGCTTGAATTTTCCTAACACACCGCTTTCTACTTGCTCTGTTTCTGTTCAGAAATCTCTGACCCTTTCCCATGGCCGTGTGAGTAGAGTTTAGATCCCCAATCTGGCAGCTGATGTCCTTCAGGTTCCAGCCCACCTGTCCGACCCTCTCTTCCCCCACATTGCTCAAAGCACCTGCCACGGGAGGTGCTCAGTGTATCTCCAGCAAACCTGGGCCTCTGTTCATTGGTCCTAATGGCCACCTCCACCCAGCTCATCCTTAGAAGGCCTTCCCCTCCTTTGTGATTTTTCAAATCCAACTTTCTATTAGGGCTCCACTCCTTAAAGTTTCCTCCAACCTCTCCAGCCCATCCTGGTCTAATTGAGTTGCCAGCAAACCTAGGCCTCTGTTCATTGGTCCCAATGGCCACCTCCACCCGGCTCATCCTTAGAAGACCTTCCGCCTCCTTTTTTGATTCTTCAAATCAAACTTTCTATTAGGGCTCCACTCCCTAAAGTTTTCTCCAACCTCTCCAGCCCATCCTGGTCTAATTGAGTTGCATTTACAATTTTATTGTAGATGATTATGTTCTTAAAGCATATATGCATATTGTTTAGATTTGCATGTCAACCTTCACATCTCCCACTGAATTCTAACTGATCTCCTGGCTGATACAACTACCTCTTGACTTATTCTATCGCCATCCCATATACTTCCTTAGTCTCTTATCAAGTCATGCCACTGCTCAACAACTCTCAGGGACTCCTCAGTCACCACTGAATCAATTTCCTTCACAACCTTCATATTGCGTTTCACCAAGTCCATCATTTATCTGAGCCTCTGTTTCTTAATCTTTAAAATGGGAATGAAAAGACTCACCTTGCAGGATAGTTTGGAGCAATGGTTCTCAACCTTCTGGCCCTTTAAATACAGTTCCTCATGTTGTGACCCAACCATAAAATAATTTTCGTTGCTACTTCATAACTGTAATGTTGCTACTGTTATGAATCGTAATGTAAATATCTGATATGCAGGATGGTCTTAGGCGACCCCTGTGAAAGGGTCGTTCGACCACCAAAGGGGTCGCGACCCACAGGTTGAGAACCGCTGGTTTAGAGGATCACATGAAACAATTATGTAAACTGTATACCATGGGGCCTGACAAACAGTAGGGGTGCAATACATTGGAGCTGATCTTATTTTTATTGCTCCTCTCTGAGTCATTTTAAAAAATAATAATTATCAGACCTCTTTGAACTGTTCCCCAAGCCCTAGAACAGGGCCTTGCATATAGCGAGAACTCCAGAAAAGTTTGCTGAATGTGAAATAAACCAGTCTCGATCAACTCACACACTAGCTGTTCATGCCCAGGATGGGGACTCCTATTTATTGGTTTTTAAAAAACCAATAAAGGGAGGACACTGATGGTCTCTCTTGCTAAGGAGAGTAAATGTGTTGTAGGAGCTTTAAAACATTTTCAGTAGCAACGTGCGGATATGGGCTTGGGCTGGGCTGCTCCTGCAGCTGGCTTTTGTCAGGCGTGCGTTGGCTGCCCTAAAAGCAGAGCTGGCTGCTTGGGAAGACCACAGATTAGCTGGGGCCCCAGCTGGAGGGCGGGAGCCCATTCCTCTGATGTGCACAGTTGCCTCTGGGCCTGGAATCCATTCCCTGCTTAGTTGCCAAAGGACTATTTTGGATCCTGTAGAGTTGGCAGGAGTCCCTAGTACGCCCATGTCTTTGTGTATGAACTGCTTGTCTCTTGCCTGTTTCTCTGGGCTTTTTCAAAGAGGATGGAAGAAATTAATGGCTGTCAATGACTGAGGCCCTCTTGTTAGGGTTTTATTTATGCATAATTTGACAGGTTGTCCTCTTATTGAGAAATGGCAAGTTTCTTATCTTTTGAGAAAGATTGTTTTCATTAACCTGAGACGTGGTACTATGCACTTAGCTGGAGTAGGGCAACATGTAATCAGACTCAGTAGAAACACAGCCGAAGAGGCCTGTGGTCCCTACAGAACCACTCCATCTTTAATTTGGTTTGTTTCACCAGTAGGTCCTCCTCCTGGCTTCTTCATTACCACTGCCTGGTCTTCAGACTTGCAAAGGAAGGTCATTGTTTGTTCTCAAAGGAGAGCCATGTTTTGAATACTATACACATTCTGAAAAACAGAAAAATGTGCATACACACACAATTACTTGAACATAACTACATTTAT
>NW_005357115.1:566465-578231 GCF_000412655.1 Myotis brandtii
ACAAAATAAATAATCTCCTATAACAAGAAATGACTATTAACTACTCAAAGAATGATTCAAGTTTCTCTCTCTTGGGTAGCAGAGTGACTTATCAAATGTCAATGGTTAGGCTAACATTTACTTTAGCAGAGAGATCATTATAAGGGTTGAAAGGCCTATTGAGCCCATCAGATTGTCCACATATCAGCTGGTTTTCATCCAAACCAGTTTATAATCTAAAACAGGAAAGTCTTTACTTTTAGATGCAACCAAGGTCATAACCTTTTGGGTTTTTTGTTCTTAAAAAAGTTTCATGGCCTGAGCAACCGTCCCCAACCCCAAGTTTCAAGTTGTCTCTGAACTTCTGAATGAGGCTGTGCTGCTCAGAGACTCTGCTACCACCATCACTGGGTTTATACACTCAGGCACCTAGGTATCAGTTTCCAATTGCTGCTATTACAAAGTACCACAAACGTAGCAGTCTAGGGAAACACAAATCTATTCCTGTAGGGTTCTGAAAGTCAGAAGTCCAAAATGGGTCTCATTGGGCTAAAATCAAGGTGTCAGCAGGGCTGCACTCCTTTCTAGGAGCTCTAGGGAGTGTTGTGTTCTTTGCCTTTTCCAGCTTCTATGGGCTGCCTGCATTCCTTGGCTCATGGCCTCTCTCTCTCTCTCTCTCTCTCTCTCTCTCTCTCTCTCTTTACCCATTGTCTGTGTCCATGGGCCATGCATATATGCATACAAGGTCCTTGGTTGATTACCTCCCACCCACCCACCTTCCCTCTGAGATTCCGCACTCTGTTCCACGCTTCTCATGGCCCCTTTCTCTATCTTGAAAGCCAACAGTGACACCTTCAAATCTCTCTGACTTCTGCTTTCATTTTCACATCTCCTTTCCTCCTCCAGCTTCTGTTGCCTTCTTTGACTCTGATCCTCCTTCCTCCCTCTCACAAGGACTCAACGGATTACATCAGGCACCCAGATAATCCAGGATAATGTCCCCATCTCTGCCACGTGAGGTCACGTATTCCTGTTCTGTTTCTGAAGATTTGGACATGGACATCTTTGGAAGGCCACTGTTCTGCCTACCACAGTAGCTTCCCCTCAAATTCTGGGCTTCGGCCTCTACCCACAGGACCTCACCACCCCATCTGTCAAATACTGGATGTCACTGTATCCACCCTTACAGAATGGCTTCGGCACAGCCTTCTTCATGTTCATCGCTTCCAAGCCACGGTCTCACCTGATTGTGTGTAATCAGAGGAGCCTGGATCACGCACCCAAAACTTAGCTGCCAGGGAGGCTTGGAAAGCAGGTTCTGACTTCTTCCTTAGGGACAAGCAGGATCCTAAGAGGGAATATTCAAAAGTTGCCAGGCAGTCAAAAATACGACAGCTATCTGCTAAGCCTAGTTAAACCTCAAGTTATGGTATGGGTTCAGTTGCCAGTACCCTGCTGAAGAGGAGCATTTGCGTATTGGGACCAGGACAATAGCATGGTGAGGGAGCCTGACACCATGACTCGAGAGTGTTCATAGATTTGGGGACGTAGGCCAGTCATAAAGGTATATGACTGAGGTTTCATAGTGGTGAGGGAAAGGCTTGCACATGGAAGAGAGATGGGACTTGTGTGTCTCCAAAAGACAACACCAGGCCTACAGGGTAATAAAGTGGCAGAGTGTTCTGCCTGTCAGTCAGCACACTCCAAACACAGATGGGCTGCCCCAACAGGGCATGGTTTGCTGCCACTTAAAGTTTGAGACAGAAGCAGGATGACAAGATGTTGGGGCACAAAGAAGGGATTCAAATATCAGATGCAAAGTGCCCTAGATGGCTTTTAAGCTTTCATCATTTTATTCTTACCCAATAACCCAGTTATTGGTGGGAGTAATTAGGGAGGGGAGAATACAAAGGGCCAATTTATAAGTTTACATAGTAGTATTTTTAAGGAGAAAATACTTGAGTTTTAGAAATCTTCCTTCTATATTTTGTTTTCTGGTTCCTGAATTTTTTTTTAACAGTAGTTAAGTAATATTTTAAAACAAGCATAGCTTGTTTCCACTCTGACTCCAAAGTCTAGATTTTATCTCAGCCTGCTGCTGGGGTGGAGGACTTGACGTGCCTTTTGTGTTCTGCCGTGTTTTCATCTGAACAACAGGCCTGCATAGCGGTTGATCGCCCAGTGTCAATGCCAAATGGAGACTGTAGAAGTTGATAAATTCATATAGGAACTAAGAGATTCCGATCTGTTTTCCTTCTCTGTGTATGAAGTTCCCTGTCAGCATTCTGACTTTCGCAGAGAAGCCCTGGTCAGCTGCCCTGGTGATCACCTCCATGCAGAGGTGTGGTGGCAGGTGTTGGGGCTGAGAGTGGGGGCCATGTTGACTGCTTCTTTCCACATTTCTCAAGGGGTCACACATGGACCCACACCCACAAAGTGTGTTTTGGAAAGTTACTTTGCAAAACTAGATTGAATGCAGGGAATGACACCCATTTCTAAGCTAAAAGTCAAGATGTTTTTGCTTGAATTTAACTGAACCTTCTTTTGTTCAAATCCAAACCCCACAATGCTTGGTAGGACACAGATTTCCTGAGTGACCCAGCACCATTAGTAATGGGCACTTAGTCCTTTATATTCTGTTTTTGTAAAGTGGGGAAAAACAACTTCTGTTCATCTGCAAAGCACCAGAATGGAGAGGTTTGCAGATTGGATGCCACAGTTTCTGAAACTGTCATGGCCCCCATGTTCAAAGAGTGGTGTGGGTGTGTGTAGGATATAAGGGTAGAAAGCTGCAAAAAAACCCCACAATTCTTCATGCTTTGTTAATCCTCCTCTACTAAACTTCACCAAAAATAACAGAGGAATCATGTAGTATTTCAAGAGGCATTTATTCCCCCTCCCCCTTTATTCTTAGAAGACATTCCTCAGGGCTGTTTTTGTTTTAGTCCCGAGGAGACAGCTTGGCTGCATCATGATAGAGGCAATCTTCACGAGCAGGTGTTGCAATCAAATAACAATTACAACAAAGGATGCTCTGACAGATATTCACGACCTGGCAAATACTTGCAGTCTGCACAGTGATTAGCTAGAAATGCTAAGCAGCCATTCCCAGAAATGACTGTAATTAGTAATCTTTTAACACAGCTAAACCAATTTCAGTGTCTTTTCCTAGAAGTTCTCTAGAATCTATAATAGAATATGGTGAGCATTCCCCCGACATTACGTTCAATCTAATTCTCCCACAAAGAGTCCCCTTCCTTGTTTCTCTTTCCCCAGACCCCCCATTCCCTTCTGTCTCCTGTCTCCACCCATCTCTCTCCTGCAGGCAATCCAGGCCAGGCACTACTTTCCATTCTTATCTTTTCTCTTTATCATTAAAAGAGAAAAATGTTGCATCTGACTCTCTCCCCACCACCAAGTGGTCACAGTTCCATGTGCCCACAAGTCTCCCTGGCTTCTTCTATTTTTTTTTAATATTTTTTTGGTTAATCCTCACCTGAGGATATTTTTTCACTGATTTTCAGAGAGTTGAAGCAAGGAGAAGAGACACAGAGAGAGAAACATCATTGTGAGAGAGACACATTGATTGGTTGCCTCCTGTACACACCCCAACCAGGGCCGGGGATTGAGCCTGCAACCAAGGTACATGCCCTTGACAGGAACTGAACCTGAATTGGTGACCCTTCCGTCCGCAGACTGATGCTCTATCCACTGAGCTAAACTTGCTAGGGCTTCTTAAAGTAATGCTGAGCTTCTCTCTGGGAGCCCTAATGCAGCAGAAGGGGCCAATCAGTCAACTCTTATTCCTCCCGAACCCCACTGAGGCCAGCCAATGGTCAGGTGAAGGAGCCTGAGATGACTCCTTTAGGGAGCTCAGTGTCACCTTAAGAAAGATGACATGTGCCTTTCTTATGCATGAGACTGGATTCCTAGAGTATCCTGGTCATCTCAATGTCCCCTGTGTTTATCACATAAGGCACAATTCAACTGAGGCTTAACCAAATGAATGGTCACACATTTAAATGGAATATTGCAGAGTCTGGGCCATTGAAAGAGGTGGTGGGGGCGGGGGGTGCCAACATTTTAATAAGGGAAAATGCATGGGAGACGTGGAGGCAGCTGCATCTCTGCTCTAATTCCCCTTCCTTTGTATGGAGGACAGGGAGGCAGAAAAACAGCCCCTGTCCCACTCAGCTCTTTTTGGTGACCCAAGAATGATTTACTTTAGGATCCCAGGAATGATTCTCAAATCTGAAGAGGTTCTGTAATGTTCAGGCTACTGAGAATGGAGTTGGGCCTATGAAGGTCTGGTGCTACCTGGGTAAGGGGCTCTCAGGCCAGACCTGTTCAGGGACCTAGACAATTAGCATGGGCTAGAACACTTACATTATTTCCATTCCGTTCCTTACTCTTCCTTCCTTCTTTCCTCCCTTCTTCCTTCCTCCCTTCTTTAAATGTTCATCTATTTTATTCACAGATAATTGAATGGTCACTGTGTGATAAACATTGTGGTAGGTGATGGGATAAAATGATGAGGTGTGGGAGGTTGGGCAGAATGGATAGAGAGAGCACTTTTTAATAACTTTAAAGGAACTTTCTGTAAAACTTTGACATGAAAAAAAAAAATGAAGGTGAAGCCTTACCTTACACAATGCTCAAAAATTAACTCAAAATGGGTCAAAGACCTAAATGTAAATGGGATAAAATGATGAGGTATGGGAGGTTGGGCAGAATGGATAGAGGGAGCACTTTTTAATAACTTTAAGGGAACTTTCTGTAAAACTTTGACATGAAAAAAAATGAAGTTGAAACCTTACCTTACACAATGTTCAAAAATTAACTCAAAATGAGTCAAAGACCTAAATGTAAGAACTAAAATTATAAAACTCGTCGAAGAAAACAGGAAAAGCTTCATAAGAATAAATTTGGCAATGACTTCTTGCATATGACACCAAAAGCACAGGCAAGAAAAGATGAACTAAAATTATAAAACTCTTGGAAGAAAACAGGAAAAGCTTCGTAAGAATAAATTTGGCAATGATTTCTTGCATATGACACCAAAAGCACAGGCAAGAAAAGAAAAATTGATAAATTGGACTATATCAAAATAAAACTTTGCACATTAAAGGACACAGTCAAAACAGTAAAAAGGCAACCTATAGAATGGGAGAATATTTTCAAATAATATATCTTTTAAGGGGTTAATATCCAGAATATGTAAAGAACTCCTACAACTGAACAACAACAAAACCCCTAAACACTCCAATTTAAAAATGGGCAAAGGACTTGAATGGACATTTCTCTAAAGAAAATACTCAAATGGCCAATAAGCACATGAAAAGATGCTCAACATCACTAATCATTAGAGAAATAAAGAAGATACTCAAATGGCCAATAAGCACATGAAAGGATGCTCAACATCACTAATCATTAGAGAAATGCAAATCAAAACCATAATGAGATACCACTTCATCATATCCATTCAGATGGCGGTTATCAAAAACCAGAAAATAAGTGTTAGCAAGAATGTGGAGAAACTGGAATCTCTCTGCACTGCTGGTGGGATGCAAAATGGCACAGCTGCTATGGAAAACAGTATGGCAGGGAAAGAAGGAAGGAAGGAAGGAAAGAAAGAAAGAAAGAGAGAGAGAGAGAGAGAGAGAGAGAGAGAGAGAGAGAGAAAGGAAGGAAGGGAGAAAGAAAGGGAGGAAGAAAGGGAGAGAGAGGGAGGGAGGGAGGGAGGAAGGAAGGAACCATATAACCTAGCTATTCCACTTCTGGACATACACCCAAAACAATTAAGAGAAGGGACTCAGCCCTGACTGGTTTGGCTCAGTGGATAGAGCGTTGGCCTGTGGACTGAAGGGTCCCAGGTTTGATTCCGGTCAAGGGCATGTACCTTGGTTGTGGGCACATCCCCAGTAGTGAGTGTGCAAGAGGCAGCTGATCGATGTTTCTCTCTCATCGATGTTTCTAACTCTCTATCCCTCTCCCTTCCTCTCTGTAAAAAAAATCAATAAAACATATTTTTAAAAAAGAGAGAAGGGACTCAAACAGATATTTGTATACCCATATTGTATACCCATATTCATAGTAGCCTATTCACACTAGTCTTTTGGTGGAAACAATCCAAGTGTCCATTGACAGATGAATGGATAACCAAAATGTGGCATATGTGTATAATGAAATATTATGCAGCCTTAAAAAGAAAATTTTGACACATGGTACAGCACGGGCATACCATGAATATAACACGAATAAACTATGAAAACATGGATAAACCATAGTACAACATGGATAAACCATAAATACATTCATGGAAAACCATGAATACATACTATGTGAATAACCAGAAATAAAAGGACAAATATTTATGGTTCCATTTATATGAGGTACCTCGAGTAGTCAAATCCAGAGGCAGAATGTAGAAAAATGATTGCCAGGGGCTGAAGGGAGAGGGGAATGGGGAGGAACCATATAACCTAGCTATTCCACTTCTGGACATACACCCAAAACAATTAAGAGAAGGGACTCAGCTGGGTATAGAGTTTCAGTTTTATAGATGAAAAGAGTTCTGGAGATGAATGGTTGGTGACGTTTGCACAATGTAAATGTACTTAAATTAATGCCACCAAACTGGATCCTTAAAGTGGTTAGGATGATAAATTTTATATTATGTCTATTTTACCACCATCTATAATAATAAAAGAGTAATATGCTAATTAGACCAGACGTCCTTCCGGACGACCTTCTGGACAAAGTTGGGGCTGTGAGGGAAGCCGGGGTCCCAGGTGTCAGAGGAAAGCTGGTGCTGGCAGCCAGGGGAAGGAAGGCCTACTCTTGCATGAATTTTGTGCATCGGGTCTCTAGTTAATAATAAAGAGACAATAGTATAATTGCTCCCAACAGATATGCTCTGTGAAACTATCAATGTTCTTACACCCATGCCAATGACCAACATTTAAAAAACACAAGTTGATCAAATAATTCCAATTATAAATGATCTTTTGAAATAAGAAACATGGCTCCATTAATCATTCTTCCTTTTTAGTATCTTCTGCCTAATATTTTTCACCAACGAAATTAGGCATTTTTCTTTAGGATCTATAGTTTTCTTCTAAAATAATAAAAGCTGTCTTTCAGTCTTCTGATGACTCAATTTCCTTTTCTTCTTAGATATTCCCCTGAAAGAAGCAGAACATGGTTATTATCTGTGAGCAGCAAATTATCACAATATGATTCATTCATTTATTTATTCCATAAACATTGGTGAGATGCTAGGCACTGTGCTAGGTACTAGAGATACAAGGATGACTGATAGGACCCAGTTCCTCAAGGACTTCCATTGTCTAGCTGGGGAGATAGAGCTATAAAAACATCAATTATATTTCTAGAATCTTCAACAATAAAAAAATTTTAAATAGTCATAATTCTTTACTCCCCAAATTTTCTATAAAGATCATGTATAATTTTGTATAGAGAAAATATAATTTAAAAAACAAGTGAAGGAAATAGAAGTAATGAGACATGTAACTGGCTCTTGAGTGGGAATCAGCTTTATCCATCCTTCACAAGCATCCAACCACTTCCCAAGACAGCCCATCCCTTCCCAGAGCAGTGGTCTTAGTGGCATGATGTCAGCTGCCTCCTTCTAACTAGTACACATTCTTTGGAGGTGTGTGTGTGTGTGTGTGTGTGTGTGTGTGTGTGTGTATGTCTAGGCAAGAATATATAATTTCTAATAAAAAAATTTTAAAAGATCTTCATCCTACAAAATATACCTTCTTTAAATTGAGGTCAATGTTTTAATTGTGTCAGTCCATTACAGTTTGATTCTTCCAGTAGTTTTAATGGCCTATCCTTGAAGCATGTTCACTTCAGTGATGTGCTTTGTTAGTGATGCAACATTATTGTCATAGGCCTTCTAAAGCCTCAAAGGTCTAGCAGATTTGTTCCATATATTATTTGTGATGATTTCTCAGTGCCATTTTTGTGTGATATGCATACACAATAGGAGTATTAAAAATGTGAGAATCTAAAAAAAAAGGGGGGGGAGATATACAGTTTCTGTGATGTCACCTAATTCCTCAATTAATTCTTTAAGACTCAGCTCTCTGGAGCAGTGGTCGCCAACCGGTGGTCCGTGAGGTCCGAAAGCTTGGCAACCGCTGCTCTGGAGCCTTCCCTGATTCTGTTAGGTGGGGATCATTCATTTATTTGTTCATCAAACATGTATTAATCAACTACTCAACATTTGACACCATCTCAGGTACTGGAGAGAGGAAAACGATTACGACACAATTCTTGCCTTCTAGGGGCGCACGGTCTAGGTAAACAAAGAAACAATGGCAGTAATAATAAAGGTCTGCTTAAGCTACATAGCACAGTGGAGAGATGCCTAAGATCTCAGTCTAGGTAAACAAAGAAACAATGGCAGTAATAAGCTACATAGCACAGTGGAGAGATGCCTAAGATCTCACATGGGTCTTCAATAATGATTTTTAGGAATTTGCCAGCTGGATGTGAAGGGGCAGGAACAGAAAAGAAGGCATTTCAGGAAGATAGCGCAGCATGTACAGAGGCACGGAAGGCAGAGACTATATCGTGACCAGCTGTGCTTTCCTAGTTTATCAGGACAGTGCAATGCACACAGCAGACCACTGAGTATTTGTCGAAAGAATGAAGAGAATGCTGCTTTCCTTACTAGTAGAAGTAGAGGCTTCTACTGTTTCAAAAGAATGCTCAAGCAACTCCAAAAATTGCTAGACATTTCAATTTACATTAAAATCTAAACACAATTTATATAATTTATTATGCTCAACTCTCACAGATATAATTTCCCAGTTCTACATTAGATCTGTATTCAAAAATGTATAGACAGGGAAGGAGATTACAGTAGATACCAACAAGCTGCCTGCCAGACTCACAGTAATTTCCTTTTCGGTAAAAGGTCCCTTTATAGGATGGGCCCCCAGGAGCTATATCTCTTGTTTTTTTTTAACCCATGCCTCTCTCCTCCTGAATGATATAAGGGAAAACCATCTGATCCAAGACTGGTCAAATCAGGGTCTTAAATGAAGAAAGTGAGGCTTGACCATGATACAATCCAGGAAAGAAGGCAGATCAAGCCAGGGAAGGAGGGACAGAACGAACCTGACCCTCTCAGGAGAGACCAGAGGAAGGTTCTAGTAGCGTTCCCATCCCTGGAATCTGTTCCCTGTTCCTGGGCTCATCCTTCCAGTGGTTCTAGAAGTATCCTCCGTCTCCTTCCAATCAATTCCTACTTTCTGTCCCAGCCGACTTGGCCTCTGTCACTTGCAGTCAGAAGACTCGATTACCTTAGGGAGCAAAGACAGGCACCGGGACACACACTTACCCAGCTTCTCCGTGGCTTCCACACAGACACTGGGATACATGCCCTCAGTGTAAGTCGCCACCAGAAGATACAGACCGGTCTTCACGACAATCACACCAGTGTTTTCCTGTGTGAGAATAAAATTGAATGCCCTACTTTTGTTTCTAATCACAGGACTAGCAGTTACACTCCAGCCATATTTTTCACCATTTCCTGACTTCCATATATCATTCATACATTTGTTTTTGGACTCTCTACTCTGCTCCACTAAGTTACTCAAAGAGTTTAAGACTGTTGTAACAACAGCATGGGTATTTTGAAAAAGTCCCCCAACTGATTGTAATATATCCCTATCCCAATGAGAAAGGTGACACTTTGGAGCTGGACAGCTCTGGCTTGAATCCCAGCACGTCCATTTTCTGCTGCATGACCATGAAAGAGTCATCTAACCTTGCTTAGCCTCAGCTTCCTCATCTGTAAAATGAGGCTACCTAGCTCATAATGTGGATGAAGCGTGTCTAATCCATAATATACGGCTTCCAGTGAATGTGAATTCATCTTCTTAGTTCAAGCAACTCCAAAAACGTTTAGAAATTTCAATTTACATTAAAATCTAATCTCAAACACAATTTATACCACTTATTAAGCTCAACTTTATAGGCAACAGAAAGTCAAGAGAGGTTTTAAGCACAGGGTTATGTCAGTTTTTGTTTTGTTTTTAAGGAGATTGTACAACACAAAGAATGGACTGTAGTGGAGAGAGACAAGTCAGGCAAGGTTTAGTTGATAGATTTGGGAACAAACGTCTCTCAAAACCGGGCTCCCTGTTAGTACTTTCTTTTGCATAAGCTCTCGGGGCACTAGACTGCTGTCTCAAACATTGCAAACACCACCATTGCCATAATGGGCTAAGTCTGCCGTACAGACAGGATCAGAGGAGACACAGAAATTTGAAGTCAAATTCTTTTCTTAAGGTTTTTGCTCAGCTGTTTTCAAACCTTCAATACTCACATTCTTAGCATAAAGAGAATACTCATCTGCCCGGACACATTTGTAGTCCTTGTCCATGAAATACAGTCCTTCTCTTCGGGCTTGCAGCGGGTTCTTGGCGAATCCATTCACAAGGGTCCGGACGTCACTGGGCATCACCTGCAGAGGTTAAATAGACTGGGAGTCAGCAAACTATGGCAGGCTGGCCACAGTTGGCCAACTACCTGTTTTTGTATTCCTGCAAGCTAAGAATGGTTCTTTATGGTTTTAAGTTATGTGTAGGGGTGGGGGTGGGGTGGTGAGGGGAATCAAAAGAATACTATTTTGTGATGGGTAAAAATTACATGAAAATAAAATTTCAGTGTCCATAAAGTTTTATGGGAATATAGTCACACACATTCTTTCACATATTGTCTATGGCTGCTTCCCATGACAACTGCAGCGGAGTGTGTAGTTGCGACACAAATCATAAGGCCTGGAAACCTAAAATGTTTACTATGGCTCTTCATAGAAAGTTTGTTTAAAACTCTTACACCCAAACTTGTGTGTTTTTTAAAACTCTATCCCCAAACTTGTTTTTCTTACAGTAAACCCTGGTGATGCTACACACAGGCTCCGCTCCTGGAGTTGGATGAGGGCCGCGCTGTCCACATGCTTGGTGCCCAGGAGGGAATCTAACAGTAAGTTCTGCAAATGGCTCATGCTCACTCAGCTCTGGCTAGCTTTAAACAACCTGCGAACACAAATCTCCCTAAGCTATTCTGGACAGTTTTAGCACCAGTATGTGTTCTCTGAAAAGATGAAGAGTGAGCCCCGGCCGGGTAGCTCAATGGGTAGAGCATCGTCCCTACAGCCAAGGTGGTGGGATTCCATACAGGAAGACAACCAATGAATGCATAAATAAGTGGAACAAGTCTCTCTCTCTCTCTCTCTCTCCCCCATCCCTCTCTCAAATCAATAAATAATATTTTTTATTTTAAAAATGAAAAGATGAAGAGTGAAAGTGGCAGTCCATCATCTAGTGTCCGCCCAAACTCCAAGAGTAAAATAGAATCACAGAATCGTAGGAAATCGCCGTTCACACAGAGCAGGGGATGCAGCGGGCTTAGAAAATCAGAGCTCGTAGTTCTCTAGCTATGTCAGTGGTTTCCATCAGAATCATCTGGGATCAAGACACAAAAAGCAAACACCTGCTGGGAGGGGAACCACTGAACCAGGCAAACAAGGCTAAAGGATCTGCGGGTCCTGAGTCCTCGCATTCCCTTCCCGCTGACCAGCACCAGGGCACCTTTAAGGTACTTAAATCACATTTTCCTCACAAGTCACCAAGTCTTCCCGGTCCTCATCGGGCCAACCTCCACCAACACTCGTCCTTCCGCGGGGACTGAGGATCCCGGGTGGGGGTGGGCGGTAGGGTTCCCGGGACTGAGGGCGATTGAGGG
>NW_005357115.1:578695-606348 GCF_000412655.1 Myotis brandtii
CTTCCATGGGCTCCTGGGGGGCAGGGGGCGTGGGGGGGGGGCGCTGGGGATGATGAGCTGATAATTGACAAACCTCCCAAGCTCAAGAGCTCAAAGGGATGGTTGGAGCCACAGCCGCCGTCTTTCATGGAGGGACGGTGGTGTGGCCTCATGAAGGTTGGTACTTGGGTAGTGGCATTGAGAACTGGCTTGTGTGAAATATAATACTCTTCTATGTTTTCTGTTTCATTCCACTCTTTATTATTCCCTCCATTCTACTAACTTTGTGTTTACTCTGCTATTCATTTTCTAGCCTTTTATTTTATTTATTGAAAAAATACATATTTTTTATCTCAAAGAAGGAGGGAGAGAGGGAGAGAGAGACACATCAATGGTGAGAGAGAATCATTGTTGGGCTGCCTCTTGCACGCCCCACACTGGGATTCGAGCCCCCAACTGGGGCATGTGCCCTGACTGGGAAACGAATCATGACCCTCTGGTTCATAGATAAAAGCTCAACCACTGAGCCACGCCGGCCCGGCCACTTTCTAGCTGTTTAAATTATAACCACAAAACCAGCACCCTGCATAACAAATTGTTCTCATATATAAATCAATTCCTTCTCCGTTGTCCTCTCTCTTATAAGGAAGACAGGATTCTAATTTATTTCTCATTCCTTGGATAAACTAATTTTTTTCTTGTTATGAAAGAAATAATTCTAATTTGGTGCCTTGGAACCAGCCAAAAAATAGACACGAATCACAGAGTGGAGATTATGGAGTGAAGTTCTTGCGGCTCACCTCATGCCACAAATTAAGCTGCAGTCACTTAAATTCCCAGCAACGGTGAATTAACTGTGCTTAACAGACCCTCCATTCTGGCATTGGGCAGGATGGGGGTCTATGAATGAAAAGCACTCAGTCCCTCGCTCCCAGCGCCGTCCTGTGTGAGGGGGCTGCCTCCTGCGTGTCCCTGCAGTCCCTCGTGTTCCGGCTCCCACTCTAGTATCATCGGAGAGGTGCCCCAAAGTGGTGACAGTTCGTATTTCTCTGCTCCTTTGACAGTGGGTGGAGGTATGGGTGATAAAGTCGAAGGAATTGCTATTAACAAATAACATTAAACTGTTCTCAAGTGAGACCGTGCATAGTCAGAGGCTGATTTCCAACACACATCTGTGAGGGTGGATATTATTTTTCTTTTAATTTGGGGTCATTTTGTCTGGCATTTCCCATCCCCATGGCCCAGTAACGGTTTTACTCGCAAAGTGACCCAATGCATAGCGTAGGGGTCTCATGAAGGAGAAGCAGAGGCGCGCAAATGCAGAAGAGTGGCTCTCGAGAGCTCGTTAAATATGCCGTTCTCTATAAGTGCCTCAAACCCAGTGGGATCCAGCAGAAAGTTCTCTCTCTCCCCCAGCAAATTCTGTTATTCTGAGCTCCTGGAGCAGGCAGAGACTTCCTGCCTTCTCTCTCTCTTATTTCTGCCCACCTCCAGCCATGTCGGGCAGCCTGTAGAACAAGTCACAACACACAGTAGGGTCAGTGGGAATAAGGGCAGAGAAGGGACCATACACATGCACAGGTATTAGTTTCCATGACCTAGTGTGATTTGGCACCAACTCATCCCACATGTCATAGAAGGCGAGGTGTTTGGGGGGGCGCAGGGCCCTCATGGGGCAATTCCCTGTGGAGGCCTGTTACCCATACCCGTGCCCTCCCTGCCAATGACTGGAACAGAATCTCTCCCTTTAGTCCTCCGAATGTTGGATGAATTAAGAGAAGCCCAGGTCACTTAAGAGCAGGGTGTCACAGCTTGATTATATCACAGGGCCGTGGATTTGGTCACAGTATCTCCACATTTATCTGAACTGGAAGGACTGGTGGGCCAGGGGCAGGCACAGGCTGGCAGCCCCCCCCCCCCCCCCCCCCCCCCCCCCCACACACACACTCAGTTAAATGGCACAAAACCGAGCCTACCCTCTTGGTCTCCTGGGGGCACTGAGGTCCCCTGGGCCTGTGCACCACCTGGAACTCCATGTGAATTAGCACCTCCCTCCTGCCAGCCACGCCCAGGGCTGAGAGCTCTTTACTTATGTTTACCTTTCAGACCAGAAATTTAGTCTTTAACATAGGAAACATGGGGGAGGAGGGGAGGGGGGGGACTGAAAACGCAAAAGGAAAATAGATTTATTTATTTTCCTTTTATTCAAAAGGAAAATGAATTTGTTCATAGAACTAAAATCCAGGGCAGGGTTCCACAAGTCTTCAAGGCTGGGGCTTTGGAGCTCTGGCTTCTTCCACTTGACCTCTGTGTCGATTCAAATTCAGTTTTCTTCCTCCAAATTTCGGATAAAGCTAGCGACACGCTGCCCTTACTGGTCAGGTTCCAGAGTCCGTCTGCCCACCCCTTTGCTGAGAGTTTTTATCGTAAATGGGTGCTGGATTTTATCGAATGATTTTCTGCATCTATTGATATGATCATGTGATTTTTATTATAATCATTATGACTATGTAGTGTATCACATTTATTTATTTGTGAATATTGTACCAATCTTACAGCCCCAGAATAAATCCCACTTGGTCATGATGTATGATCTTTCTAATGTGTTGGCTGGATCCAGTTTGCTATATTTTGTTGAGGATTTTTAGCATCTGTGTTTATCAGGGATACTGACCTATAATTTTCTTTCTTTGTCCTGTCTTTATCTGGTTATGGAATAAGATAAATGCTGGCCTTATAAAATGAGCTTAGGAGTCTTCACTCCTCTTGAATTTTTTGAAATAGCTTGAGGAGGATGGGTGTTAGTTCTTCTGTGAATGTTTAGTAAAATTCACCTGTGAAGCCATCCAGTCCAGGACTTTTGTTTGTTGGGAGTTTTTATATTACTACTTCAATTTCATTAGTTGTATTAAGTCTATTTGGATTTTCTGCTTCTTCCTGATTGAGTTTTGGAAGACTGTATATTTCTAGGAATTTATCCATTTTGTCCAGATTGTCCAATTTGTTGGCATGTAGTTGTTCATAATGTTTTCTTACAATCCTTTGTATTTCTGTGGAGTCAGTTGTTACTTCCCTTCTTTCATTTCTGATTTTATTTATTTGGATCGTCTCGGTTTTTTTTCTAAATGTGTCTAGATAAAGGTTTATTTTTTCAAAGAATCAGCTCTTTGTTTCATTGATTATATATTTTTTTAGATGCTCATCTATTTCTGCTCTGCTCTTTATAATTTCCTTTCTTCTACTCACAACGGGCTTTGTTTTTTTCTTTTTCTAATTCCTTTAAGTGTAAAGTTAGATTGCTTGAGATTTTTCTTGTTTCCTGAGATAGGTGTGTAATGCCATGAATCTCCCTCTTTGGACTGCTTTCACTGTGTCCCACGGGTTTGGGGTTGTGTTCTCATTTTCATTTGTTTCAATGTATGTTTTGATGTCTTCCTTGATCTTATTGTCCACCCATTCATTGTTTAGTAGCTCTTAGTCTCTATGTCTTTGTGTGTATTTTAGTTTTTATTTGTGTGTATGTGATTGATTTCTAGTTTCATATCATTATGGTCAGAGAAGATGTTGTATATGATTTCAATCTTCTTAAATTCATTGAGACCTATTTTGTATAGTAACCTGTGGTCTATCCTAGAAAATGTTTCATATGCATTGAAAAGGTTGTATATTCTGCTGCTTTTGAGTGAGATGCTCAAAAGATATCAATTAAATGCATCTGATCTACAAGGGTTATATCCTTTTGTTGGATTATTCCCTTTATCATCAGGTAATATCCTTCTTTGTCTCTCACAATGGTCTTTATTTTAAAGATTTTTTTTCAAATATATGTATTGCTACCCCAGCTTTTTATTTTTTTCATTTCAAATTGGATGAAATATCTTTTTTCATTCCTTTACTTTTAGTCTCTGTGTATCTTTCATTCTGAGGTGGGTCTCTTGTAGACAACATATGTATTGGTCTTGTTTTCTAATCCATTCAGCTACCCTATTTCTATTGATTGGAGCATTTAAGTTATTTGCATTAAAAGTGATTGTTGATAAGTACATATTTATTGCTATTTTGTGTGTGTTTTTTTAACTGCATTCCTATGTTTTTCTTTCTTCTTCTTAAAGTAGTCCCTTTAACAATTCTTACACTACTGGTTTGATGGTAACAAACTCCTTTAGCTTTTGGTCTCTGCCACTCTGATGACTTCAATCTGCCCAGAGCAAATGCAGTCCAGTTCTGGATGTGGAGAAGTCTTACTGCCCTCAACTAATCAGGAACAAATACATCTTTGTTTTGCCTTTTTTTTTTTTTCAGAGGTTATAAAGGAGAGAAAATAGTGATCAACAAAACTTACTCACTTTGCTAGATTAAAACAAAACAGAAAAAAACTCATAGGTACAGAGAACAGACTGATGGTTGCCAAGGGGGAGGGGGCCTGAGAGGGCTGCATGAAAAGGGTAAAAAAATCAAGTACAAATTGATGGTTTCAAAATAGTCACGGGGATGTAAAGTACAGCATAGGGAATATAGTCAATAATATTGTAATAACTATTTATGGTGTCAGACAGTACTAGACTTATTGGAGGGATCACTTCATAAGTTATATAAATGTCTAACCACTATGCTGTACACTTGAAATGAATATATTATATCTCTACTGTAATTTAAAAATAAATTTAAAAAATGGACAACAGCAGAGCCATCGCTTTCCACTAAGACAAATAATAAATTTTACAAACTTAAGGAAAAATACAATTTATTCAAAAGGCTAAGAGAGTATCAGAATCCATGTAACACTAAAAAGCCTCGTTCTCATGACTGAAAATACAAGGATAATAAAACCTCAACTGCATCCTGTTATACTGAACCTCCTGTTCATCCTTTCTGACATCTCCCAGCAGAAGGCTCCCTCTTCCTGTAGGTCTGTGGGTGAGCAGCCTGCCTTAGCTCATACTCTCTGGAGGGGCAAAATGCACGTGCCTGATCCACAAGCAGAGAGCCGGGGAGTGTCCCTGCCAGCCCCAAAAACAAGCTTCCTGATTGGTTATGAAGTATAAGGGGTGAGGGCTGAACCAGAGCTGACTGGGAGAGGCAGCAAGCAACACTGGCAGAGACAAAGGAGCCAGAGAAGAATTCGAATATACCTCCTTCATTTCTTCCACCAACATTGAGAAGTACCGAGTTCATATGTGACTCTGAGGACAGAGTCTGTGAACAAGACAGGTTTGTCCCTGGCTCGGTGGGTATTTGTGGCATGAACCTAGAATCTCCAAGGACTGATCAACAAATGTTTGTTACATGCAGGTCTGGGAATTAATGACACTAGTTCAAAATTGAATGCAATAATTTTATCAAAGACTTTTAAAAAATTTAATAAAATAAATTATGGAAATGAACTTACCCGTGTTTTAATTTGTTAATTTAATTTTTCTAGGGATCTCAATTTTTAAAATAAAGAGTATTTTTTATAACAGTTTTAGGTTCCCTCCTTTCTGCTGCTAGAGACTAAGGTGCAAATGGATGTATGAAAGCATCACAGGTTACAATGATCCTATATAATAAAAGCCCAACGACCCAAATGGCAGAACGACCAGAATGACCAGAGACCAGAACGATTGTCACCCCTTGCCCTGGCTGGCCCCGCCCCCCAGTGGGGACCCCCACCTCGATCGGGGGAATGGCCAACCTGCAAACTTCCCATGGCCCCTCGCCCCAGCTGGCCCCGCCCCCAGCGGGGACCCCCACCCTGATAGGGGGCAGGGAAGCCTGCAAGCCACCCGCAACCCCTCCCCCTGGCCAGTCCCGCCCTCAGCGGGGACCCTGATCTGGGGCCCCTATCAGGGCAGGCCGGCTGGCTCCCACCCGTGCACCGAGCCTCTATCCTATATAATAAAAGGGTAATGTGAAAACTGATCCTAACGGTGGAACAACCAGAACGACCGCTGGACCAGTCACTATGAGGTGCAGCACTGACCCCTCAGTTCCTTTCCCCAGCTGGCAGGCTCCAATTGCCCAATGGCAAACGGAGAACCAGGGGTGGGTGGTGGGGATGCAGGTGGTTCCAGGCCAAGGCCCTCACCCCACCAGTTGCCCCACACACGGAGGGCAACCCACAGCAGGGGCGAGGCCCGCGAGCGGGCAGAACGTTCGACCTCTCAGTTCCTCCCCCCCGCCAGCCGGCTCTAATCACCGATGGCGAACGGGAAACTGGGGGTGGGTGGTGGCGGGGGTTGGGGCCGGCTGTGGGCAGCTGAGGAAGGTGGCCCTGATCGCAGGCCAGGCCTAGGGACTGTACCTGTGCACGAATTTTGTGCACCGGGCCTTTAGTATTTATATAAAAGGCACAAAATAAGGGCAAGCAGAGATGGTAATTTGATGTTTTCTTATTATTCTCGGCTCTCTAAACAGCTTTTCTCTAGGAAAAAAACTCTTGCAGTGGAGGATGGAGGCTGCTACTGGAGTGAGGTCAATGGTTAGTAATGATTAAAGACCAGAAATAAATGCACCATGAAATATTCAGTTAAATGTAACCAATAATATTTGCCCCAAAATTTCTGATTACTTTTCAGCTTCCCAGTTCTTTATGAATCAGTTAAAATACCCAGCAGTGGCCTCCCAATAGTCATACATGTCACCCCATCCCAGGCATTTTGCTTACTCTGCCCTTTGGGGGAATGCTGTCTGAACAAGGAAACATCCTGTTCTCTATATATGTTTAAGATCCAACCAGAGTAGGCTTTTGTGTGCTTGTTTGTTTTTTTAAGCTTGCTATGTTTGTAGTTTTAATTTAACATTAGTGAGACATCCACCAAGCTAGTGCGGGTACTTCTGATTGGGAAACCCAATTAGGACTTGTTCTGAGTTTGATTATCAGTCAGAAACATGCATAAAGAAATATTCATTAGAGAGCTACTGAGAGCTGCGATAAAGCAGAGAAGGGCTGAATCCAGAGCGGCTGTCGCTCTCCCTGACACTGTTTCACATTTGCGTGAGGAAGGGTGGCAACTACATGACCTCAGAGTTCTGTGGTGCCCATTGAACGTGCACCACTGGGCGAGGGTGTGGTCCTGACTCTCAGGATATCGCCGGGCATTTCACAACATGACATTGCAGACTAATGGCAAACAGCAGCATTGACTCAGCCCACAGACGGCTGCGTCGGCCTGCTGTCCCATGTGGGCGTGCTTTCACCTTTAATCATAAACTTGGAGACTGTCTGTGGTATGTGCAAGGTGGGGCGGGGTTCCCTACCTGTTACTTTGTGGAGCACCTCAAACGTGATGTCTTCCCACCCTCCTGCCGCAGGGCTGTGATTGTCGGGGTGAGTGCCTTCTACACACGAATCTGCTGCTGGTCATTATCTCGGGATTGGACTTGGTTTGGTGAGGTCATCCCAGACATTCCAGGGCTTTCAGAGACTCAAAAACTGGCCTCCTACTCCTTGAAAGGGATGAGGAGCAGGAAGATGCAGAGGGCTTGAAGGATCGGGCACTGGCCAGGCTGGGGTTGCAGGGCAAAGAGCATATGGAGGGGCACTGGGCAGCCAGGGCCAGCAGGGGGACCCTATGGGACACAGAGGGACTTATAAGGGGGGAACACCGATGGGTGAGGTACACTCTGCTTCCTCAGCACCATGTGTTTGATGGAGCTTCTGAGGTTGCTCAGGGTGCGTTTCTCAGACTGTTTTTGAATGAATGGATTTGGCAAAAATGAACAGAATTTGGCTAACTCAGCAAACTAAAGTTGTCATACGAAATGGTAGAAGGGCTATCTTTTCCATCCCTCTGAGCCCAGCCTGTATGGCTCAGTGGTTGAGCATCAACTTATGAATCAGGAAGTCACCTGGTCAATTCGCAGTCAGGGCACATGCACGGGTTGTGGGCTTGATCCCCAGTAGGGGGCATGCAAGAGGCAGCCGATCAATGTTTCTCATCATTGATGTTTCTATCTCTCTCTCCCTCTCCCCTGCTCTCTCTGAAATCAACAAAAATGTATTTAAAAAAAAGAAAAGAAAAGAAAAAGGAGGAGGCTGAGTATCCCTTTCAGGCGTCTTAGTTGTGTGCTGCTCCCCTCTGGCTCAAGGGGTGCCCGTGCACAGGCCTCCACGCAATCAGAGGCCGAGAGTCTTCATCCTCATTTTGTCGTCTGATGTGATCGAAGCTCCTGAGCAGTTTATTTGAAAAGCGTTTGAGAAATTTAGCCCCTAAAGAAGCGTTTCTCAACCTGTGGGTCGCGACCCCTTTGGGGGTCGAACGACCCTTTCACAGGGGTCGCCTAAGACCATCGGAAAACACATATATAATTACATATTGTTTTTGTGATTAATCACCATGCTTTAATTATGTTCAATTTGTAACAATGAAATTGGGGGTCACCACAACATGAGGAACTGTATTAAAGGAAGGTTGAGAACCACTGCCCTAAAGGCTTCAGTAATATTTGCTATTTCAAACATTAAACACATTATTTTAAAAATTAAAAAAGGGATATATTTTTTAAAAAAATTAAAAAAGGGAAAAATATGTTTTCACACTGGTTGTTCCATTAAACAATGCCTATTTTCTGCATAAAGAAACCAAATTCAAGAACACAACCTTTAATACCAGACAACAGGGTGTTTTAACGTGATTAACCTTATTTGGAAGCTAAAAAAAAAAAGAGCAAAATGACAGAACTCATATTTTCTAAAGAAAGTCACTTGGTGTCTGTCTAACGGTGTAACATTTCCCACGTGGTGAAAACAAGTAATGTCCGCCAGTCCTGTAAGACCAGAGATCTCACGAAGATCAGTATTGGGATAGGCCCCCTCCAGGGCACTCAACTGTCCCTGCTCCTCAGCCCTGCAGGGACCACCAGAGCTCAGGAGACCAGAGGCCAACGGCCAGCTGGGGTGGGAGGTGGTAGCAAACCGCACCAGGTGTTTCTGTACTATGATGCCTGTACCCCGGTGGGGCAAGGGAGAGGCAGGCAGGAAGGAGCTGGGCAGGACCCCTGTGCCTGGCTGCAGCATTAAGCCCGTGGCCCTGACCCCAGCTCCAGGACAATAAGGCTGTGGCCGAGGCAAGTGACCCTGCATTCTTACCGCGCACCTGCTCGCCCCATAACTCATCCAGAGTTGCAGCAGGACCAAGACAGCTGTTCCCATCCTTCCAGAGGATGCTTGTACCCGCAGGTAAAGGGACTGAGGCTCAGAGAGGCTGGGCCACCGCCTCTGGGGCTCCACCCAGGCCTCCTCTGCTAGAAGAGGCCCCGGATTCCAGCACACGCTTCACTCCACACAGAGCACACGGCAGTGTGGCCACACACAGGCCCGCCCTCTTCCCCTCTGAAAAGCACTCTTTGTAGCTTCTTTAAAAAGGAAACACCTCCACCAGGGAGGAGCATTATTTGCTTCTGGGTGGAACAGACTTTATTTAGGATCAAGCTTCCTGGGGGCCCCAGCCCACAGGGGGGAGCAGTGAAGGGAGGAGGAGGAAGGGGTACCACAGATGCACGGTGGGGGCCAGTTTAGAAGAAAGGCTGCGGAGAGCTTAGAGCATGAGGGGGCTGCAGGCCCACAAACCCAGCCTCCCTCAGCTGGACACGCCCTCTCTCCTCCACAAGTCTGCCCTCTGGAAGGACCTGAGAAGTGGCAGAGCGACAAATATTTGGGGCGCTTAGTGGTTGGGTTAGCTTAACCCTCAGATGCCTGCCTGTCCTTTCCAGAGGCAATTAAAGCCAATCATTCACTCATTTGGCAGCTCTTTGCTGTGCACCTACTTTTGTGCTAGGCCCTGTGCCGGGCATGCACACAGCAGGAAAACAGACAGGCTGTTTCACATTCCCCCTGACCTTAGAGCTGAGGCAGAAACTAACCACACAGACAGCTCTATAATCACACATGGCATACGGGAATGTCCCAGGGGGCAGATGGTGGTGGCCCTGATGGAGGCCGGCAGGGATTCCCGCCTGCAGAAGTAAAAGAATCTGTAAAAGCAGGATGAAGAGGGCAGGAGCAGGAATCTAACCCCTGTGCTTTTAGAAGCCGGCAAGTCCCAGTTATGCCATAGTAAGGATGCTTTTACCAGTAGGCGCCCAAAGCCAAGTTCAAATACTGGATCATGGAAAAGGGTCATTTATTTCCGGCAAGGGTCGAAGAGCTGAATCTGGCCCTCAGGCTGGAGTGGAAGGTGTGTTCTTCCCTTGGAGGGGCAGCTTGTAGCCCAGCAACTGTTGCCGTGAGATGCCCGGGGTTCCTGAAGCAGAAATGACAATACCTACACCGTCAGCAAGTATTTGTGAATCGTTTGTTAAAAGAAGAACAGAGGATCATCTGGTAGTCCTATTTTTTAATTTTTTGAGGAGCCTCCATACTGTTTTCCATAGTGGCTGCATGAATTTCCATCCCCACCAGCAATGCAAAAAAGGGCTCCCTTTTCTCCACATCCTCGCCCACGCTAGTCATCGCTTGTCTTTTTTATAACAGCCACCCCGACAGGTGTAAGGAGTGGGGTGGGCCCCTTGCCTCCTGGTTTTTATTTGCACTCCCCTGATCATTAGAGATGCTGAGTACCTGATAGCCATTTGAATTGCTCATTTCAATAAGTGTCTGTTTTTGTACATGTCAGACGTATTTCAATAAAGCTGTAAAAAAAAAAAAAAGGAAAGAGTAGAGGGAATGTCTGTGCCTCTTGTGAAAGCCAAGGGAGGGATGCCAAGTGGCGTCTTTAGGGTGTGGCCATCTCTGTCTACTCAGGTGCTCTGCTTACTCTGTGTCCACAGACACGCACGCCCTCTGCCTCCACATGTGGGCACTCACGCTCCTGCGGAGCAGAGGGCAGTTAGGGGAGGTACATAGAAGCTACCTCAACCAACTTAGATGTTTTGGGTTCAAGTGTTCTTTTATTGAACTCTGTGGGTAGCTGGATAATAAACCAAGCATGCCTTTTATGGTTGAAAATCCTGTCGTCCCTTCTCTTACATGAATCTAGTACACCGGGAGTTATTATTAAATTGTGTTGTGGACAAATGAGGAAATTGGACACTCTTTTTATCCTGAATTTCTGTTTTCATTGTATCATGATTGTACCTAGGGGTGGAATGCGTGGAAAAGATAAATAAAAGCTTATTTGGATATGGGACATTATAATTCCCGAGGTGTTTACACTACATTACTGTATTTGATCCATGCAATGTTCCTGGGGACTAGGCAAGAAATATGTCAGTTTCACAGATGATGAAACTTAGGTCCTTATGTTTAAGTAACTTGACCAAGGAGATGTGACTTTGGATAGTGAACACACAATGCCAAAGGTCATATAATTAATTCGTTTTGTTTTTCATCCCATTCCTCTAAACCTGTGGTCGGCAAACTGCGGCTCGCGAGCCACATGTGGCTCTTTGGACCCTTGAGTGTGGCTCTTCCTAAGCCTTAGGATACCCAAATTAAGTTAATAACAATGTACCTACCTATATAGTTTAAGTTAAAAAAAATGTGGCTCTCAAAAGAAATTTCAATCGTTGTACTGTTGATATTTGGCTCTGTTGACTAATGAGTTTGCCGACCACTGCTCTAAACTATCTTCAGAACTCTGGAAGATTATTTACATGTAACTAAATCATAGTTGTCTTAATATTTACCTCTTCCTAAATTATGGCACAGAAAATAAAAGCTGTCTAAAGAATTCTAAATTTATTGTATGTCTGGATAATTAAATTTTACTATATTTTGTTTTAATAAAATTTGCAAATAGCTCAGGAGATTTCCCCTAGAGTTCCAAATTAAACACACATGGATCATATACATTTACAGCTCAATTGCATGGCAGGTCCAAATTATTAATTTTAATCTTTCATTGGAATAAATGTCTTTACTTTTTTCACCAGGTTTTTTTTAATGGCTCATGAAAGCAGTGGGTTATATAGTGGCATCTTTGTCTCATTTGACGATCACCAGCGCCACCTACTGTCAAGAAATAAACTCATGAAGGATTGAACAATTTGTTAGTGAATTAGGGCTGAATGAAGAAAAGATAATTTTATAATTCTGGGACTTCATTGACATAGATTTGTGTACACATTTTATTTTAGATTATGAATTCCTTAGAGCAACTTACAGAAAGAGCCCAATGAAATTAAATTGTAATCACTTATTTAATGATTAAGAGGACCGACTTCGGAAGAGGATAAAAATGGGAGGAGTCTCAGCTTAACCACTTAGTAGATATGTGACTCCTCTTACCCTCAGTCTTTCTATCTGTAAAATATGAATAATTATATTTGTTAGGTTATTTTGTTGATTACAGAATATGTGTAAAATCTACTCCAAAGCTAGCAGAACAGTGTTACGCGGCATATGTTGAGGGAAGCTATGTATTAGACTGTGCTAGGAACTTCTTTACATCAGTCATGTGAGATAGAAAGACTCGGAAAGAGCAAGATTCACAGCTAAGTGAAAGCCAGGTTTACATTCAATTTTCATCTGGTTCCAAAGTTATCGTTTCTGTCAACTCCCCTTCTGATAGCCTTCTGCGGATGTTCACTTTGGGGCCATCAGTGAGAACCTGCTTTTCATTATGGGTATGAGCCTCATGCTGTGTGGTCTGATGCACGTATCTCATTGTATGGATGTGTCAACTTTACCTAACGGTGCTATACACATCTATTTAAGAAAGTAATTTCAGAAAGGCTCTAGTTTGATATGTAACCTTGACCATAACCAAGGATGAGAAGAACAATAAACCTGTGTCCTCATAGCATTTTGTATAGACTTCCCATTACTGCTATTTCACTGCATCATCAAAGGTTTTCACAAAGCTCTTTCTTTCTGGAGTAGAATTTCTCAGGGGTAGAATTCATGTTTGTTAAATGAACAAATGAAAAAAATGATAACATTAACTCTCCCAGGATGAAGAGGTGATGCCTCCCTCCGAGGGTGTTGGAGGACAGGGGCCTTAAATTCTCTGCTCTCAGCATGGAGTGTTTACCTGAGATTTGCTGACTGGACTTGAGTCAGATTGGCTGAAAATTGTTCTTGATGTATTTCCTTGCATACAAACCACTTGAGAGTGTTATTCTTTCCCCCTTTTAATTAAATCAAGAGACATTCTTTTAATTCAGATTTCTTTTGTAGAGAATGTGAGAGAATTTTACTGAGATTCAAAAATGTCAATAATTAGAAATGGATAAAATACATATGTAAATCACAAAATATTATTGCTAAAGTTGCTTTTAAAACTAAGGGTGTCTTGGGGAGAAGAGGGAGGGAGAAGAAGGTAAAGAGGGCATATGGTGATGGAAGGAGATGTGACTTTGGGTGGTAAACACGCAATACAATATACAGATGATGCGTTATAGAATTATATACTTGAGACCTATATAATTTTGTGAACCAATGTCAACCCAATAAATTCAATAAAAATTTTTAAAGATTGCAAAAAAAAACCCAATAGCAACTACATAGAAGTATTTTAAGTATTAAGTGAAATAACAAATGTAAAGCATCTAGTCCAGTGCTTCCTCAATTTCATTCTTTCACTTAATAGTATATTTGCTGAGCTTCTATTATGTGTTGAACAGACAATGTTTTAAGTACTGGTGTAAGATAGTAAAAAAAAGGGGGGGGGGGGGGGATAAAATCCTGCCCTTGTGAACTTTGGGGATGGAATGGCAGGCAGGGAAACTGACAAATATTCAAATGAAAAGTGCTATGAACAAAAGCAAAGCAGGGATGGGAGACCAGAGTGCCATAGAACAGCATGAGGGCCTCGCTGAGTGGTGATACTTGAGCAAAGAACTGATGACGCGAGAGAGTGTCCTATGAGGATATGTGGGAAAAAGAGTCTCAGACAAAGAAGACAAGAAAGATCAGGGCCCCATAAGATGGCC
Source organism: Myotis brandtii (assembly GCF_000412655.1). Classification (NCBI taxonomy): domain Eukaryota; kingdom Metazoa; phylum Chordata; class Mammalia; order Chiroptera; family Vespertilionidae; genus Myotis; species Myotis brandtii. The sequence continues at coordinate 592,529 of NW_005357115.1, forward strand.
CAATAAATGCCAAGAGATGCTTCTTCCCACCTCTGCTCCCACACCTCAGCCCTGTGGTTTTCCTCATGGTGATTCCCATGATCATATCAACTTAAGGTACATAAGTATGGGCCACATGTATGTACATAGATGTAGGGACATCCTTGACAAAGACCTAGTTCTTTTTTTAAAATATATTTTGTTGATTTTTTACAGAAAGGAAGGGAGAGAGATAGTTAGAAACATTGATAAGAGAGAAACATCGAACAGCTGCTTCCTCCACGCCCCCTACTGGAGATGTGCCCTCAGCCAAGGTACATGCCCTTGACCAGAATCAAACCTGGGACCCTTGAGTCCACAGGCCGACGCTCTATAAACTGAGCCAAACCGGTTAGGGCCAAAGACCTAGTTCTTGCAGTATGCCTCAAAGGGTATAGAGTAGTCCTACCCAGTTTGACTCAGTGGATAGAGCAACTTCCTGTGGACTGAAGGGTCCTGGGTTTGACTCTGATCAAGGGCACATGCCTGGGTTGCGGGCTTGATCCCCAGTAGGGGATGTGCAAGAGGTAGCCGATCAATGATTCTCTCTCATCATTGATGTTTCTATATTGCTCTCCCTCTCCCTTCCTCTCTAAAATCAATAAAAAAATATTTTTTTTAAAGCAAGGGTATAGAGTAGCCAAGATGAAGTTCTCTGTGGCAAGATCATTCCTGACTAACTGATTTACCATGTTGTTAAAGTGCCTGGGTTTCCAGACTTACATAACATCAAATGTAGACGGAATATGGGGCATTGGTAATGGAGTACAGTGGAAAACAACTCTGTTACCAGTGTCCAGCACAATGTTCTAAATTCTGTTTCAGCTCTAACATCTATAATTCTATGCTATATAAAAAGAGCAAAGGGAAAATTCATTACCTGTACTAAGGGTTGAATGGGCCTTTGTGGGTTGACCTGGAGACCCGACAAACATTTCTAACATTTTCTTTACAGAAAAATGAGTTCTGGGTTTCACATGCTACACTTATAGACTATTCATGAGTTGGAGACTTCCTGTGGTGGGTCAGAGCGTCCCTGGTGGCCTTGCACAGGAAGAGATTACAGAGCAAAGCAAGGAACTACTATAGCTGGCTCAGTGTGGGAGAAACACTAATCATAACAGAGAGCCCAGACACCCTTGGAGAGCCATGTCCACAGCATTGCATGGTAGCTGCTAAAACAGAAGGCAGGCGCCCAGCCAGCATGGCTCAGTAGCTGAGTGTTAACCCAGTCCCACTCCAGTCAGGGCATATGCCTGGATTTCACTCCCCAGCAGGGGGCATGCAGGAGGTAGCCAGTCAACGATTCTCTCTCATGATTGATGTTTCTATCACTCTCTCCCTCTCCCTTCCTCTCTGAAATCCATAAAAATACATTTAAAAATAATAAATGAATTAATAAATAAATATAACAGAAGGCAGGCAACCCCGTCTGTAGAAGTCAACTGACTGATGGAGCTCTGTAAAGAGAAATCCTAAAACATGTTAACATGCTTTTCTCTTCACATTTGGGAACCTGTGCCCGTCTCTGGAGGCAGCCTGAGTCATCGTCTATCTCAAGGATTAAGACAGATTGTTGCAGCAAGAATTTGAGTGGGGGAAAATACTTTGAATGATTGTTTTAGTATTTGAAATAGAATTTTGTAACAGAACACTAAGCTTCGAAATCAGGCTTCACTTACAGAGTCAGAAAGTTGTTCTAAATTCTTTTATTTCCTTCTTTAACTTGAAAATCCATATAGGATGAAAACGTTTGTACAGGAAATAAAAAATAGGTGAGAGAAAGCCTTTCTCTTTAAACCCAGGGAAGATTAGCAAAGACAAAGGAGAAAGAAGCTGGTTGAATAACCATTGGCAGCAAGCTTCTTCACACTCCCTTTGGTATTAAGAAGCTTGCACCATGAATGTGAACCAACTCACTGCTTTTTTCATCCAGGAAATCTAATTCAAAATCATTTAATAATTGACTGAACTACCAGAGTGTGCTTAGTGATATAGTAAATACTGACTACCATCAAGGCCAATATGTTTCATTCAAATCATTCTCATTATTATGTATTAGTGTGGCAGCTGACCCATAACAATAGCAGTGGTTTCTTGATGAGGTAGGATGGTTACTGAGGGCTAATGCATGACTCTCCCTCTCCTTCCCTCTCTCTCTAAAATCAATAAAAACATATTTTTAAAAAAATTATCTTCTATCCTTTGTTTCAAAACCATGGCAAGAGTGTAGATCATTCAGAGAGTAAGAGATCGCCTCCAAGTGCTGGCCACATTCTGCTGTTCAGCCTTGGAGGGGTTTACGCATCTTTATGACCTTCTTTGAAATCAACATGTCTAAATACTCCTCGTTGTGTGGTCTAGTTTCTCAGGAAAACATTTTAACAGCTACCACTATCCTAACCATCGTGTTTGTCCTTCCGGATCAAGGTCACTGAGTGGAAGATTCTGAATGGGGAACAGTGCCCCAAAGCCAGCCGTGGAGCTGCTGCATCAGCGTCCTGTGGGCCCTGTGTTAAAACTACGGACTGCCGGCCCCACCCACGCCACAGAACCAGGAAGTCACGGGTGGGGTCGAGGAATGGGTGTGATTCTGCCCTTGTCATTTTCTACCGAGGCATGTTGGGGGCCACTCCAAAGCAGCCAGGCCTCTGCAGCCATCTCCTGAGGGCATCGGTGGCTCCCTACTGCCCTCTTGTGGTAGGAGAAGCTCCGGGCATTCCATGTGCCTATCTGCTTTACGCCTCAACACAACTTCAAGGCTAGGCCTGCGCTCCATTATGCTCTGCTTGGGACTCTCGCCCCGCCCCTCCCGGCGCTTGTCCTGTTATTCTCATTACAGGTCTCATGATTGACGGCCTTCGGCTTCCAGTACACGCGTCACCCAGTTTCCAGTGGACCACCTCCACCTGGCCCCCACCTGCACCTGCTCTGACCCGTTACTCTGCCTGACCCTTAAAAGTGACATAAATATCCTATTCCCTAGCCCTAACTGGTTTGGCTCAGTGGATAGAGCACTGGCCTGTGGACTGAAGGGTCCTGGGTTTGATTCCAGTCAAGGGCATGTACCTTGGTTGTGGGCACACTCCCAGTAGGAGGCAGCTGATCGATGTTTCTTTTCTTTTTTTTTTTTTTTTATCGATGTTTCTAACTCTTTGTCCCTCTCCCTTCCTCTGTAAAAAATCAATAAAATATATATGTATTTTTAAAATCCCGCTCCCCCTACTCTGCCTCGATGATGCCATTTTGGCCTCAGCCCTTCTGCTAGCAGATGTAACAATAATTTATAATTCTTTACCCCTTTTGGCCTCATGCGTTCCTCCTTCCGGGACCCTAACACTCGACTCATCTATGACAAAGATCCTGCAGAGTGACTTGCTGGAGGTCATAAAGTAAATCAAGTTCAGAGTCCAAAACACCAACCCAGGTCTCCCTCCCAGCTTAATTCCATCACGACAGCTTAAAAGAATCCCCCACCACTGCCTTCCCCGGAAAAATTCTTGAAAGGTTTACATCCACGTAAAACTCCCTTTTAACTTAAATATAAACTTTCAAAGGGATATATATTTAGACTGTTGTTATTCAAAACTCTTCCTTTAACCGGCATGAAACCGTCACGAAAAAATATTTAGAAATTGCAGTGAAATGATAACGATGAGCTTTTTCTTACCATGTTTTTTTTTTTTAAACAAGACATTTTAGCTTCTATACACGGCCCCCATGCCACTCGGGCCCAGTGGCACTGATTGGACCAGGGGGACTTAGTATTCTTCAGTTCTTCATTTGAGAGGCCTAATGCTTTATTTGCAAAGCTCGCTGGCACAGAAACCCACACGGACTCAGTCCGGAGTATGGAAGAGCAGCCAGGTTCCCTGGAGGGAAAATCACTGAAAGCAAACGTTTGTTTTCCCCCAAGGCAACATTATCTTATCTCAGACTTTGTTCCCTTATCTAAGAAAAGAGGGTCAAATTCTTCCTGGGTTCCCCCGAGCTGTACTTGCACTGTTGGAAGCAAGGCTGGTTTCTTGTTTTCCCCTACTGTAATCTCAACTTTCATACAACTATGTAAAAGAAATGAGGGATTTTGCAACAGCTCATGGTCAGGAAGTCTCTTTTTAGATGGTTGTGCTTAATTGTGTCAGCGTTATTTTTATGAAAAGGCCAGTTTGTCTCAGAAAGTTCGACTACCCCACCCAGGTAGGAAAGCAGGCGAGAGGTGGAGTGGGGAGGCAGGGAGGGGAAGCAGAAATGCCCAGAGAGCCAGAGACCAGAGAAAGCTGATGGTTGACCCACAAAAGAAACAAAGTACTTGCCCTTGAAACCAAAGGCCATGGAAATGACCACGGACACCAGCAGCTGAAGCCAGAACATGAACCCAAAGGCAGGGGTGGAGGTGGGGGTTGGGAATCAAACAAACTCCCTCTCAAGGGAAGAGGACGGCAACAGAGCACGCCACATGGGTGGGGTGCCAGGATGATCCAGGAGCCTCATCAAGAGCTTAGCTCATCCTCAGGGCAAAGGAGAGAGGGCGAATGGGGTGGGGGAGTGCCCCAGGTTTAACATCTAGGAGTAATCCAGTTACCTTGAATAAGCAATTTTAATTTCCATTGCATTGCTAGCCAGGACTAAGGGTTCAATCATTAAATTCAGTCACAGATTAATAAAAAACATGACATTTCTGCATAGTTTAATGTTATCTCTGAAAGGCTTGCCTGCTATATTAGCAATATTTTGGTTTATTGAAGGATGTTGTTGTAGTGAATCTTTGTAAAATATTTTTACAACCCCTCCCCCCCCAAAAATGTTAAGGTCATTGTCAACATGCCTTACAGCAAATCTAATTCAAATGTGTAAAAAGTTAGTTTAGCTTTGATAGTACCAAGGTTTTTTCCCCTTAGTATCAAATAATAGAACAAATTCATATTCCTAATATATAATGTTCTTACCAGAGTTTCTCATACTTTGGTAATATATGAACCTGCTTTAAAGAAAACTAAGCAGAATCCCTATGCTGACTTTTTCTATTATAGTGTTTCTTAAATAGGTGCAAACATAAAATAGATATATAAAATCCTTATGTTTGATGTCCCTTTATTACAGAGGATATATGCAATCTTATGCTAACCAACAAAATAACCTTCTCAATTAAATAACCTGTAATGAACAATGCTTCTCCCCAAATCAGGGAACAGAATGTATACCTAGAAACAAAGGCCTGGTTTGTCATGCCTGCCATGAATCGCTAACAGCCCTTTGAGCATATTACAGGAACTAGCTAGGGGGAAGGAGGCTAACTCCAACAACTAGACGTTCTGGCTTTGGGAGACTTGCCGACTTTCAACCTTAAAAAGTGGACCTCTGCTTGACCAGTTTCAAGATAATCATCAAAATGGACTGTGCTGACTTACACATAGAGAACTTCCAACTCTCCTCCCCTTGATTTCTTTGTTCTGCTTTTCCTCTCCCTCCTGATTAAAACCCCTATCTGCACTGAGATGTTAAGATGGGCTTTGATGAGAGTCGCCCATCATCTCAGGTGGCTGGCACTTGAATAAACCACTTTACTTCTCATCAGCATCTATCTCACAAGTTTGGCTTTCTTCATGGCAGGCAGCCTAACCTGTATTCAGTTACACCTTTATAACTATAAGGAAAGAAACATAAATTAAATATAAGTAATATCCATATAATTCAAGGTAACAATTAATTTAATGATAATTAATGCTGTTTTGCTGAAACTAAATTGCTATTCTAAGAGTGAGCCCAGATGTTTAGGCTTATTGACTGAAAAAAATATTGACTAAGTGTTTCATCAGCAAAAAAAGGATTTCTTAATAAAAGGATTTATTCCGGAAAGTGGATTGCAACCCCATACATGCAGACATAGCAAGCCACATGCACACTCTGGCCTACGTGCCAAGATGAAGAGCTATTTATAGAAGGAAAAAGAAAGTTAAAGGGAGAGGAAGTTAGAACCGCAGAGCGTTATTATAAACAGAGTTCTTCTAGGAGGGTTCTTGTGATTACATAGAAAGCGATAACTTCCATAACCCTTAGCTCTTTCCATCAACCCTCTTATTTGATTAAGTTCCTTTCTTTTTTTAAATATATTTTTATTGATTTCAGAGAAGAAGGGAGAGGAAGAGGGAGCTACAAACATCAATGATGAGAGAGAATCATTGATTGGCTGCCTCCTGCATGCCCCCTACTGGGGACCCAGCCCACAACCCATGCATGTGCCCTTGACCAGAATCAAACCTGGGACCCTTCAGTTTGCAGGTCAATGCTCTATCCACTGAGCCAAACCAGCTAGGAGCTAGGACATGATTATGTTCCTTTCAAGCTTCCAGTTAGTCTTACCAGGCTTTAGAACTGAATCTAAAGCAGTAAACATACAGGGTGGGACAAAAGTAGATTTACAGTTGTTCATATGGGAAAAAAAGATACTTAATACATGATAATACAAGAATAAATTCTGTTTCATGTACTCACAATGTAAACCTAAAAAAAAAAAAAGAGTGACTGCATGTTTGGTGTTCAGCATGTTTATCCCACCATGTATCCTGGGACCACTCAACCCTTTGCTCCACTTATGTGTTTTGCGGATGCACAAAAAGGTGCATTCCAAGTCTGATGGCCATTGTAACCCACAGGTATTAAGAAACCCCCAGACTCAAGGAGTCTGAAGCCCAGAACCTCTAGCTTATTATAAAACTGGGGGAGGAACATGCCTGTTCTTTCAATGCCGGGCATTGCTCAAGCTCACCAGGCATTATTTAATTCCCTAGGAAAATGTACTTGTGTTTGACTGTGCTATTTCCTATTAACCAAGGGCTGGATTCACAAAGTTACATGTTAACTAGTAGATCTACTGGTAACTAGTGGGTGGAGGCCAGGGATGCTGCTGAGCATCCTATGACAGAGAATTCTTTCTCCAACAAACAATTTTTATAGTCCAAAAAGTCAATAGTACTGAGGAACTCTCTTCTGCAGGGGTCAAAAGCCACTCTTTCTGAGAAATCAGGAGGCATTTGTCCTTGGATAAAGCCGTTTCAGCGCCATTTTGGAGGTTTCTGCAGTGGACTAACGAAGGGAAGGCAGTCAGCAAGTAAAGCCTGCAAGTGGAAACGTTTAAAGTTTGTGGTAGTGAAGAGTGTGAGTGAGATAATGTAGTAACACACGAGAGGAGGCAGGGACCAAGGTATATTTTAAAGTATCTGGATCAACTAACATTTGCATTTTCTTTTTTTTTTTTAATCTTTCCTTTATGCAGCTTGGCTTAGAAGGGCCCTTAAGCTTTATATATATATATATATATATATATTATTGCTTAAAGTATTACAAAGAGTGTTACATATGTATCCTTTTCCCGCTGTAGTTTGACAGTCTGTTCGAGGCTGCTCTGCCTCTGTATCTGTTTTTGTTCATCAGTTTATAATGGTTCTTATTATCCATAAATGAGTGAGATCATGTGGTATTTTTCTTTCATTGACTGGCTTATTTCACTTAGCATAATGCTCTCCAGTTCCATCCATGCTGTTGCAAATGGTAAGAATTCCTTCTTTTTTACAGCAGCATAGTATTCCATCGTGTAGATGTACCACAGTTTTCTAATCCATTCATCTACTGATGGGCACTTAGGCTGTTTCCAAATCTTAGCTATGGTGAATTGTGCTGCTATGAACATAGGGGTGCATATATCCTTTCTGATTGGTGTTTCTGGTTTCTTGGGATATATTCCTAGAAGTGGGATCACAGGGTCAAATGGGAGTTCCATGTTTTGTTTTTTGAGGAAACTCCATACTGTCTTCCATAGTGGCTGCACCAGTCTGCATTCCCACCAGCAGTGCACAAGTGTTCCTTTTTCTCCACATCCTCTCCAGCACTTGTCATTTGTTGATTTGTTGATGATAGCCAGTCTGACAGGTGTGAGATGGTACCTCATTGTTGTTTTGATTTGCATCTCTCGGATGATTAGTGACTTTGAGCATGTTTTCATATGTCTCTTGGCTTTCTGAATGTCCTCTTTTGAAAGGTGTCTATTTAGATCCTTTGCCCATTTTTTGATTGGATTGTTTATCTTCCTTTTGTTAAGTTGTATGAGTTCCCTATAAATGTTGGAAATTAAACCCTTATCGGTGATAACATTGGCGAATATGTTCTCCCATACAGTGGAACATTTTCATTTTCATTAAGATGATTGATGCCTTCAAAGCAGCATTATATGATTTTAATGAAAGATCTTTACATAGTCCACACCTGAAAAATGTGGGAAAATAATGATACCTAATTATGCTCATAGCTGCATAATCGCAAACATTTAGCAAAGGAAAACGATGGCAGTGCCTTTATGTCTAAAGCTGTATTTTCACAACTAAACACTGAGTGAAACTCTGAAAATCCCGTGAGCTATTGTCACTCTGTAAAATCTTACTGCATTTCTGTTTGTAAATATCTAAATTATTTAAGTGGTTTGTTAAGAGTCTTTCATTCATGAAATAGACACCCCTTCAGTTGTGCCTTGTGTACCACGAGTGGCCAGTCATTACGTCCAGAAGAAAAGTTCCTTTTAAGCCCTGCTGTTTGAGAAATGGGAACTTTCCATTACTAAGAGAGGGAGTAAATGTCATTATTGTCAATTTTTTTTTTTTTTTTTTTTTTAAGGAGCAGTGGGAGAGTTGTTTTGCCTCAGGTGAGAATGGCAAAGAGCCCTGTGGCTGAATGGGTGGTTCTTTTACAATACATTTTGTCTAACCGATGGAACATTTAACTTTATTTTTAATCTGTCACAAACAATGAAACTGGCCTTGACTTGTGAAGTGGACATATACGTGGTCAAGGACATCCTTGAACATGCTGTCTCCAGATGAAGAAGAATGCGGAAGGGAGGGGCAAAATTCCTCTTTGCTCTGACTCTCTTGATCTCCATTTCAGAGTGTATCCAAGGCTGCACTTTGAACAAGCTGAGTACAGAAAATCAGTAAGAGCATGACTTACATCTCCTGCAAGTCCTGAAGAAACTATTCCTATCTTGAAGTGCCACCAAAAAACTGCTGATAATCATTGAGCAAGGTCAGTATCAACCAGGCAAGATACATGCTTTTCTGAACAAAAATGTAATTTTTCCAACAAAACAAAGTTTCTAATAAGAATTCTGTATCTTAATTAGATAGATTTTTAAAAATAAATTGATTCAACATTGAATTGCTAAGGGCCATTATATAAATGTTGCTGCTAACTTTTCTTTCATGCATATCTTCCTAAAATGCTGTTTTTGATTTATTCAGTACAGGCATATTGGGTCAAGTATGTTCTATGTATTTAAGTGATGAATAATTTATTCCACTAATTCCTTAGTCTTATGGGAATAGTTAATAAACGTATCCTCATGCCTTTTCCAAAGAAAGCATTTTTGCCTTGGGAGGTCCAATTTCGTCATAACAATTTTTCAAAAATTTTCTGGGTCATTTTCTTATGTCCTAGGGAATAAAATTTTAAATGTTTATATTAGACACAGTATTATTTTCCCTCTTTTCCTCAAACTGGATTCCCAGCCTAACCTGATAGACCCACAATAACTTTATACCCCGTGGCTTAGAGATAATGGTAAACCCCACAGAAAAGCCCTCCATGGAGTGGGTAAGTGTGCCTGCCTGGGATTCAGTCCTTCCTGTAAGGGGAACAGTGAAAGATGAACCGAAAATAGCTGAAGAGGGAGACGGAGACAACAATACCACGTGAGAAGTGTTATGATGTGCTTATGAAAGCTGCTATGAAGAGTCCCCTCCCGATGCCTGGCTCACAGGAGTGGTTAAGAGGGTCCTGAAACTGACTGCGTGGCTGGGACAAGCATCTTCATCTCTCTAGGCCTCTCCTTCCTCATCTGTAACTTTTTGTTGGGAAGATGAAATACAATTATTCATGTAAAGCATGGAGGAGCAGCCTGGCCAGCGTGGCTCAGTTGTTGAGCGTCAACCTATGATCCAGGAGGTCATGGTTGGATTCCCTGTCCGGGCACAAGCCCGATTGCAGGCTGGATCCCCAGTAGGGGGTGTGCAGGAGGCAGCCGATCAATGAGTCTCTCTCATCGTTGATGTTTCTATCTCCCTCTCCCTCTCCCTTCCTCTCTGAAATCAATAAAAATACATTTAAAAAAACATATTATGCAATATTTTGTAATAAACTTTTTTTTTTTTAAAAAAAAAGAATGAAGCAGCAGCTAAATATAAGACTCGGTCATGGTTTTTGCTGTAGCTGCTGTTGTTTGCTCTCATTCCAGGTCACAGAACTGGGGCGTGGCTCCTGCCTGGCTGGCTCCTCTCCCCACCCTTGCTCTTTGTACAGGCAGACTTGGATCTCTGACTCGCTCTCTTAATGTGTCCTTAATTTTTTAAAAAATATATTTTTGTTGATTTCAGAGAGAAAGGGAGAGGGAGAGAGAGATAGAAACATCAACGATGAGAGAGCATCATTGATCCGCTGCCTCCTGCACACCCCCTCCTGGGGAACGAGCTTGCTACTGGGACATGTGCCCTGACTGGGAATCAAACTGTGACCTCCGGGCAGGACTACAATTTCTTAATGCCTTTCTTTAGAGTGTACATGTTACTTTCACAGAAGTGTGTTCAAATATTTATCTAATACAGAGTATGTGCAGACATCAAGGATACACAGATAAGTACATCCTTGCCTTTAGTTGTTCACCTTCTCCTGGACACAACAATCACTGACTAAGCAGTAATGTACAGTGTCCAAGACAGAGGTGTGCTGCAAGACAACAGAGAGGAGTTTTATATTCGTCTAAACCAGCGGTTCTCAACCTGTGGGTCACGACCCCTTTGGGGGCCAAACGACCCTTTCACAGGGGTCGACTAAATACATCCTGCATGTCAGATATTTACATTATGATTCATAACAGTAGCAAAATTACAGTTATGAAGTAGCAACGAAAATAATTTTATGGTTGGGGGTCACCACAACATGAGGAACTGTATTAAAAGGTCCCGGCATTAGGAAGTTTGAGAACCACTGGTCTAAACTCTTCATCCTTCAGAAAAGTTTTGATTGGGCATGGATGACTACTCCTTTGGGGGAGGAGGAGAATGTGTAAGAGCAGTGGTTCTCAACCTTGGCTGCACATTAGAATCACCTGGGAATCTTTTTAAAATCCTGATTTCTGGGCCTCATTCCGGATTTTAAAAAGATTCCCAGGTGATTCTAATGTGCAGCCAAGGTTGAGAACCACTGGTGTAGAGTCACTGCTCAAGGGAAGCAGACTAGACTGGATGAGTTCGTTTTTGACAGGCGGCACAGAGCAGAGTATTCCAGGCACAGGGAAGCAGCCTGAAAAGGACACACAGACCAGAAAACGGGTGGCTATGGAGAGATCGTAAGGTGGTTTGGCTACAGCTAAAGTGCAGGATGATGCCCGGTGGAATGGTAGGGAAAAGCTGCAAACAAGGGTGGGGGGAGATTGAACGCCACTGGTGCCCAATGATTGTAAATGCTGTGCTGGGTGTGATGAACGAAAGCGTCTTAATCTGGGTTGCTGTAGCACATTACCAACTGGGCGGCTTCAATGAGAAACATTTATTTCTCACAATTCCAGGGGCTGGAGATCTCTGATCACAGTGACATGGTTGGGTTCTGGTGAGGATCCTCTTCTGGGATGCAGACAGCTCGCTTGCTATACCCTCACCTGGTGGGAAGAGCGAGCTCTGGTCTCTTTCTCTTCTTATAAGGGCATTACACAATCCCATTCATGCAGGCTCCAACCTGCTGGCCTAATGATTTCCCAAAGGCACCACCTCCAAATACCATTACACTGGGGAGTAAGGCTTGGATGAAATTCAAGTAAGGCTTGGATGAAATTGGGCATGGATGAAATTCTTTGGGGAAGTTCTTTGAAGACTATACACTCCTATTAAGGGTGGGGTGAGTCATTTCTCCTTTTTTTATGTAATCCCTACCACAGTGCCTGGTAAAGATAGCACCTCTCTTTGCCAGCCAGCCAGCCAGGCAGGACCGACACTCCCATTATCTAAGTTCTACCTCTCAGATAAATTGTACTGATCAAGGAACACAATCAAAGGAATCAGAGGGCAGGCAGAGGAGCCGGTGCTGCACGGGAAGAGTCCAGCTAGTTCACCCTGTTTCCTGAACCTGAAGAACCAGTGAGCACCAGCTTGCCAGCTGCCATCTCCCTCTTGGAGCAGAGGTGGCAGGGCCCTGTTCTCGGCCCACACCCCACGCTTGCACTGGGGACTCTTCTGTGCTGTGTGCTGGGGAGGCAGCAGGGAGCGGTTCCGTGGGCTCCCCCGGGAAAGCTCAATCGCAAGGTGCTTTAAGCTCCTTTTAAGTATTGAAGAAACAGTCGGGTTTCTTTTATAATCAAATCCTGTTTTCCTTTCTATTTTTTCAAGATATTCTTATTGATTTCAGAGAGGAAGGGAGAGGGAGAGAGAAGAAAACATCGATGATGAGAGAGAATCGTTGATGGGCTGCCTCCTGCACGCCCCCAACTGGGGATCAGCCTGCCCCCTGAGCATGTGCCCTGGGTCCCAATCGAACTGGAACTCGGGACCCTTCAGTCAGCAGGCGGAGGGTCTAGGGCAGCTGTGGGCAAACTACGGCCCGCGGGCCGGATCCGGCCCGCTTGAAATGAATAAAACTAAAAAAAAAAAAGACCGTACCCTTTTATGTAATGTTTACTTTGAATTTATATTAGTTCACACAAACACTCCATCCACACTTTTGTTCTGGCCCTCCGGTCCAGTTTAAGAACCCATTGTGGCCCTCGAGTCAAAAAGTTTGCCCACCCCTGGTCTACGGCCATGGTTGGCAAACTGCGGCTCGTGAACCACATGCGGCTCTTTGGCCCCTTGAGTGTGGCTCTTCCTAAGCCTTAGAAGTACCCTAATTAAGTTAATAACAATGTACCTACCTATATAGTTTAAGTTTAAAAAATTTGGCTCTCAAAAGAAATTTCAGTCGTTGTACTGTTGATATTTGGCTCTGTTGACTAATGAGTTTGCCGGCCACTGGCCTAGGGCCTATTTTTCTTTTCAAATAAAAACCTATTATCACTAAGCACGCCAGGCTTGCGTTCTATGGTGTTCTGGTGGAATAGCGCACCTTTTAGCATTACGTTGTAGCATCTCTGCCAACCATACAGAACAGAGCTGAAAGCGGTTCTCAGAGACGCGCGCTGGCTGACCTGGGCGCCATACACTGGCAGTGGGCATTAGAGACAGACGGGCATGGCCCCATGCACGATGGTGCGCAAATTCCCCCAAAGCGTTCCTTTTTTTAAAGAGGAAAAAGAGGGGAGGGGAGAGTGCTTTACTCGTTTCAAATATTAGTTTTGCCGTCTCCAAAACATGACTTCGTTTTCATAACAGGACAATGGCCGGGCTTGCTTACTCTGGCATGTGCCTGCCTAAAGCTCATGAGCCGCATTGCAGTCTTATATCCCGGGGAACTCCCGTCGGTAGCTTTGTCCCGCCTGGAGAACCAGGCGGCCTTTTATGCAGGAGGGTGGGGGGCGCAGAAAGGGGTGCGCGAGCAGTTGCTCGTTTATTTGGCAGAACTTTATCGTCGTCCGAACCGCAGACAGTGAAGCTCAGTTCTCAGAGAAGCTTCTGCGGGGACGGCGGTTTCCGTGCGGAGGCGACTTGGAACGGCGGGGGGCGAGCAGGCGGGGCTGCGCTCATGGAGAGGGAACGGGAGCTAATGGAGCGAGGGAGGCGGCGGTGCCGTGATGACCGGACACCCGCGCCTGACCCTGTGCCCGCGAAGGGCCC
>NW_005357115.1:606972-612253 GCF_000412655.1 Myotis brandtii
CTTGCTCGCCGCTCCCCTGGGCCGCTGGGCTCACCTGTCAGCCGCCAACACACGCTCCTGTTTTGCTCCAAACAAACTCGCGCTTCCTACCTGGTTCACCCCAAACGGAGACCGGAGGTTCAGCGCCACAAACATATGCGAATAACCCAAACACCAGAGAGCCTTAAATTAAAAAGAAATGACAAAATAGGAAAAGTTGTGAAAACCTGGTGAAATGTGAGCGTTAGCCGACGCTTCAAGGATCGGATTATCCAGGTCGCTGTGGGACATCTGACCGCTAATTCAAGATCTCGGGGCGACTCCTTGGGGATCTTAAACCTCAGGCTTGTCCGTAACCCATAATGTCCCTCTACCCCCCCGCAAGACTTTTCGTTCATCCCCTGACTCTATCAGTTACATATTTTACCTATTTCCCCTAAGAATCTGCTGATGAATTAAGTGAATATGTGTTAGATATTGCTGAAAGCATTATAATTAACTTAGTAAAGTATAACTTTTATTTAAAAGTTAATTTAAACTAGAACATAAACATTAAATGATGTTTTCTGAAGTTAATTTCTCGTGACTGTCTACAAAGACATTTTAATATGGACATTTCTTTCGCGACAAATACCACATGATCCAACTTATGTGTGGAATTTAATGAACAAAATAGACAGCCCTCAGAGGAGGTGGGTAGGGGAGACTGGATGAAAGAAAGTGAAGGGATTTAGCCAAAGAACATGTATGCATAACCCAGGGACACAGACTATAGCGTGGTGATGGCCAGGCTGAAGGGGGAGCCGGGGAGGAGGTGGGCAAAGGGGGTTGGGGGGACGGGGACATCTGTAATAGTGTCAACATAAAAATAAAGTTAAAAAAATTTTTTTGAGTCAACATTTTGATTTTAGTAGAATTCTTGATTCTCATCTCTGAATAACCTCTAATTATGTATTGCATATTAATTTCAGATGGCAAAAACAAATTAAAATGTCATTTTCCATTGTCATTACAAATTGAACCTTGTAACCAGAATAATACTTATATCTAATTATATAGTTAATAAGTTGCAAAATAATTTTTTTTATTGATTGATTTTAGACAGAGGCAGGGAGAGGAGGAGAAAGAAAGAAACATCTATTTGTTGTTCCACTTATTTATGCATTCATTGGTTGATTCTTCTATGTACCCTGACTGGGGATTGAACCTGAAACCTTGGCCAGAGCCTCTGTTAACATATGTTCAGTATTTATATTAGATAGTGAACATATTTGTAATAGTAGTTTTAACATTGTCCTGCTTCTTTACATGTCTAGTAATTTTTGATTGGATGATCAACACTGATTTTTATGTTGTTGAGATCTGGATTATTATTATTATTACTATTTTTTACTACTTTAAAGAGTATTGACCTTTTTCTCTTGAATGCAGTTAAATTACTTAAAAATAAGTTTGATCCTTTAGTTTAAAGGCATTTTAAAGCTGTCTTAGGGCAAGTCTAAATAGCCTTAACTCTAGGGTTAATTAAGGCCCACTACTAAGGGTTGTCAAGGCATTGCGTTCCCTGCGGAAAGCCTCATGTATTTCATAAGCACTGAACTTGAACACGTGCCAGTTCTGTGTCATCTTTAGGAATGGTTAAGCTAACAGCTCCAGGAATGGTACTTTCCCTGGCCCGATGGGGTTTGACTCCGTGCAAGTGCTGACTGGTATGCAATCACAGATTTAAGAAGACTCCTTTACCTATTTCGGGAGCTCTTTCTCTGCATCCCTCCATCATCCTCAGGACCATGCCACACAGATTGTAGGTGCTGCAGTTCTGAACTCTGATCTCTGGCCAACTCAGTGAGACTACCACGCTCTGTTTGGTTTTCCCCTGCAATTACAGACTTGGGGAGATTAAAGAATTTAACTCCTTTGTTTCCTTTTCCTCGGGGATCATAGGTGGCAGTGCTGTAATGCTCTTCTGCTGTAGAAAGTGTCGGGAAAAATATAAAAAAAATTACACATTTTATGTTCTATAACAGACAGTTTACCATTATTTGTAATGTTCTTCCAAGTTGCTAACAAAATTTAATACAAAATAGGAGAAGTTGATGGGAAGACAATTCGGGGAACTTCTCAGTCTGTGAAAAAGCCTTACTGTATTTTACTCTACGTAAATTCATCATAGTTCTCATATACTGAGTGCCATTTTAAAGTCTCAGAAGGAAAGGGGGCTTTATGTTATTATTTTCCTTTAATGGTCTTTTGACTTTAAGAACAGAGACAAGCAATAAAACTAGTGAAGATGGGATGTCCTAAAGAAAGATTAGGTGCATTTAGTCAAAGTAGCTGTGGTTATATGGAATCAGGTGGGCCAACGCTGGGGCCTTGAATGCAGAAAGGTGACATTTCAGAAGGAGAAGAGAGTCAATTAAATGACTTTTTGTTACTTTTTTAAAAAGTTACAATTTGAGCCCTGGTAGGGTAGCTCAGTTGGTTAGAGCGTCGTCCCCTTATGCCAAGGTTGCATGATCCCTGGTCAGGCCACGTACAAGGAGCAACCAGTACAAGCATGAATAAGTGGAACAACAAAGCTATGTCTGTCTCTCCCTTCCTCTTCCTCTCTTTCTAAAGTCAATTGAAAATTTTTAAGTTAAAATTTGAAAGAAAGGAAAACATTAAGACCCCAGACAGAAATAGCAATGTAAGGAGCAGAAGATTTCTGGGTCCTAGGAAGAAAGGAGATGAGGGCTGCACATATGTTAGCATTTCTGCTCTCCATGTTGAAAAAACAGAGATGGGGGTTGGATTACAAACTTGCCAAAGTTCTCTAATATATTTTGTACCTCAACGCTCTGGGGTTTTAAAATGTTTATCACCCTAAATATAAATACTACAAATATGAACTAGGTGCTAAGGAAGGGCTTCTTTTTGGCCTTCTTTAAAGATTAGATAAGACCCAGAAATCAGCATACTAGTTAATTTTACACAAATAAAAGGTTCAAACACAGTTAAGCATAATTTTAATTCTTAAATAGTTTTTTTCAGGAATTTTTAATAATGCTTTTATCTCTATCACATCCTTTAAAAAGATACGGTAGAGTAAATGTCAGATCAGTCATGTAGAATAAGTTGATACTTTTTACAATGGACTTCAATAATATTCTTAAAGTAAATATTTCCACTGGGCCACATACATTATAAAGGTAATAAATTTTAGTTTATGATTTATGATTTATCAAGTATTTTTGTGTATATTTGATGATTTAGACTTGGTTTTTGCTGTTTAAAAAGCTCTAACATTTTTGTTTTGTACAAAGACAGAGACAACATTCATTTACATTTATGCTTTTTAATTTTAGAAACAAAAACCAAGAAATGCCTCATTCCACAAACAAAGAACTGATACTTGGCATCATGGTGGGAACTACTGGAATCAGTTTGCTTCTTTTGTGGTACCACAAGGTTTGTAAACCAAGGACAGCAATGAATTTACCTAAATTTCTTTCTCTGGGCAATGCATTTGATTTGGTGACTTCACAAGATGAGATGCAGAATGACCAAGGAACAGCAGCGATCTATCAAGGAAGGCAGCTTCAGATACTGGAGAAGTTAAACGAATTACTGACAAATATGGAAGAACTCAGAGAGGAAATCAGAATTCTTAAAGAAACCATTCCAAAGCTGGAGGAATGTGTATGTGGTGAACTTGGAGGAAAGACAACTGCTCATAGGATTAGTCCTCAGCACAGATCTAGGAAAAGAAGGCTTGCCACAGTTCAAAGTTCAGGAACAAGCAATAGTTCAGAGGAAGCGGAAAGTGAAGGAGGGTAAGCTTCCTTAAGATGTTTTCCATGTTAAATTGCTTATTGATTGCATTATTGCTATTATTTAGGTACTTTCATTATGCATTATGGAGGATAAAGTTTCTTTAAGATATTTTCCATGTTGAATTGATTATTGATTGCATTATTGCTATTATTTAGGTACTTTCATTATGCCTTCCCAGTCATATATAGGGGTGGGCAAAAGTAGGTAAAAAATAATAAATAATACAATAATTAACAAATAATATAAGAATAAAATTTTTTGCATACTCACTGTATTCTGCTACAAACAAGATATAAAAGAAAGTGATTATTTTGGCTTATATTACAATTAAAACTATATTCAATAGAGGTCAGTATTTAAGTTAGGGTAGACCACATTGAATAAAATAATATAAGTAACTTACTACTGCTAGGTGGTAGCATGTTCGTATTGAAGAAGACAGTATTTGTTTGCTAAAATTTGTAACCTATTTTCATATGTAGCTCCTTATATAAGAACTAGAGCCCGGTGCACAAAATTTGTGCACTGGAGGGGAGGGGTACCTCAGCCCAGCCTGCACCCTGTTGCAGTCCGGGACCTCTCAGAGGATGTTCGGGACCCCTCACTTCTTACCGCCTGCCTGCTCGTTGCTCCTTACCACACGGCTCGCTACTCCTTAGTGCTGCCACGGAGGCGGGAGAGGCTCCCGCCACGCCGCTGTGCTCACCAGCCATGAACCCTGCTTCTGGCTGAGCAGTGCTCCTCCTGTGGGAGTGCACTGACCACCAGGGGGCAGCTCCTGCATTGAGCATCTGCCCACTGGTGGTCAGTGCGCATCATAGCGACCAGTCATTCTGGTCATTCTACACTAATGGTTGCTTAGGCTTTTATTATATAGACTAGAGGCCCAGTGCACAAAAATTTGTGCGCTGGCGGTGGGGGGGTGTCCCTCAGCCCCATTTGTGCCCTCTCACAGTCTGGGACCCCTTGGGAGATAACGACCTGCTGGCTTAGGCCCGCTCCCAGGTGGCGGAGGGCAGGCCCAATCCCTAGGTGCAGCCCCTGGTCGGGCTCAGAGCAGGGCCTATTGGGGAGCTGGGGCGCTGCCCCCTGTCATGCACAGAGCAGGGCGGATTGGGAGGTTGCGATGCCACCCCCAGTCACGCTCAGGGTAGAGCCGATTGGGGGGTTGGGGCACCGCCCCCTGTCACACTGAAGGCAGGGTCGATGGGAGGTTGTGGCGCCACCCCCTGTTATGCACAGAGCAGGGCCAATCAGGGGGTTGGGGCACTCCCCCCTGTCACACTCAGGGCAGGGCCGATGGGGAGGTTGCGGCTCCACCCCGTCACACACAGAGCAGGGCCCATGGGGGGGTTGGGGCGCCTTCCCCTGTCACGAACAGAGCAGGGCGGATAGGGAGGTTGTGGCCCTGCCCCCTGTCACACACAGAGCCGCAGGGCGATCAGGGGGTTTGGGCGCTGCCCCCTGTCACGCTGATCCCGGTGCC
>NW_005357115.1:612988-635660 GCF_000412655.1 Myotis brandtii
TCTTGGTTGGCAGTTAATTTGCATATCGCCCTGATTAGCCAATGGGAAGCGTGTCGGAGGTACAGTTAATTACCATGTTTGTCTATTATTAGATAGGATGGTCCAATAAGTGCAGTTCAATAGAACCTTGTGCGATGATGGAAATGTTCAAAATTTATGCTGTGCTATGTAGCAGCCACTTGAAGTACAGCTAGTATAACTGAGGAACTAATTTTTAAATTTTATTTAATTGTAATTAAATTTAAATTGCCATATGGGACTAGTGGCTACTGTATTGGACAGTGGAGACCTAAAAAGATTTGAGAATGTTCAAGTAAGTCAATTTCTTCCTCCCATGGGATAATCCACTGAATTCTAAAACCAGGAACATCCATAATATTCTCTTAGAGGAAAACACAAGTGGTTTATGAATAAAGAAATTGTGCTTGACTAGTGTTTTTGAGGAGTAAAATAGGCAAGTAAGTAAAGAAGCACCAGTGGATATGACATAGCCCGAAATTCTTTAGGGTGGAGACCCCCATGTTTTCATTGTCGTATTCCACACATCTGATGTTGCTGGAACACATCTGTACTGTTTGACCTAAAATATGTATTTTTTTGTTTCTGTTGTTTATAAAACTACTTGCTGTTTGTTATTGGATTTGTTCAAATCCTTAACCATGTACTATGTCTTTATATTTACTAAACTGCATTTAGTAACTACTATCTCGTGAATTAATGAACTCTCTTTCTTTCTAAAGGAACTAATGGTGGAAAGGGAAATTCTAGAGATAGCCTAATAAATTGTTTGGTAATCCCCAAGAAGTATTTTTTCTACCTTTCAAGTCACAAGAGTTTAATATTGTAATGGAAAAAAACAAAACAAAACTTAACCAGTGCTAATTTAGTGATGAACATTGTTGTTTCTTTGCATAATTGGATATATCTGGTAAGCCATTTGTACAAATAACTATAATTAATGTAATAGGTTGAATAATTTACATTCACTACACTCAGATCAGCTAAAGATGTAAATGTACATTACTCTGTAACTGAATTCAGTTCACCAGCTCCGTTTTTGATAATGTGGGAAAACTTGAATTTGTCAATGCAAATTAACTCAGTCAATTCTAGTTTAGAGCTAGTTTGTGTGTGTGTGTGTGTGTGTGTGTGTGTGTGTGTGTGTGTGTGTTAAAGATTCAGTCGCAAAAGATTTCCTTTTGGAAAAGGTACTCGTGGATCTTAGTGTGACTTAGGAGCAATAGACAACTATCTCACAACACAGGGGGAAAAATAGTAGATTGCTGGGGAGAGAACCATGCTCTTTGGGCTTCTTTTTAAAACAGATTATTTAAATTGATTTTTAGAAAGAGAGTAAGGGACAGAGAAAGAGAGAGAAACATCGACTGGCTGCCTCCTGCGAACCCCTTTCCAGAGATCTAGCTGCAACCTGGGCATGTGTCCTGACCAGAATCGAACTGGCAACCTTTCGATGCAGAGGACAGCACTCAACCAACTGAGCCACACCAGCAGGGCTCCCTGGGCTTCTAACTCTCTTACACATCTTGCCTGGTGTCCTAAGAATGTAAGGCCCTGAACACTTTTTTTCCCCCCTTGATTCTTAAAAAATTGAGACTACTTTTTTGGAGCAGTTTTAGGTTCACAGAAAAAATTGAGGGGAAGGTACAGAGATTTCCCATATGCCCCTGACCCCACACATCCCCCCCACCTCCCCATTACACAGTACCAAAAAACCTATATTAATACATCATAATCATTCAGAGTTCATAGTTTGCCTTAGGGTTCACTCTTGGTTGTACATTCTATGGATTTGGACAAATGTTTAATGATATGAACCTATTGTTATGGTATCAGACTATTTTCACTGCCCTAAAAATCCTCTGTGCTCTGCCTGTTCATTGCTTTCTCCCCTCAATCCCTGGCAACCACTGATCTTTTTGCTGTCTCCATAGTCATACCTCTTTCAGAATGTCATATAGTTGGAATCATACAGTATGTAGTCTTTTCAGATTGACTTCCTTTACTTTATAATATGCATTTAAGTTTCCTCCATATCTTTTTATGGCTTGACAGTTCATTTCTTTTTAGTGCTGAATAATATCCCATTGTCTAGATGTATCACAGTTTATTTATCCATTCACCCACTGAAGGACATCATGTCATGGTGGATTCCAAGTTTGGGCAATTATCAAGACAGCCACCGTAAACATTCATGTACAGATTTTTGAGTGGACATAAGTTTTTGTCTCATTTGGGTAAATACTAAGAAGCACGATTGCTGGATTGTATAGTAAGAGCATGTTTAGTTTTGTAGGAAACCTCTCAACTGTCTTCCAAAGTGGCTGTCTTCACTTCCAAGGTGAACCACCAACAATGAATAAGGGCTCCTTTGCATTCACACCAACAATGAATAAGGGCTCCTGTTGCTCCACATCCTGAAAGGCATTTTGGTGGTGTTAGTGTTCTGGATTTGACCATTCTTATAGGTGTGTAGTGGTGTCTCACTGTTGTTTTAATTCATATTTCTCTGATAACATATGTTGTGGAGCATCTTTTCATATGCTTGTTTGCCATCTGTATATCTTCCTTGCTGAGGTGTCTCTTAAGGTCTTTGGCCCATTTTTAAATCGGGTTATTCATTTTCTTGTTGTTGAGTTTTAAGAGTTCTTTGTATATTTTGGATAACAGTCGCTTTTCCAGATACATAGTTTGCAAATATTTTCTCCTAGTCTGTGGCTTTTCATTCTCTTGGCATTGTCTTTCACCAAGCAGAAGCTTATCAATTATTTCTTTCATGAATTGTGCCTTTGGCGTTGCATCAAAGAAGTCATTGCCATACCCAGATTTATCTAGGTTTTCTCCAATATTGTCTTCTAGGACACTTCTAGTTTTGCATTTTATATTTAGGTCTGTGGTCCATTTTGAGATAATTTTTGTTGGGGGATGTAAGGTCTACATGAACATCCTTTGTCTTGGCCATTTCTCAGAGTTGTGATGAGAAACCTTGAGGAATGAAGGAATGTTTTTCTCCAGGACTAACACCAGGCTTAGCAGATTTACTCACTGCTTGCTATAAAAGTGGTGGATTCCCTAAGCTCAGTGTACCTTCCTTTGTAACACAATTCATCGTGAATGTAAGAGTTTCTGGGCCCTGTGAATTGTCCTGTGGGACCTGGAGTTAAGGAGAACCGACACAAATATGCTGGTGCTCACACTACTTGATATGCTATGGGTGATAAAGTCCTCTGTCTCTGACCCAAGAATCATGTGTCTTCAGCATCCATGAAACAGTGACAGATTTACTAGCTTGTGTATAGGGTAAAATAAAAGTATAAACTGACAACTGTTTGGTGAGAATTGGAGAGTTTTAGGCCTCTGGAAAGGAATTTGTTCCCAAAGGGTTTCCCAAAAGAAGGTTGTTAGGAATGAAACAAAAACAGATGATAGTAGGGTATTCAGGATACTGAGAAGTAAAAAGAAATATAATTTAGAGGGTGTTGTATGTCATAAGTGGTTGTACACATACAGCTGTTATGTGGACAGTGCTTCAAGTTGTTTTGGAAAAGGAAAATGATTCTGTTAACTTTGCCTTTAAATGGGTATTAAGTTGTTTCAAGGGGTTATAAACAGTGGCTCAGCAGATCTCCATAGTCTGTTCATGTGGTCTATGCAATCAGATGGGACACTTTATTGCCAAGGTAGATGAAGCAAGGTAGAAGGGGGCAATAACATTTGCTGTTTAGGTTTTATGTTTTTTTCTTTACTTTCTCAGGATATCTTCAGATCAAGTTTTATAATACGTAGTCACTTTCCGTATTACTGGATGGTGTAAAAACCTGGGGTAAAGCATGTTTGGTGAAAGAAGAATGAGTTAGTAGGCCAAGGGTATGGAGAGCAGCCAGTAAGAGAGACCATCCCAAGCAAAGGATTGTGCCAATATACTGTATATGTTATGGCCTTCATTTTGCTGTTTTCTCATCACTTGATTTCTTAGATGACTCCTTAAACATGACAAAGTTAGAATACATATTCTACAGTCACGTGGATTGGAGCTTTTCAGAAAGGTGAGCCGCAGGACAATTTTATTCTAAATTGATGTCATTGGATTCTAGAGTCTGCTGTCATCACATTCTGTGCTATTGCCATGCTAATTCCACAAGCAACTTAAACATTCAGTCTTCTGACCTGTTCCACCTATACAGGCATTTTATGGCTTAAAGATGATGGCTTAGAAAGGAAGGGAGAGATTTATTTTTTGATTAAACTTAATATGGGAAAATGTGTAAGGTAAGCCTTTAAAAAGAAAAAAAAATTTCTGTATATTTATGTGCTAAAGCTCATTGATATATTCATAAACCAAGCTTTAATGCTTCCTTTAGTGTCCCACTGTGACTGAATAACTGGGATATCTGGATATTTATCTGAAATAGTCTTGCGAGTGATTCTGTTTAATCTGTGGTTAATATTTTAAAATGCATGGTATACATTTATTTTACTAACTCCTATCACTAGAGGAACTTAATATTCTCAAGCAGATATTATGGCTTATTATTTTCTAAGATGGAAAGTTCTACCTTTTCCTTCAGGGGATCCTTTCGTTTTGTGCCCTCTCGTGTGTTTCCCCTGATCTTTCTTTCTGCCTGCTTCTCTAAGTCTTTCAATTTCTCTTCCCCAAGGTTTAATAGACCGGGCAGGTACGTAGAGGTAATTAGAGACAGTCTTTTAGACTTAGCATCCTTTTGGATACCTGTGTGACCATCTGCTTTAGCTGCTATAATTTCCTTGTTCCCTGTTGTTTCCATATTGATAAGGTGGATATTATTCTTCAGGAGGCTTGGGAGGTTTCCACGTCTGCTGCCTATTTTTTTCCTCATCTGACACTTTTCTCACTCTAGCTGCTACAAAAAGGACCAGAACTTCCAACAGTATTGTCCTGAAGATCGAGTTACTTCAGACCCCTTGCACCATGGGACCTCTTCTGTTACTCGTGAACCTAACTTTCATGATCTCCCTGCAAACTATGCTAAAATACAAAAAGTCAGTATACGTAGAGGAAGTAAAAATTTCACTACTCCATCAACTATATCTGCTTTCTCATCTTCCTCTGATAGACATTTTTTTTTATTCAGTAAATTTCAGAAAAGCAGTGTTACCCTTCAGCGTCAAGAAAGTAGAGCTAACTTTGATTCTGAAGACAAAAGCAGCCTCAGTAATTTAAAAACTTCCCCAGAAAATTTTGCTCTTAGATCCCGGAGACACTTCTCTACCCGTAAACCAAGTATAATTTCCTGTTATGAAAGCTCTATGTATTTTGATCTTCATCTTCAATCAAGTAGTGAGTACATGAACAATCCAAGTGAAACTCAAGTAGCTTCTAAAAGCTCAACTATTGCTGATGTTGAAAAATACTTAAGTTCTTGTTCTCCTGACTATAACATTAAACATTTTATAAGTTTTGAAACAAAAGTTCATTCCTCGGCCAATCCGATAGATGCTGCTAGAGATCCCTACAGACCAAGCACAGCAACCTTCCTTTCTGTCCCAACTCGCATTTCCTATTCTCATCAAAAAAGAGAAATTGCCAGTGACACACAAGAAAGAAGCCAACCAAAGAAAGAGCTCCTTCCTCCTGATGTTCAGAGTCGCAGAGCCAGTCCTCCAGCTGTGATTCAGCAGCAGACCTCTGAAAGCGCCAATTCTGTTCCCCCTAATGTTGCATTTGCTTCGTTTTATAAACCTAGTAGGAAGTTTACCCCAGTTCTAATGGAAGTTAACTCAAATTGCTTTGATGGTGGAAATATTGCTCAGTCATCTCAAGATGAAGACAAATCTTCACCTATTGAAATTCCTAACTTAAGGTCGCCTCAGATTTTATCCTCTCTTAGAAGGGCAGCTCAAATCCGAAGTTTTCCTACCAGGCGTACTCTACAGTCTGTAGAAATCACTTCCCAGTTTTCCCCCGAAGCCTCCTCCCTTACTAAGCTTCACTCCATTTTCTGAAAAAGATTGCTATGTTGCAGTTTATATTTAATTTTAATGTCTGTGTTTTCTGAAAAATAGTTCATTCATAATATTGGAATATGGAAGTCAAACATTATTCATGTGTTTCAGGCTTTTAACAGATTTACTACTTATAGATTGACAGGGCCCAGATTTCTGAGTGACTGTTGTAATACATTTGTGGTCTGAAAATAACGTCAAGCTTTGATATATAGGTCTTCTAAATGTATTACATTGTTTGAGAGTTTAACATCTTTTATCCTTGTCTCATGATTGGAGATAGTATTCCTATATAATATATATATAGGGCGGGGCAAAAGTAGGTTTATAGTTGTTCGTATGAGAAATAATACAACAAGTAAATAATAATACTCACACCTATAAACCTACTTTTGTCCCACCCTGTATATTTCCATATTTATCAGTTCAGAAATTTTCATTTACATAAGACTTCTTAATTATATTTCTCATGCCACACATTTCACTGACAGATGATGTTTTTACTAATACAAGGACCAAAAATTATATGTAAAAACATTATCATGGAAATATGTAGACTACTGAAACCAGATATTTTAACTAAATACTTTTAATACACATTTATGTATGCATGTGTCTGGGAATTCAGAGAACTCTGAAATAAAAAATGTATATATTAGTAATTTTTATTTTTTAAAGTTAATACATTTCAGGTTTTTTCCAACATTTTTATTTTTAAATTGTCAAATAAAATTTTTATTTTAAAAAGTATCTCTAAAATTTTTATTTTTAAGAGTGAATATTTTTATATTTTTCTATTATATTATACAAAGTTTATAAATATATTTATCAGACTAAATAATGAATGGACAATGTATATAGGCAATTAAAAATACTTAAGTTAGAATAGAATTAATCTTTTTAGAGAAAAGGAATTTGCATTATTTTCAATTATCGTAATAAAATGTTCCTTATATTTGTCATTGGGCTAAGATGTTATTTTTGTTTTTTTACTCCCCGCCCTTGGCTCCCCCACCCCCCAGCACTATTTGTTGAAGAGACTCTTTTTTTCTCCATTAAATAGTCTTGTCAAAAATCATTTGACCATATATGTGAGGGTCTACTTCTGGGCTCTGTTGTATTCTATTGATGTATATGTCTGACTTTATGCCAGTACACACTGTTTTGATCACTGTAGCTTTGTAATAAGTTTTTAAATCAGGAAGTATGAGACCTCCAACTTTGTTCTTCTTTTCCAAGATTGTTTTCGCTACTCAGGATCTTCTATATGCATTCTAGGATGGATTTTTCTGTCTTTACAAAAGACATTGTTGGGAGTTTGAGAAGGATTGCACTGAATCTTTGGGTAATATTGACATCTTGACAATAGTAAGTCTTCAAACCGATAACATGAGATTTCCATTTGTGCCTTCACATGTGTTGAAGCTTTTTCAATGTGCTGTAGTTTTCTCAATGTGTAGCAGTTTTCAGTGGCTATGTTCTGGATGTATTTTGAAGATAGAACCAATAGAGAATTTCTAACAGGTGATATTGCTTAGGAGAGAAAAAGAAGGTCAAGGATGATTCTACGTTTTTTCACTTGAGCAACTGGAAGAATGAAGTTTCCATTAATAATGTTGTAGAAGAGGCTGAATATCATTTCATATAGTGTCTTCGTTATAAGGACTTTGAAATAAATTTATTTTATATTGGAAATAGTTGCACTTCTCTCAAAAACTTGTTTCATTGATATCTTTGTTAATATCTGCTGGGGGCTGTAACTGCATGGCTGCTGGAAGATACAGACATTTGTGTCCCTCGTAGCAAGGATGTAGAGATTTAAAATATATGTATTGTTTTTATTGACCTCACTCACATTTGGCCTTGGTTTTATCTTTTTTTTACTACTTCTAATTAGTTCTCTTATATGTTATGTATCCTTACATACCGCCTTAAAATCTTTTTAGAATAGGACAGGGCTTGAATAAATGAAAACAAATTGTTTTTGTATGCCACCAAAAAAGGGAAATGTGGAAGGTAGCATGAATTTGTAAAAACCTAAGTTGAGAGTGAGAACATTATCTTGAACTATAAATATATGTGTGTGTGTGTGTGTGTGTGTGTATTTGAATGCCTACTGAGTTCCTACAACGCTGTATCATACATTCAACAACATTCAGTGCATATCTACTATGTGTCAGATGCTGTTTTAGGCACTTGATACATTGGTTAATAAAACAAAGAATCCTGTTGTCAGGGAGCATGCAATCTAGTGGGGGTGATACTGATAAAAAGTAGCACCTGTAATAGATTAGTAAATGATATAGTGTATTAGAAGATGATATTACAGAAAATAAATGCCAAGCTAAGAGAGATTGGCCATGAAGAGAATGTGTGGAGGTTGCAGTATTAAATAGAGTGGTCTGGATGGGCCACATTTGAGAAGATGACAATGGAGCTGAGACATGAAGGAGGGGAGAGCAAGCAAAGGTCCTGAGGTCGGAGTATGACTAGCATGTTTAAGGAACAGCAAGGCAGCCAGTGTGGAGCTGAATGAATGATAAGAGTAGTATGGAACCAACGTCAGAGAGGTGATGTGGTTGGGAGACAAATATAGGGCCTTCTAGACGCTTGTGAGGACTTGAATATTTTCTCTGAGTGAAGGGGGCACCATAGCAGGGTTTCAGCATAAGAGTGGAACGATTTGACTTGCATTTTAAAAGGATCACTCTGGCTATTGGAGTATAACTTTTAAGAGTTGATATAATTTCTGCAATTTTAGGTATATTACAGCTAGTACTGATACAGAAGAACAAAGTTTTCCAGTCCGTAAAGCACTTAACAGATATGTTGAGGAATTAAATTTAGATGCCCTTCTTCAGAAGGCAGATAACTTACGTATGGATGAGTCTAAAAAGATGGAGAGTTTTGAACTACTTTGTGACCACAAAGAAAAGGTAAGATATATATGTTAACAAGTTTGTATAGCTTTAATTTTTTATTTAATCTATGATTCTATTCATATCATGCCCATTACAATTGTGTCACAGTTTACAAAAGATAAATGATGGATACAAAATTTTTCTCTAATATGACTAAAATTTTTAAAAAGTATATATAAGAGCCCTAACCGGTTTGGCTCAGTGGATAGAGAATCGGCCTGCGGACTCAGGGGGCCCAGATTTGATTCCAGTCAAGGGCATGTACCTTGGTTGCGGGCACATCCCCAGTGGGGAGTGTGCAGGAGGCAGCTGATCGGTGTTTCTTTCTCATCGATGTTTCTGACTCTCTATCCCTCTCCCTTCCTCTTTGTAAAAAATCAATAAAATATATATTTTTTAAAAAAGTATATATAAGAGCCCTGTGTGATGTGGCTCAGTTGGTTGGCACATGCGCCCTTGCACCAAAAGGTCATGAGTTTGATTCCCACTCAGGGCACGTGCCTAGGTTGTGGGTCTGGTCCCTGGTTGAGGTCTGTGTGAGAGGCAATGAATCCATGTTTCTCTCTCACGTCAATGTTTTCTTCTCTTTCTCTCCCCCCTTCCTTGCTCTAAAATCAATAAATAGTCCTAGCTGGTTTGGCTCCGTGGATAGAGCATCAGCCTGCGGACTAAAGGTCCCAGGTTCAATTCCTGTCAAGGACACATGCCTGGGTTGCAGGCTTGATCCCCAGTAGGGGGCGTGCAGAGAAGGCAGCTGATCAGTGATTCTCTCTCATCTTATCGTAGCTGTTACTAGAGCCCCCATGAATGGACATTGTCATCTGTGGATGTTTCTCTCTCTCTCACCCTTCCTCTCTGAAATCAATAAAAACATATAAATAAAATAAACATATCTTCAGGTGAGGATTAAAATAAATAAGTAAAAGATACATAGTTTTAAAAAGTATATATACGACTTTCTTAGGTTCTAAGATTATAAAAATGAGAACCAGAAATATGAGTATACAGATTTACTTGGATTTTTGTTAATTTATTATATTTAATAACTATTTGATAACATAAATAACAAGGCACACTGCTACTCTTGAGAGGAGAGCTACATTTTAAGTTTTCTAACTTAGAGTTATTCATGTAACAGCCATCAGTATTTTTTTAATCCTCACCCGAGGATATGTGTATTGATTTTAAGAGAAAGAAGCATCAATGTGAGAAACATCAGTTGGTAAGCACCCCAACCAGGGATCAAACCATCAACCTAACCTAGGTATGTGCCCTGATTGGGAATCGAATCTGCAACCTTTTTGGGGTACAGGACAATGCTCCAACCAACCGAGCCACCCGGGGCAACACCATCAGTGTTTTAATCTACTTCTACCAGCGGTCAGTTTCCAGTGTTTAATGTTGGGCTGAATTGGGAAAGCCCATCCCTGCCATTGTCATCACCACCACCACCACCAAATAAGGGTTTGCAGTATCTCACGGAGCAAGAAATCTCTTTCCAATGAGCAAGCCTAATCTTTGAGGATCTAGCAACTCTAAACACATTGTCTAAAAGTTTTTAAATCTCCAGGATTATATTTAAGTAATTTAGGTTAAAAAAAAAAAACACTGCTCTTTTGAGCTTATGTGATCTGTAGTATCTGATATTATCTGAAATGTCCCTTGAAGCATCATATCAATAGTCGATAACTTAGAAAGTAAATGAGAAGATACTACAACCCAGAGGGATATATGGATTCTGGCACTTGTCAGTTCTCTCTTCTACGTAGGTGGGAGCTAGTGCCTGGGTAGTATTAATTAGTTTTCAGTTCCATACGTAACACTATATTAAATCACATTCTGTAGCCAGGAATATTGTAATTGAAAATGTTATATGCACAGGAATAGATTCAGTCATCTATAAATACCAGCTTACCTGCCTAATCTTTTTGATGGTACAGTGGAAAACATTTAGAGTCTGGTCAAGTGAGTGAATTAATCTAATGTGCAGTTCTCTCTTTTCAGTTTAGAGATGAAATAGAGTTTATTTGGCGGTTAGCTCGTGCTTATGGAGACATGTATGAGCTATCTACAAATACAGAAGAAAAGAAACATTATGCTAATATCGGTAAGTATTTTGTAAAGATTGATTATCCTCAAGTGACAATTGTTGGCAATAATAAAACACTAATGAATTTTAATTAAAGCTGAATTATCTAAGCTAAAACTCATGTTTATTCTATTTCAGTATATCCTGGTACTAAAAAATACACATAGTCTAAGGACAGGAAAAAATTTTTCCGGACTAAAAAAAAACCACATGTAAGCATAATAGAATAGGCGACTAAAAAACTCAGATTTTAGCTTTTAATGTTTATAAAACCTCAGAAGAGACGTGAAGTGGTAATTTTCAAGAACCAGTAACAGGCAGAAGGCAATAGTGTTTCACTGCAATTAAAATAACGTTCTTACTTCCTATAACGTAGAACTCTGGGTGCCATGAAGAAATAACTACTCAGACTTTAATGTTTTTTCAAAATTGATCTTAATAAAACAAGATTAGCCTTGAGCTGATCATTGTTTTAGCTGAGTAATAAGTACATGGTGGTTCTTTTTATTGTCCTCTATACTCTTTTGCATATTTTTGAACTTTTCCTTTAATAACAACAATGAAAGAAAACCAGCCAGAATGTCAAGGTGTCTATACATACGCATGTCCCCTTGACTCGCACTGCAGAACAAAACCCTTTCCAGCAAAACGCTCCTTAGCTGCCAACTCCATGACAACCTTCAGGGCAATAATTTGACATGAAACTTCTTTAATTCGTGCATTCCCAAGTCCTCTCTTTCCCAAGCTTTCCTTGTCTAAAACAGCAAGAGGAAGAAGCAGCAGGGCACTCCAGACCTCTTTCCAGTCTCTCTTTCTGTCCTTTTTATTTCCAAGAAGGAAATATTTTCAAACTTCCGGTAATTACTTTTCTTGCACCGTAGTTTTCCTTGCCAGTTGACCTCTGCACCATAATTCTGTCTCAGTGGGAGGAGGGTGGGAGGAAGCCTCCTCTTGTTCTTTACATATTCATCATCCGCTTTATGGGGACAGTTTTTCCACAGCAATTCATCGTGCAGGCCATAGACAAAATGTAGACAAGAGAGTTATTAACTTGAAGGTAAATAAAAATTTAACCACAGGGAACAAACTGATTTTTTTATGTCTACTGAGAAAATTAAAGTATATCAGTGTTAAATGTTCTGAGAGTCATCAATTTTAAACATTCCCCTGTGGTCAAAACTTTTGCTTTCTAGCAAGTTTCCAAGTGAAGCTTCTGGTCTTGGGACCATACTTTGGAAACCACTAATTTAATTCAATAATCTGCCCTCCACCAACTCACATGAAGGTACTAATTGTAAGTCCGTTTATCTTTCAGGAAAGACTTTAGGTGAAAAAGCTGTTACTAGAGCCCCCATGAATGGACATTGTCATCTGTGGTAAGTACATAGAATTTATGCAGCCTTCAAATTCTAACATGCCTCTGTGAATTACAATGAAATGTAAAAACATGATTGACTTATTTAACCTGTCTGTCACATTCGCTGAAAAACCTATTTAGTAGATAACAGTAACTGTTCTTGTTCTGTTTATTCTCAGGTATTTTTCATTGTGTATATTTTAAATACATTTAAGGTGAACTTTTATTGAAGATTTCATAAGTGAATCTACCAAGTCCAGGGGCTTTGAATTTGATAAATTCTAATTAAAACTAATTTAACATAACTTAAAAAAACAACAACACAAAAGCTAAAATGATGCTGTGTTTCTAACCAAAATGTAGTGATGAAGTTGAATAGTTGCAACAGAGACGCTCTGACCTCAGAGTCGAACATGTTTGCTAGCTGGCCCTGCAGCAAAAGTTTGCAGACCCATGGTTTACAGGGCTGTGTGATGGTTTATAAGCCTTCATTTTGAAATAAAAGGCAAAATCCTTAGAAATAATTATCGTAAAAGACTAACACTGAGGGAATAACTGAAAAACCATATTATTTTAAAGGCTTGTTTTTCATCTTCATCTTTTCCAGAATGAAATTGCTTTGTAACTTTAAGGCTACACAAGCTTTCTGTTCTGGAATCAAGAGACTAAAACCACCAATGGATTTGCAGTTTGTTAGCCAAATTGGCCTGACCTTAATTATAAATAATGTCTTACATATTTGTTGTGCTCTACTGTTCACAAATTATATCCACATGCCTCGGAGCATGTGATTCACAGAACAACTTGTTTTCATTTTACAGATGAGGTAAGCAAGGCTGTGTGTGTGTTGATGAGTAGATTAATATCCAAGGCTCACACAACAAATGGAAAAACAAAGGCAGAGCTTATATTCTTAAATACTCAGTATTCTATCACATTATTCTTCCTCTGCTTTTGTCCAGTATAAATAGCATTCATGCTCAGGCAGAAGTGCTGCAGGACAATGAACGGAGTTGTTTTAGTAGTTGTTGAAAAAGAATGTCGATTATTAAAGATATATTCCATATCAATGCCAATAAAATACAGAATTTTTGTCAAGATGCGTGTAGTTTGAATGACCTCTAGGTGGAGGCAGTAGACCATGGTGTGAATTAACTTTCTTCAGAGTTCCCATCGACTTGAGAGTTTAGGAAGTAAAAACTTAAGTTACATTTTTAATGCTGAACAATGTAAAAAACAACAGCACCCACCCAGAGACGTAGGTGGAACTGATTGCCAGAAAAGCAGTGCTGATCCTTTGGGAAAAGTGGTCAGGTGTATTGTGAATTTATGATATGTAGGAAGATACATAGTACTTTAGACTTTAAAGAAGCAGACTTCAGAAGGGATTATAAAAAAAAGAAGACTCTAGTGACAGATTATTTATAAGGGAAAATGTACATATTTCATGTAATGATTTCATAAATCGCGTGTGTTTTTTTCTTAAGAGTAACTTGAAGAGAATGTGCTGAGAGTACTATAAAAGCCTAGAACTACCACATGTGCATTAAGTAGTTCTCATTTTCAGAAATTAGATGGTTGATTCCACCGCTGTAGATCGGTGAACATAGATTCTTTTCCTTTAATTCCAGCCCTGATGGTTAGTTGGGTTGTTCTCTGAATCTCTGGATAAGGACATTCAAATAGACCCAACATAGATTTTTCTTAAAATGTGACATGGTCTTTTTTTTTTCTTTGCTAGTAGATAGAATAGGGAAATGGAGCCAGTGTATCTGGATTTAAGCAAGGCATTAAGGCAAGTTCACTCCTAAAATTCTTGTGAACAAGATGTAGAAATGTGGGCAAGCTTCTGCACTGTCCATGCTGACAGGAGGGTTTGGGCCTCATTATTCCACAGAATAGCGATTGTCAATATCCTTGTCAATCTAGAGATGATTCTAGAGTTCCAGGTCTATGTCTTAAACACTACTGTGGTTAGTAGTTTTGTCAGTGGGGAAAGATATAGAAGGCATTCTTATAAAAATTAGAAAATAGCACAAATTAGGAGGAACAGGGCATATGATGGATAACAGTAGTAATTAAAAAGATCTTCACGTTAAAAGATACAGAACAAGGTGTTAATTAATAGGAATAATATGGAAGGAAGGAAGGGGAGAAAGTGTCAAAATTTAAGAACATTAGGGACAAACAGATGAAAATTTGAATAAAGTGGAATTTAGTTAATAATTTGTTAATGTTGGTTCATTGTGAAGATGTATCAATATTGTAGGTCAATATTGATACAGGTGTGATAAATATAGTCTAGTAATGTAAGATGAAAACAATAGAGAAAACTGGATATGGGTACATGAGAACTCTGTGCTGTCTTTGCACCTTTCCTGAACATCACAAGCTACTTTGAAATAAAAGTTTATTTTTTAAAAAGTGGCCTAAGGTTTTAAGTCCAAATAAGTTACAACACCCATAACAAAAGTGAGGAGTTTGGATACGCAGTTGTGTGGGACTTTGCTCCACATTCTGGAACTCTCTGGGAGGAATGACAGAACAGAGAACATTTCAAAAGAGCATGGAAGGGCCCTAACCGGTTTGGCTTAGTGGATAGAGCGTCGGCCTGCAGACTGAAAGGTCCCAGGTTCGATTCCAGTCAAGGGCACATCCCCAGTAGGAGGTGTGCAGGAGGCAGCTGATCGATGTTTCTAACTCCCTATCCCTCTCCCTTCTTCTCTGTAAAATCAATAAAATATATATTTTTTTAAAAAAGAGCATCGAAGGGACAGTAGTGGCTACCACTGATGAGCTCAAGAGTCTTTCTCCTGTCATCTCATCATAAATTCTCTGGTGGCTGCAGAGATGTATGTGAAATGCACTCTGATTTGACAATTTGCGAGTAGTAGTATTTGCTCATCTAGTAAGTGTTCACATCACTTTTAGTAGGTTGACTTAGTCATCATTCTTGCTTCTACAGTCGCAGATTCCATTGATGATGTAGAAACTGGGAAGGTAGGAAGTCAAAAAGTCAACATTGAAAAGTGGTCATTTCATTGGTTGTGCCTAAGTTATGTGAACTATGTGATCGTTTGTGTCCCGAAACAGTGTTACTGTTCCAAAATAAGAAAATGGTTCACTTCATATCTATACTTGAAAGTTACGCTTATCCACAGAAACAACAGAGTTCAATAACACCCAGAATTCCCTTTTTCGTTTCAGTTAGGATGATGCAAGTGAAAATTAACACCTCCTCTTGAAATGCTTAGGTAAATGAATATTTTGCCTAAGACAGAAACACTCTGAAATAAATACTCCAAAGACTTTTGCACAGACAGAAGCACTCTGAATGTGAAAAGTAATATATCCCCAATTTTTAGAGTAAGCAAATTGCTGAACAGACAGCATATTTAATTTATAGTCAAGTAATTATTTATGTAAATTTTATGTTCCCATTGGGAAAAAAGTAAATAATCCACGGGCTGCTCTGTTTTAGTAATGCAGTGTTTCCAAGGAAGGGTAGAAGGACATGGGAAATTTTTTTGAAAAAGCATATTCTACAATTACCTTTGACTTCATTTAGTTTGAGTCATCATACTTATTTTTATCTTGAAATGACATTAAAGGAGGCCATGACATTTTAATTTTTATTTTTAAAGAAGAAGCAGGGGTTTGTTGATCCAATGTATTTTTCAGTTTAATGCTTTCATGATTAAATTTTTTTCTGAGAGCCTCTTTGTGACTTTAATGTTGATGATGGTGATAGTGGCAGCTAACATTTCTTGAAACTCACTATATGCCAGGCAGTATTCCAAGCAATTACATGTTTTGGGTATCTACCCTCACAGCATGCGTATGAGATAGATGGTGGTGGTGTCCTCAGTTATAGATGAGGAAACTGGTCTCACATTCATGTCAAGTATTCATTGTTTTCAGGGCCCTTGCATCCATGTGAATACTTTTGTTAAATATTAATGACTACTTCAAAGACATTTTTAGAGATATACTTTTTATTGATTTCAGAAGGAAGGGAGAGGGAGAGAAAGATAGAAACATCAATAATGAGAGAGAATCACTGATTGGCTGCCTCCTGCGCACCCCACACCGGGGATTGAGCCTGAAACCTGGGCATATGCTCGAATTGGGAATCAAACCATGACCTCCTGGAGCATAAGTTGATGCTCAACCACTGAGCCACACCAGCTGGGCCAAAGACATTTTTTAACTTATATTTGATGGTATTTGAAGACGTTCACACAATATCCACTGTTTTTACTTTTTTCAGGTATGCGGTTTTGTGTGGCTATGTATCTGAGTTTGAGGGCTTACAAAACAAAGTCAACTATGGATATTGCTTCAAGGTATTTCTTGATATAAAAAATGTTTTGGGCCATGGCAGGGCAAAAATGTTTTAATGTAGCCATATGTTCCATTAACGTGTCTAAATGAAATTATTCAACAAATTAACCTCTACGAATTCATCCTTTTTATTTAAATAAAATGAAATGACATTCTTCAAATAGTACTGTGCCAAAAGGAATCAAACTGTTTGGGTGATTAGAGATTATTATTATTCTAGATCTTGAAAAAAGTCACATAGTAGACGAGTATAATTTTTTCAAAGATAGAGAATTAGCCTGTTGGCCATGACCTCACCAATACTGTAAGCATGACTGGACTAATTAGTTAACATTTTCTGCATATCGATTTGCAGGTAGAGTAGAATCCAATCTCAGCCTTAAAATGACCATGGTAGATGAATAAAATAAGTAATGTAATACACGTCATGTATCGTGTGCCTGTAGTTGTCATAGCTCAATAAATAACCCCTCAGTTTCAGTAATTATAGTGATGGGCAGAAAGTTCTTTGTTCTTCAACCCCCTGTAACCATTTGATGATGTCAGTGGAGTAGATTCCTCTCCCATCCAGTTCTGCTATTTTTTCCTCCATTGTACCCTCATCATTTGATATTTGTAAGCTTGCCTCTGAATCAAAAACTTAGCTGGGCAAGTCATAGGCAGATAATAATGTGACTGGATATTTTCTGTTTTTATAGTGACACTAGAGGCCCAGTGTACGAAATTTGTGCACGGGTAGGGTACCTAGGCCTGGCCGGTGATCAGGGCCAATCAGGTTCCCTTGCCTCCCTGCCTCCCTGCCTCCCCGCCTCCTACTTCCCTTGCTCCCTCAGAGTCCCACTGCTGCTGCTGCTGCTACTACTAGTTGCCCGCCATGTTTCGCGCCACCCCCTGGTGGTCAGCACACGTCATGCGAGCCATCAAACTCCCATTCTCCTAGTCGAACTCCCGAGGGGACACTTTGCATATTAGCCTTTTATATATATAGATTTTGGCTTTAACGTATCTGTAATCTTATTAAATCATAGTCACAGTTCTAATTCTGAGCAATCATGTTTGGTAATGAATTATTGATAATAATGAGTTGTGTTAATGATAGGGATTGAGGAGGAAGATGAAACAACATTGTAAAGCTCCTTTGAATTTACTAGTCACAGTTCCATCCAACGCTACCTTGAAACCTTGGGAGATGATATTTCTTTGGGATTTTCTTTCAGGAACATCTAGATAAAGCAATCCAATTATTACCTGCAGAACCCTTTTTGTATTACCTCAATGGAAGATACTGTTATGCTGTAAGTTTTTATTTATAAATCTTATTTGAATATATTCTGATTGTATGATATATTTTTAGTGACTTATTCATTCTTTTATTGTTTTACCTAGTGCCTACTATAGGGAAATAGATAAAAACATTACGAACTTTGAGTTTATAAATTTATATTTTATAACATATTTTTGTTTTATATTTACATTTTATATATTTATTTTAAATAATATGTAAATTTTCTTCCTTTACTGCCTTTCTGTTTCCCCTGTAGCAGGCACATTATCTCCCTCTGGGGTCTCTTGGGGGGTGTTGGTGCACTACTCTCTGTTGTTTGGGAGGATGTTTTTTATTCAGAGTTGATTGAGTATAAATTATGTGCTCACTGGCCAGAAGATAAATAAAGCACTGTCCTTTTGTTCAAAACTTTAATTTAGAAAGGGACACAAGACATATAGAAATAAAGGCAGCTGCTAAGTCTAAGACCAAGTGACTTAAATGACATTAGTTTGTGGAAAATTAACAGAATGTGAAAATAATACTTAAGAAATGCACGAAAAATTACCATGAAGATAAATGCTATTTCTGAATGAGAAAATTCAGGTAAGCAAGAAAGGAAACTTTTAAAATGAGGCTTGAAGAGGATTAGGGATGAAGAAGGAAGCTTGCTTTTATTGAACACCTGCTACACATCAGATATGCATTTTATGCCTTACATTTCTTATCTCAAATAATCCTATAATGGCTCTAATAATAATAATTTTCTCAAATAATCTCTTATAAGCAGTTTTTATTATTCCAGTTTTAAGTGTTAAGAATCTGAGTCTTCTTAAAGGTAGGAGACTCTTCTATAGTTTAAAAACCATTGACCCAACCTCACATGAGTCTGGAACTTGAATGTATATTATTTGTTTAGACTTCAAAAACCCAGGAAGAAAATTTTAGTGCAAAAATGAAACCTGATGTTCATGCCATGGACAAATGGCAGAAGCTCATGCTAATCCTCTGCGGAGGAGTATGCCTTCACACAGGCCTTATAAATCTCTCGCAGAGAGGCCCAGCAATAATGAGCTCACCATCAAAAATAATGCAGTACACGGGAAATAAGCCACCTGGAATGAAAAGCAACAGAAACAACAAGAGAACAGAAATAGTTCTAAAAGGACTTTAGATTGTGGAAACATGGACTACAGTAAAGTATATCATTTGTCATTAGAAGAAAACTCATTGAAAAGTTGTAGCAGTAGATGGGTACCACTAAAGAGAGCATTAGACCACTCTAAGGTAGACCTGAAGAAGTTACCTAGAATGTAAAACAGAGGAACAAAAGGATGGAAAATATGAAGGAGAGATAAAAACACATAGAAATTATCTAAGGACACCACATAGTAATTAATTTTTACCCACCGCTTTTGGAAATGAAAAGGACAAGAAGACAAAAAAATATTAAGAGCATCAATACCCTTTTAAGTATTCATTTCTGAGTCCTTTTAATCTTTTATAATAAACATCTAATATTCATATTTGGGGAAAATGAAAAAGTTTTAAAAGAAAACAAAAAACAAAAGGTAATATGGAATTTAACTTTGATGGTTATTGGTTTAAAAATGTCTCCTGGATTGTGAATATGTAAATTGGGCCCTCACTCTACATTCCCTCGGGGTTGAGAATTGTCCACCTGTTTAAATTTCTGAGATGCTTCCCTCTGGGTCAGGTTAGCAGCATGGAGGAGGCGGGAAGAAAGCAAAGGCAGGATCTTGTCGCTAGTACCTCTATGCCAAGAAACATTTTGCCATCATCTGAGAGTCATGGATCAGATGAACAAAGTTAATTTAACATTATTCTTTACCCCCACCCCAATTTGAAATCTTCTTACAGGTATCTCAAATTGGTTTTGTAGCCAATGCTTTCAAGAGTTCAGAGTTTTTATGAACTATGAAAAAGGAAGTAAAACATTAATACCATAAAGCTGATATCTCTCATTTATGGATATGTATTTACATGTATTATATGCATATACGTACATAGTTACATACATAAACATCTAATTGGGAAGAGATTATCCATTCAAAAGGCGAACACTTTCTAAGAGTGATGTTGCTCTGCATTTACAGGTCTCGAAACTGAGCTGGATTGAGAAAAAGATGGCTGCTACTCTGTTTGGAAAAATACCAACCTCAACTATACAAGAAGCTTTGCAAAATTTCCTTAAGGTGTATTTTGTCTATCCATTATTTTAGTGTCAAACTAGGTTCTATCTGGGTCAGTCTTTCCTACCTTTCCTTGTCAAGGAAATTGTTCTTGTCTCCACGTGTAGATCTCTAACAGTTTGAATCCTAGTTCTGTTTTAAGCCTCTCATAATGTGAGTTACGTTTTAAATCCAAGCAGCAGCTGGTTATGCCCCAGGTCCCAGGTACAACAGCCCTTACTACCAAGTCCAAGAACAACTCTGCAGGTCATGGGAATATGTTTAAAAGAATTTATGCCCTGATTATTAGACTTGGTCTCAAATACTCCCAATTAGCCTAATGTAGACACAGTTTAATCTTAACCAAAAGATGCCAAAAAGAAGAGTTATTTTAAAAGTCATTCCATAAGTTGTGGACAAGTCTATGAAACATTTTTGGGGCATCAAACCAAATCAGTATTTTCACTGGTGTCTTAAAATGTATAATTGCTATACGAATAAAACTCTAAGCAGTACTATGTGTGTGCGCACATGTAAATGTGTAATATACCCACATATATAACCAACTTCCTGTTGTGCTAATCCCCTCACCTTTGTCTGGAACTAATTATAGATTCTTATAGGTACTAAGGTATCCCCCACCCCCCACACCTATGATTTCAGATTTGTAACAATACAGACAAAATCAGGCTTTGAACCTGATATTGTCCAACATATTGTACCTGCTGATTTTTTTTGCGGGGGGGGTGGGGGGCAGGGGCAGGGTGTGCTTCAAGGATTAATCTTGTAGAACTGAGAGGGAATTAGAGATCATATAGTCTAAAATGAGAACTAGATTTCATTGCGCTTTCTGAACAGTGGCTAGTGGCTGCCTAGAATGCTTGCCGGTGGTTCAGTTGGTTGGGAGTACACGACCGGTTATTTTTGTTCTCTAAAGGAAAAGAGAGAAAGGATAGAGAAGAAGAAGTGGGAAGATGGTTCTACAAAGAAATCCCCAAACCTTAAAGGATCCCATTGCTTTGTAAGCTTTATGACCATGATAATAATTTCATTGTAATGGATAAGCTAAAAAGCTATTTTGCACCCAAAGGATACTTTGAAACCAATAAAAGGACTCAGATGAGATACAACCAACCTAAATTCTTAGGGCAGTTTGCTTCAATTTGGTGAATATTTGATTTATTGAAGTATGTCCTCTCCACTGGTGGTTTTTGTTGCTTGAATATCACCCTGTTTTTCTCTTTTCTGTTTTCTCTGAAAATCAGGCTGAAGAGCTACACCCTGGTTTTTCGAAGTCCAATTACATGTACCTTTCCAAGGTAATGAAAACGGCTGTTTTAGTATCACTTTGACTCCATTACATAAAAGATGATTACCTTTGACATCGGTTCTTCTCCATTTCTAGTGTTACAGGGATCTTAAGGAAACAGAGAATGCCATGAAGTTCCATGATTTGGCAGAGCAGCTTCCTTGTATTACCAAAGAGGTAAGCCCAGACGGTGCCAAAGAGCACTATTATTTTACCAGGACTGCCCCAGCTTCCCACGTGAACAGTGGCTGGCATACATCTGGAGCTCTCTTCTATACTAAAACCTCTTCACTTGGACTTATGTGAACTACGAAGCTTTAAAGCTTGCTGTAGGTAGCCTTTCACCAGGAGACCCCTTGTGTCTTTAAGGGACTCACAAATCATGGGCTGGCAGTTAACCCATCCTGATACTTGTTAGGTGTGAGACAGCAGGTACTGGAACAAGCCCCAGCAGGAAGAGCGGGGACAGCATAATTCTGGGGAGCTGGTGATTAGACCTCCATAGGCAGCTAGACAGGCTGCCCACCTTCGAACAAGAGGAGTGTCCGTGGGGTTGCCATCATCAGTCCCCAGGGTTAGGGTTAGCCTTTGTTTCCTAGTGTCCTTGTGTTCCAGCACCTAACCACTAATTTAGCAGACATTTATTTAGGGCTTCTAGGTGCCAGGCACTGAACTAGCCCTAGGGCAACACAGATAAACAAATTATGGCATTTTTATAAGTTCTTTTAAGTAATACATTAACACCCTAGGTTACTCATCGTATTTTCTCACAACTTTCACAACATACTGTTTTGATAGAAGGTAAACTTCTAGTGGATCGGACACTACAGTTGAGTCAGTGTATTAATGTTTATGATTAAAGCAATTGAAGAGCTTTCAGTTAAAAAAAAAATCTAGCTAGCAGCTACTTCAAACATCTGTGTTGTCTAGTTTTCCTCATGTGTTTATTTTAAATGTATTACATTCCTTAAATTCTTTCTGATAGGTGCTCGGTAAATGTTTGTTAAATATAAAAATGAATAGGATATCCTACCACTTGAATTTATTGCCACTGTTTTTAACTTATACACTTGTTTTAAAGAAACAACAATATATGGAGTCCTATAAAACATATGGCTAAAAATATAAAATTAAAAATCGTAAACATATTATTTTTAAACATATATATATATCTTTTTTTTTATTTTTTTTATTTT
>NW_005357115.1:637491-642358 GCF_000412655.1 Myotis brandtii
GGAATCAACAGGGCGGAGCAAGCAGCTATGGCTGCTCCTCAGTCCTACCCTAAGAGGCCCCGCATCTCAGTGTCCCGGTAATGGCTGCAAGAACCTCTGAGAAAAAGCCACCCTCGAGTTCCAACCGAAGCCAGACAGTCCAGTTTCTCCCCATATGAGTCTGGGTCCTCAGAGACTCGCCCCGAACTGGAGTTCAGAGCAGTCGGGAGCTTGAGACTCCCTCCCGATTGAAAAAGACAACCGCGTCCTCAGTTGCCAGCCCTTTCCACGTGCACCTCCGTACCTCTGCACTTTACTTCCGCACTTCCTCTGAGTCTCAGTGTGCTTTTCTCTTTCCTTCTAGTTGTAGAATTTCCACTCAGCCAGCCTTCCTGTGGTTCTGGATGATGTCCGTTTTGTCTTTTAGTTGTATTTTTGAAGTGGTTGTGCGAGGCAGCAATTTCTGGTGTTTACCTATGCCACCATCTTGGTTTCTCTCTATATATATCTTTATTGATTTCAGAGAGGAAGGGAGAGGGAGAGGGAGATAGAAACATCAATGATGAGAGAGAATCATTGATCAGCTGCCTCCTGCACACCCCCTAGTG
Source organism: Myotis brandtii (assembly GCF_000412655.1). Taxonomy (NCBI): domain Eukaryota; kingdom Metazoa; phylum Chordata; class Mammalia; order Chiroptera; family Vespertilionidae; genus Myotis; species Myotis brandtii. The sequence goes on from NW_005357115.1 coordinate 638,079, forward strand.
GGGATCGAGCCTGCAACCCAGGCATGTGCCCTAACTGGGAATCGAATCGTAGCCTCCTGGTTCACAGGTCGACACTCACCACTGAGCCACATCGACTGAGCAAACATATGATTTTTAATCTCATCTATAAAGTCCCTGAGAATGTCAGTAATGAAATGTGTATTTGCCTTTGTGGGACTTACAGCGGAATCTCAGATTTCTTCAGATCCTGCTGCTAGGGCTAGGAATTCTTCCATATCTTAGAGTTGAAGAAGAAAACAGTGTTATCATTAACACTCTCCTTCCTGTTTGCTACCCCTCCACACCTGGTGGAGGAAGAGCCTGGACATAGTTCTCCACCGTACTCATGTTCTCAGAGATCTGAATCATGCCTGGTCCTCAGAAAGCCACATTTTCGTCGTAATGGTCATTCAAAAAAGTCTCCCCCTCAGCCCTAACCGGTTTGGCTCAGTGGATAGAGTGTCGGCCTGCAGACTGAAAGGTCCCAGGTTCGATTCCAGTCAAGGGCATGTACTGTGGTTGCGGCACGTCCCCAGTAGGGGGTGTGCAGGAGGCGGCTGATCGATGTTTCTTTCTCATTGATGTTTCTGACTCTCTGTCCCTCTCCCTTCCTCTCTGTAAAAAATCAATAAAATATCTTTAAAAAAAAAAAGTCTCCCCCCACTCAACAGAGCTCTACTTCCAAGTACCTTGAGTATCAGGAGGAATGTGTGAATTTTCATTGTGCATTTGTGTTTTCTTTATAGGATAAAAATGCAGAGGAAGAGATGAAAAAGTAAGCATTGCCTTGAAGAAGTAAATAAAAAACTTACTCTTCAACAAATTAGATGTGGTCTACTAAATATTAAACTTATCAAAGTTGTGTTTTTTATTATCCTCTTTTTATGTAAGGGTAATATACTCAGATTTGAAGGGAAAGTCATGTTTCTGTAGAATGCATTCTCTAGTAGAACAACACCAATCATGTTATTTGGAGAAGTCTGTTTCCTATAATATCAGTACAAAATGATCTTTAAAAAATGTATGCTTTATATTTTTCCTATCAACAAACTGTAGTCTTCAGAATCTTTATTTAAATCTTTCTTTAAATAAAATACTTAAATCAATCCAATAAAATGGGCTCCGGTGAGTGTTTTATTGTTGCTTCGATGGAAACTTTACAAAACAAAATAATTTCATTAATGTGGATGAAAAATGGAAAAGTGGGCAAAGGATGTGAACTAGTCATTGGTAAAAGAGGAAATATAGCCCAGCCGGCGTGGCTCAGTGGTTGAGCATCGACCTATGAACCAGAAGGTCACAGTAGGTTACTGCTCAAAGCACATGCCTGGGTTGCAAGCTCAGTTCCCAATAGGAGGCGTGCAGGAGGCAGCCAATCAATGACTCTCTCTCATCATTGATGTTTCTACCTCTCTCTCCCTCTCCTTTCCTCTCTCTGAAGTCTATAAAAACATATTTTTTTAACCAAAGTTTCAGATGAAAAATGAACCCTGCTTTATCTTCATATTAAACTAATTTTTCCAAGTGTTACCACATCTCCTATTTCAATGAAAGCTTTGTACATGCGGAGATAGGTTAAGAAAGTGATGCCGTCCTCGTTTTCCCACTGGACCAAAGGCTAGATTTGCTGGAGGTCACATACCTAGGGAATGAGAATAGGAACTCGACCCAGCGTCCTGGCTCCCCGCCTGGGCCTGTACAGCGAGCAAGGAAGGGTCAGAGCCATACAATCAATCTTAAACCATTTAAGATTTAATGGCCGTAGGAACTGTTTCCTTTGTTGCCATTTGCCTTAAAAAAAGTGCTTAAGGCAGCTAAAAAAGATAGCCTTCTAAAAACAAAGACAGACTTGTTGAAATTTGTGTCACTGTTAACCTCGCCAAGAACGTACTAATATTTCCCACAGTGGGGGGGAAATGGTTCATTGGAGGGAAAACAGTAATTTAAGATGGGCTTTGGATGGGAGCTTGGTGTCCATATAAGATAAATTCATGGGGTTCGCCTGGAAAGGAGCCCTGTTCCACTTAGGGGACCATTTACTTCATCTGGCTGTGGGAATTTCCCCTCAAGATGTTGCTCAGTCATACTTTGTTTCCCTTTTCATTTTGATGCAATTATGTGAATTTTCACTCTTCCATAACTATAATTTACATTTCACAGCATACTTAGTTGAGATTGTGATCTACCTCACAGTTTCAGATGCCCCCCATCAGGACTGTTGCATTTGGCTCTCTGAGTTGACCACAGAAATTTGGGGGTGAGGGAAAAGTTTGTGTGATTTTCCCAAACTCAGCTCTGTATTACCAACACCCCGTTTCTTTACAGAGGCCAGCTTGGAAGTTAATAGCTGCATGTTCCCCCGACCTCCCATGTTGGTCTCAGGCTGGTCATGCTCTCAGCTCCCAGGATGCACAGGGTCGGTGAGGAATGCTCTTCTTTTTTTTTAATTTTTAAATTGAATCTGTTGGGGTGACATCTATAATAATAAAAGCATTGTATGCTAATTAGACCGGACGTCCTTCCAGACGACCTTCTGGACGAAGCCGGGGCTGCAAGGGAAACCCAGGTCCCAAATGCCAGAGGGAAGCTGGTGCCAGCAGCCAGGGGAAGGAAGGCCTACTCTTGCACAAATTTTATGCATTGGCCTCTAGTTAGTTAATAAGATTATATAGGTTTGAGGTATACAATTCTACAATACATCATCTGTATATTGTATTGTGTTCACCACCCCAAGTTGAGTCTCCTTCCATCACTATTTATGCCCCCTTTATCCTCTTCTACCTCCCCCTACCCTCCCTTTCCCTCTGGTAATCACCATACTGTGTCTATGCCCATGAGCTTTTTTTTTTTTTTTTTTTTTTGCTAAATCCCTTCACCTTTCTCACCAAGCTCCCAAACCCCTCTGACAACTATTGTCTGTTCTCTGTGACCATGATTTGTCTCCACAGGAATGCTCTTTTGAACGTAGTGAGCTAGATCCCCAACTCTAGTTTCTTGTTCAAGAGAGAAGCCAGTGATGAAAAGAATCAGTCAACCAAGCAGACTGACTGGCCTCGGTCCTGGAACAGCATTTTCCCAGGTCTGGGGAGGAGCTGCTCACGACTCCATCACCCACAGTGAGTGCTCTATTTCCCAACAACTTGATCCTGTGGACTGTTCCCTAGAAGGGGTGTCTCCTCCTTTTTGCATCAGCTTTATTGAGATAGAAATTACATCTAACAAAATGCACCCATTTAAAGTGTACAGTTTGGTGAGTTAACACAAATTTATGCCGCAGTGTAAACCCTACCACAGTCAAGATATAAAATATGTGCATCATTCCAGAAAGTTCCCTTGTGTCCCTTTCCACTCAGTCTCCCACCTGCACCCCAGTGTGCTTTCTGACAGGTCTGCTTTCTGTCACTGTAGTTTAATTTTTTTTTAGAATTCTATGTAAATGGTATTCTTTCGCAGAGCACAGTTTTGAGATTCATCTGTGTTATTGGATATATCAATAGTTCATCCCAGATAAAAGACTTAAACGTAAGATGGGAAACCATAAAAATACTAGAGGAATCCATAGGCAGCGAAATAGCAAACATATGTTGAAGGAATTTCTTCTCTGATAATGCTCCTAGGGCAATGGAAATTAAAGAGAAAATAAACAAATGGGACTACATTAAAATAAAAAGCTTTTGCACAGCAAAGGAAACCATCAACAAAACAACAAGACCCACGGCATGGGAGGACATATTTGCCAATGATATCACCGATAAGGGTTTAATCTCCAACATTTACAAGGAACTCATGAAACTTAATAATCCTATCTAATAAAAGAGAAAGATGCAAATTGACCGTGGCCCTGAACGCTTCCCATTGGCTAATCAGGGAGATATGCAAATTAACTGCCAACCAAGATGGCGGCCGGCAGCCAGGCACTGAAGCGAACAGGAGGCTTGCTTGCTCCAGTGACGGAGGAAGCCAAGGTTCCCCGCCTGCTGCTGCCGGCCTCTGAGCTGCAACTCTAAGAAACATTGTTGCAAATATAGAAGGTAAACATTCCCCCAGAAACCTGCTTTCAGCCAGCCGGGCTTCAACCAGCAGGATCGCAACAGTGTTACAAGTATAAAACCCAAACAAACCCAGATCCCTGCTTTCAGCAGCGGAGGTCTCATAGCTGGAGCCAAGCCTCAGAGCCAAAACCGGCTCTCAGCTCCAGTGACAGCCATAGAAGGTAAATAAATCCCAGAATAAGAAAAAAAGGAGAGGTTAGGAGCCTCAGTTGCCCGCCAGCCTGAAAA
>NW_005357115.1:644643-645001 GCF_000412655.1 Myotis brandtii
GGTGTGCACATCCCCCCTGGCATGCGAACATCCCCCAGCACACTGTCACCCTCCCGCGCCTGCAACAGTTGCAAACCAAGGCGTGCACAGGTTCCCCCCCGCCTCTCCACCACACTTCCATCAAACCGGCATGCCTAACACCCCCACAGGATGTGCACACATCCCCTCTGATGCGCTCACGTCCTTTGGAGAGTGTCTGGGTGTTCTGGGTGCTGAGAGTGGGCGCCTGTGAGATGACAGTGAGAGGGCGGAGTGGTGATGCCCTGTTCCCACGGAGGCCAGTGCAGCTACGAGATCACCTCTGGGGAGTTAATGCAGGTGCTGAGGCAGGAGCAGGTGCAGACAGACACACCTGGTG
>NW_005357115.1:646445-652644 GCF_000412655.1 Myotis brandtii
TTAATGGGGGGGAATGAGGACACATTTGTAATTCCTTAACTAATAAAGAATTTAAAGATTTTTTTAAAAAAAGAGTGAATAAAATCAAGTATGTCCACTGGAAAAAAAATTACACAAGTAATTTTCATTGTGATCAAATCATTGCACTGCAATCAATTATTTGTGTCTGTTTTCCCACTAAATACTAAGTCCTTCACATCTATATCAAGTTCATTTTTATATCTCTGGCATTGAACAATGTCTGGCATAAAGGAGATATTAATAAATACTCTTAACTAAAAAAAAAAACAGTTCATCCCATTGTATTGCTCTGTAACATTGCACAATTTGAATATACCATAAATTGTTTATCAATTCACCTGTTTAGGGTTGTTTACAGTTTGAGGTTGCTATGAATTTAGCTGATATGAACATTCATTTACAAGCCTTTCTGAGGCCATGGAAAGGGGGGAATGAGCACCTAGACATGGAATTGTTGTGTCACTTGATAAGTGTATGTTATCTTTACAAGACACTGCCCTACTGCCTTGCAGGTGGTTGTACCATTCTGCATTCCCATCAGAAATGTATGAGTTCCAGTTCCACAGCCTCACCATCACTTGGCATGGCCAATCTCAGTCTCTAATTTTAGGTTTTAATTTGCTTCCCCGACTAGTCATTTGAGCATCTTTTCATGTGCTCATGGGTAAACCTTCTGTGATTTACCTGCTCTGATGAGCTCAATGCACTATATTCAATAATCCTCTAGCCTAAAGCATCCTTGTCAGTTGCTGGTCGGTTGTTATTTTTCTTTCTTGCATTAACAGCAGCAGTAGTAAGAGAGCTGACAGGAGCTGGGATGTCTCTCCTGTCCCTGGGGGAGATCATCAAAACAGACCTTCCGAAATCCCCTGCATCAAAAGTTGAGCTGCTATCTTGAGCCTGCAGCACCGGAACATTGCTGGGAGAAAGGAGTTACCAATCATCAATCGTATGTGCCTCTTCCTCCCTTGCTCTCCTGTACTTATTTCCTAACAACTAGTCTTGAGTCCTCTGACCTCTTACAACACAGTTTATGCTTCTACTTTTGTTATTCTATTCTGTTTCTTTGAATTGTTATCTACTCCATAAGTGCATGTATTCATTCTCTAAATCAAGCATGTCAAACTCAAAGGCTAACATGGGCCAAATAAATGAGGCATGCAGCCTGCAGGCCTCGAGTTTGACATGCTTGCTTTAAATAGATTAAAAGACACTGCATCTTATCTTGCTTCTGTGTTCCAGTGATGCTCAAAAAAATATTTTCAAAGTTGAATTAAGTTTGCAATTTTACACATACACACACACACACACACACACTCCATACTCTTGTTTAAAATGTAAAACAAACTGCACTGAGCCTGGAAATTATCTTTATGGAATACATCAGCATGCTGTTTTGAGTTTTTGCACTGCATGTATTAATTTTAAAAGAATACATGCCTTGGTTCAGTTAAATTTGCAGAAAGCCAGACATCCCATGAAAAGAATTAGTTGGTTGAGATGTTTATCTCTCCAGCTATCTTTCCCCTTTTATAACTACAAAGAATACTGGTGTTTCTTTACTTTTCAGAATCCTTTACTCCAGAAGACTTCTGACAGCAACCAACAGGATGTCCCACTGTGCAGAAGCAAAGAGTCTTTATGCGTCTGGCTCCTCCCCACCCTTTGGCTGGTCTGCCCATAGGTGTGTCCGCTCTCACACTCTCACACTACCTCAACCAGAAAGTGTCTCTCTCAGCCAGTACACTGTACTGTGCAAGACTGGACCCAGAGAGGCTGGGCCCAGGCCACACCCTCTCTCCCTGCCTCTTCTTGTTGTGGTGCTTATGTGATGGGGGTGAGGGGCTGGGGGAGCCCAGAGGATGACATTCTGATGTGGAGGAAGACATTCAGAGGGCCACAAAAATCAGACTTTTTCAGAGGAGAACTAAGGCCTTCCAATGACTGATGCTCAGTTAGCCAATCTTCCATCAGCTGATAGGATAACTGATATCCATAACAATGATCATAAAGCATTCAGAATCCCAAGAGGCCTTCTACATTTAAGAAAGATTAAAGTGTCTGTGCTAAATGTTAATATTTTAATGTAAGTAATTTTACTAGAATCTTCTAAACCCATTGTCTCCAATTTTTGGATAGCATTGCTTGAATTCGTTTTTTGACATCCCCCAAATATTTATGTTTATTTATAAATTATACATATTAATGCTCTGTTAAAATGTTCATGATAAAACATACACACAGAGAACATTTTAAAGGGTAAGATTACCTCCTTTCTTGATTAAAAATTTTTTTTAGCAAAGTAGGGAAAAAAGGGACACTTTCTGAGCCCATGATGCTTATTAACACAGAATTTAGAAGCATTTGTACTGAAGTCAGGGATGAGACAAGGATGACATTATCACTATTACTATTTAATATTGTTCTGGAAGTACTAGCTCTAACAGGAAAAGACAAGTAAATTACATTTGAAAGTAATATATGAATGGAGTATAATAGATATCATTACTTATGTCGGTAAATAAATTTATATGCATGAAAAAACTGAGAGAATTAACTTCAAAACTAATGTCAAAAATAGGAGAGTCTACTGAAATAATGCAGTAAAAAAATTAATGTGTACCAAAAAAAAGAAGCATCACAAATACAAATAACAGCCAGTTAGAAGATGTAATACCCCATTTACCATAACCACATAACAAAATCAAATAGCTAGGAATAAACCTTAGAATCAAGCCTGATAGGTAAGCAGAAATCTAAAGACCCAATGGTTTGAACAAATAGAAAGACATTTTGACTAAGAAGACAGCATCCTAAAGTTATCAAAAATTCCTCAGTTAATCTTGAAATTTAGTGCAATTTCAACTAAAATACCAATACAATTCTTTTTCTGTTCTAAGATTCAAATAGAAAAACAAAGAGCAAGAGTACTTGTGGAAATTCTGAAAAAGTTGAGTAAGAAAGGGAAGCCATACCTACCAGGTATGAACAAAAAAAAAAGTATTGTAAATCTATAGTATTTAAAGCAGTTTTGTGAATAAATGAACAGAGCAGTAAAATCGAATAGAAAGACAATAAATACACCCTAATACACATGCAAGTTTAATATAATGGATAAAGGTGACATGCAAAATAGACCGTCCTATAAACGAGCCTTCTTCAATAAATGGGGGGAAAGGAGAGTGGGGAAGATGGGATAGACTAAAATTAAGCAACAGGTTTAGATCTAGTTTAACCAGCAGGAGGCAGCAGCATGCTGAAACCCATCCTCCCCATTGCACCATGATGGTCACAGTCCTCTAAGGGCACCAGCGGTGTTACATGGATCATTGTATCCTAAGCATGCACAACTGTGTCTGGAGCTACACACAGCTCATTAAAGGGCCACAGCATCTTTAGCCTGGGATACCACCACAGGCAAAGGGATGCCAACTAGGAAGGAAGTCAAGGCTCAGAGTACAAGTAGGAAAAGAGGAAATGGGAGAGAGCGAATAGCCTCACTGGGCACGCAATCGGTGGACGCTTGTTGATGGGCCCAACTTAGAAAGTGGTGCCTGTGACAGAGAACCATGGAGATGTCATCACGGAGACCTGGTGTGTCATCTGGGAACAGCCACCACCTGCCAGGAGCCCACAGGCATGGCTCTGTGTGATCTTGAGCAAACCACGCATCCATTGTTGGGGACACTCCTTCCTGCTGTGTCCAGCTCATAGGGTTCACATAAGAAGAATGGGACATGACCAATGTGAGTATACATTGCAAAAAGTATGATTTATGATAATTGTTCACTTTAAGTTGAGCCTTGCTGGTAACATGCCCTGACCTCCTGTGATCACCTTTTATTTCCAAAGGAGCCATGGCTTACATGGACTGTGTAGACCCAGCAAGAATCCAGACACCCTTCCCCAAAGGAAGCTGAGGGTGAGAGCCGTGGAATAATCAGCATCTCTCGCTGTTCTGTCCAAATGCAGGTCCCGGGAGGGAGCCATTACCCTGCGAGCCTCCTGCTTCGTTTTCCTGCATCCTGCAGGCAGTGGGGCATCTTGCAGAACTTGGTGAAAGACCCAGAGCTCAAGCCAGAGCATGGCAGCAGCGAGGGCTTTCTTAGATGCAAAGCTCACATCACAGTCTCTTCTTCCCTACTGACATCTGTAGCTCTTCAGCGGGTCTGATAACACATTCAGAGATAGACTCCCAGGTTCCAGAGAAGTGCTGAACTGAGCTGGCAGGTACCGTGTTCTTTCTGCAAGAGTCTAGTGGGAAAACAACGAGGCCAGACACCCACTGTGCGTGCTACAGTGCAAGGGTGACCAGGGCTGCCGCAGGCATCCTGGTGCCTTATTACCTATTTCCAGAGAAAGAGGAGAGGGATCAAGTGCAAAGATCATGGGAAATGTGCTGCTTTATCACTGGAGTTCATTTAGTTCCCAGAAACGGGCTTCTAGGGAGGCGTGGCATGGTGTGAAAAAAGAAAAAACTTCTGGACTCAGACTTGGGTTCAGGTCTAGACCTGGCACTTGCTACGGGTATGAACTTGGGCAAGTGACTTACACTCTCCCAGCCTTAGCTTCCTCGTCTGTAAAATGCTAATAAAAATTCCTACTATGCAGAATTTTGTAGGAAGATTATATTGTACATAACATAATTGGCAAGAGATGGAGAATGCTCCTCAGCGTCCCTCCTAGAGGGGTAGGGACTCTCCTGGCTATTGTGTCTTCCCTAGACAGGTCCCCCGGCCCCTGCAGTGCCACTAAAGTGGTGCACATAGAATTTGGTAGCTGCTTGTTGACTATCCCCCTAGCTTCTGGTTGTTTAATAAATCTCTGCAGAAACAGCCCAGCTGGCATGGCTCAGTGGTTGAGCATTGACCTATGAACCAGGAGGTCATGGTTTGATTCCCGGTCAGGGCACATGCCCATATTGTGGGCTCCATCCCCAGGGGTGTGCAGGAGGCAGCCACTCAATGATTCTCTCTCATCATTGATTTTTCTATCTCTCCCTCCCTCTCCCTTCCTCTCTGAAATCAATACACATATATATATATTAAGTAAATAAATAATAAATCAATAAATTTCTGCAGGAACGGGCTGGACAATGTGCCCACTGAACAGAGTCCCTGAAGTCCATGGCGGCATCAGAGGAACTTGGTGCAAATTGTGGGAGAGAAGCTGTGTGTTTCGCTCCATCACACGCTCGCTGCCCCCAACGCTGTGCTGCACACACACTAGATGGTAAGTCGGTGCTGGTTTCCTGGACTTGACTGGGTCCCACAACATAGTCCAGAAGCCTGGTGAGACGTTCCTGAATTCACATGTTTTGTGGGTGTTTTCAGTTTCCCATTGGCTACTGAGAGCCGGCAAGGAGCACAGGAAGGAAACCCACAAACTGCTCGTAGAGAGACTGTTTCACATGCGTGGCCACGGGGCTCCTCTATCCTCCCCCCAGGCTCACGGTGCCCATTTCACAGGACCCGAAGCACAAGCTCCCTGAGGATCGGCAAGGCACGCAGTGTGCCAGACTGCTGATGCCCGAGCTGGGGCACAGCCCTTTCACAATGAGATGGCAAGAGGATAAAAATGTTAAGGAATAAAAACAAAAACACTTCCAGGTGTTTTGTAAGTCCGCGCAAGCTTCTATAGCCTGGTAGTTGTTGACTTTGCATCCAAGGCTGACGTCCAGGACTCTTGCTACCTCCTTCCCTCTTCTCACCCCTGTTCTCCCTCGTCCCCTTCTTTTCTTTGCCCATTTCGTCCATAGAAAGGCCTGTACTGGCTCCATTTTATTTATTTTTTTATTATTTTTTTTTCTGGCTCCATTTTAGGCAGCACAAATCTCCCAAGCCCAGGAGAAGGGCTTTGGGGACTTTCCACGGGAGGGCGTCTGCCTTGGTTTGGGAGCCCTTCATGAGGCCAGCGCCCACCCCGTTCCCAGGCGCGAGGAGCATCTGGGCCAGGCGGGACTGACTGCTAACTGTGAGTCTTTCCTTGCACAAAGCATGTTGCCCTTCCTTCCCTTGGGGTGTCTGCGGCTTTTCCCGACAGTCAAATAAGCTGTGTTCTGTGTGACTGGCTCAGTTATCCCGGTACATGGGGGTAGGCGCCAAGGAGAAAGCTGATACCCGTGTTGTGTAAGCTGTTTCCTGGGAAGTTTGCCTCCTGCGTGGTCAGAGCTGGTTAC
>NW_005357115.1:652656-678274 GCF_000412655.1 Myotis brandtii
CCCAGCCATCTTTTCCTTCTGTGAAAGAGCCTGAGCATTTGGGGACATGGCCTGTGTCCTTTCGTCTTCCTGAGCTGGCGTACAGCCAGACAAACCACACATCTTCAGTCTTTGGGTCCCCAGCATCAGGAATAAAACTGCCACATAGCAGGCGACAGTAGAAATCCTCTGGAATCAGAACAGAGGACGGTGGGTTACCCTGGGTGCTTCTCACAGCCCACAGGGCTGGCACTAACAGGTATACTGTGGACAGGTGGAGGCGGAGGCCTGGCTCTGGGGTCCATGTGGTTCCCATTGAGGCAGGCCCCCTGGAAGCCGAACAAGCCTGAGTGCCTTTGTGTCCAGTTTTACCTTGAGTTTTGTAAGTAACGATGAAAAAGAATGATATTTTTTGAGCAACGCTTAAAAAGACAGATACTGACAGAGGATATTTTTCTTTTTTAGAAAGAGTGGAAATGAGGGAGGGATGGAGAGAGAGAGAGAGAGAGAGAGAAAGAGAGGAAGAGAGAAACATCAGTGTGAGAGAGACACATGGATTGGTCGACTCCCTCACATGCCCCAAACAGGGCCTGGGATTGAACCTGCAACCCAGGTACATAGGTGCCCTTGACCAGGAATCGAACCCAAGCCTCTTCCATGTGTGGGCCAGTGCTCTAACCACTGAGCAACCGACCAGGGCCCTAGGTACTTTCTTTTAGTGCACTATTATAAAAGTTATGGTTTCTCATTTTAAATTCCAATTGTTAATAGCAGACACATAAAGTATCTTGCAATCTTGTTCTAATTGTTTAATGATTTAAGGGGTTTTGTCAATTCTTTGGGATTTTCTACATAGACTATCATGTCATCTGCAAACAATGACAGTTTTAATTATATCTTCATAATCCATATAAGTTTATTTTCTTTTTAAAAATCTTATTGTATTAACTAGGGTGACCAGTACAGTGTTAAACGGGAGTGATGAAAGGAGACATGCATGCCTTATTCTTCGAGACAGTGTTCAGGTTCTTACCATCAACAATAATGTTAACTGTGGATTTTTGTAAACCTTCTCTATCAAGTTAAAAAAATTTTCCTCTATTCCTACTTTTATAAGTGTTTTTTTTAAAAAATCATGAATGGGTGTTGGCTTTGTCAAATGCTTTTTCTGCATCAGTTGATATGTTTTTTATTCTTTAGCCTGTTGATGTGGTGGATTACATTAATTGATTTTTAGATGTGAGACTAGCCTTGCAAATCTGGAATAAATTCTACTTGGTTGTGGTATATAATTCTTTTTATACATTTTTGATTTGACTTGTTAATATTTTAAGAATTTTCACATCTATGTTCATTAGAGGTATTGGCCTTTAGTTTTCCTTTCTTATATCCTCTTTTTCTAATTTTGATATTAGAGTAAATAATGCTGGAATGAGTTAAGAAGTGTCCTTTCTGGTTTCCAAGAGAGATTATAGAAAATTAGTATAATTTCTTCCATAAATGTTTGAAAGAATTCACCAGAGAAACCATCTGAGCCTGATGCTTTCTTTTTTTGGAAAGCTATTAACTACTTATTCCAATTCTTTAGTAGATATTGGCTTATATAGATTATTCCTTGTGTGAATTTTGGTAGTTTGCATCTTTCAAGGAATTTGCCCATTTCATGTAAGTTATCAAATTTGGGGTCATTGTTTTTCTTTTTATTTGTATCCCTTGGGGAGGAAATTAGTAAGGGATTTTCATGATTTAAACCAGGTTCTATATTTCTATGAGGATGAGAAGAAATGATACCTGTAACACACTTAGCAACAGGACTAACAAATAGCAATGTTGGTTGCTGTTATCTATATTACCTTCAATCCTTACTAGACTCATGAATTCTATATGTATGTTTGAGCTTCTCATCTACCCTGATTCCTCAGAAGCAGGACTTCTGCAATGGTGGGGCAAGAAGCTTGAAAACTCTCTCCCTCCAAAATTATGATAAAACTAAACAAAATTGTTAAAAACAACTATTTTTGTTCTCTGGAAATTGGTCAAAGGCATGTAACAAATTAAGAACATTAATTGAAGAAAAAAAAATCACTGAACCTTAGCTATTAGCATTTTTGCCTGGAATTGCTCTCATTCCTCCCTACCCCTAACTCAGTTTGTGTGGTAATTATACCAGGGTGGGGCAAGTAGTGAAATCTTGTAGCTTCTCTGCCAGGGCTGCTGACTTGATTGGAACAAAGCATGGAAAAACCCAATGCCAGTGGGTGTTGCAATGAACAGTAGCAATCTCGGTGAGAAACAAACAGGAAAGGCCAGCATCACAGCCTGAAGCTGTGATTCTGCTTAAGGCAAGCAACAGAGAGACAGACTAGTTATAAATTTAACAGTATAATCCAGGGAATGAGGTAGAAGTAGTGAGTTCCACATATCCCGGTAGTCTGAAAAGCTACACACATGCCCATGGCCACATACCCACTTAGGAGAGACCAGAGAGGGCCCTCATTATTCACACATCCTTGGCTGAACATGAGACCTTGCACATGTAAAACAAAGATGAGCTTGAAAAAAAGTAAGTCTGGGGTAGACTTGTAAACTGTCTGAATTTTGAGTGCATTTTTCAACCCATACAAAGATTCATTGACAAAGGATATAAGACCATCTGACTCAAAGTATTTGAGCACAACCTCTAACCTATCATTGGCTGACCACTAAGCTATGCTGTAACAGGGAAAACTCTAAGGGAACCAGGCTTAAGAATAAGAATAACAATTTAAAAAAAAAAACTAAGCAGAAATATGTGTAATAAAAAAAGGAAAAGAAAAAATATTTGAAGAAATAATGGGCAGAAACTTCCAAAATTTAATGAAAAACATCAATCTACACCTCTAAGAAGCTCAAGGTAAACTCAAAGAAATCCACACCTAAGAACATCATAGTCAAAGTGTTAAGAACCAAAAATAAAAAGAAAAATCTTGAAAGCAGCAAGAGAAAAAAAGTCTCATTATATACAGAGCAACAATTAATACGTAAGTTTGCATATAAAAAAAATACAGGCTAGAAGGAAGTAGGATGACATAATCAAAGTCTTAGATGAAAAAAATTATCAATCAAGAAGTCTATATCCAGCAAAAGTCTATATCCTTCAACATGAAAATGAAATAAAGACATTCCCAGATAAACAATGACTGAAAGAATTCATTGCCAACTGAACTTTTTTGCAAGAAATACTAAAATAAATCTTCCTGACAGAAAGGAAATGACATCAGGTGGAAACCTAAATCCATATGAAGAAACAAAGTGCACTGGAAAAGGCAAATTCCTTAAGTAAAAATAGGTTTATACAAATATGTCCACATAAAGACTTATATATGAATGTTCATAGCAGCAATATCTATAATAGCCCAAGAGTGGAAACAATCCAGGTGTCCATCAACTGGTGAAGGGATAAACAAAATTGGTATATTCATACAATGGAATACTATTTAGCAATAAAAAGGAATGAACTACTGAGAAAACACAGAGCTGATTTGTAAAAGCCTAGAACTGAGCTTCCCCTGTTAAAAGAAAGCTGATGACTCAAAGTTTGGGTAAAGACATCTGGAAAAGAATCTCTCACAAATGACAGAACCACCAGATACCAGGTAGCTATAAGTCCTGAGTGAAAGGTACTTCTTCTGGGGCTAATCTGCAGAAGAAGCAAGTTGTAGACATGTTTAGACTATTCCCTGGCCAAGGCACGTAAGTGATGAGAAAGGGAGTTTCTATGAGCACCAAACCCATTGCAACTTAAATTCAGAGAGAAGTACGAAGCTATGAGTTGGCAGGCCTGAGATTCATTTGAATCTCACCAATAATTTTATTTTATTTTTTATATATTAATTGAATTTGTTGTGGTCTTTTTATATTTTAATTGAATTTATTATGGTTAAAATTATATAGGTTTCAAGTGTACACTTCTGTAATACATCATCTGTATATTATATTGTGTGTTCACCACCCAAAGTCAAGTCTCCTTTCATCACCATTTACACCCTCTTTACCATCTTCTACTTGCCTTCATCCCCCTTTTCCTCTGGTACTCACCATACTATTGTCTGTGTCTATGAGTTGTTTTCTGTTTGTTATTTAATCCCTTACCTATTTCCCCTAGGCCCTCAAACCCTCTTCCCTCAGAAAGCTGCCAGTCTAGTCTCTGTATCTATGAGCCTGGTTCTGTTTTGTTTGTTTATTTTGTTCATTAGATTCCACATATAAGTGAAACCATATGGTATTTGTCTTTCTCTGGCTGGCTTATTTCACTTAGCATAATAATCTCCAGGTCTATCCATGGTGTTGCAAAAGGTAAAATTTCCCTCTTTTTTATGGCAGAGTAATATTCCACTGTGTATAGGTACCACCACTTTTTTTATTCACTCTTCTACTGATGGGCACTTGGGCTGCTTCCAAATCTTGGCTATTGTAATGAATAGCATTGCAATGAACATAAGTGTGCATATATTCTTTTGAATCAGTGTTTCAGGCTTCTTAGAATATATTCCCAGAAGTAGAATTATTGAGTCATAGGCTATCCCCCCCCTTTTTTTTTGAGGAAATTCCATATTGCTTTCCACAGGGGCTGTACCAATCTGCATTCCCACCAACAGTGCACAAGGGTTCCCTCGGGCTTGGTGTTAGGTAATAGGGATATGAAATGAATAAAATTTAGCTGATGATCTTAAGTAACTTACTCACTGACATAAAATATCTTGTGGGTTTTTCCCCCCAGTCTGTAAATATAGAGAACATGGTCCCATCCTCTTTCTCAGAAAGTTGTATATCAAATGAGGTTAGTTTCTTCAAAGTGTGAGAGATTGTTGCTTATTATTCTGTCCCCTAGAGCTCCAGCAAATCAGACCTGGAAAGTCTGCCTCTTTAGAAGCAGCTGTAGATAGAATAAGGGGGATGGAAGGGGGATGGGAGTGGAAATTGGGGCCATTAAAGCTATGCTGCAAGAGCTATAAAGTCCTTGCATTGTACTGGACCATCCTGAAGGGGTAAAGAAGATCAAGTAAACACCTAGGGGCCCAGTCCTGTCTCCTCATGAATAACACTCCAGGGTTCACATGATCCTCTAAATTCTGGAGGGAGGGGGATGTGAAGACTGTGGAAGCCATGACTCAATTCTTCTTTGAATTACCATTGTTTACACATTGCTCTCTCACACTGAATTTTCAACTCCTCATTGGCAGAGACCATGATTTATACATCTTGTTATCTTGCTTCCCCAGCCTCAGTGCCTAATATGAACAATAATAATTATGATGATGATGATTGTAGCTAACATTCTGCGGCATGTTTACTTTATTCCAAGTACTGTGCTAGGTAGGTAGCAGGTATGATTCACTTAAATATTCACAACAATAGTTGAATTTGAGACCTTAATTTCTCCATTTTGCATATGAGGGGATGACCACTTTAAGAGGTTAATGTGCACCAATTCAAACATTTCTACAAACTGGCAGAGATAAGATCTGAACCCAAGGCTTGAAGAAAGCTCTTAACCCCACATTATATGAACTCCGTGCACCTAGCCCCCTATCCCATGTGGCATGCATCCTATCCCCCAGTGCCTACTCAGGGACTTGACTCCTACAATAGGCTCCTCCCTGTCTTGCCTCTTCCGTTCCTCTCCCTGTTGGACCACTGTGGCCAGCATATGCACATGCCTAAGCATCACTTTCTTTGAAAAAATACCTTTCTTGATCATAGTATCTCCTTCTATATATCCCCACATACAGCACTAATTTCTCTGATTTTCCCCTTCTGTTGCTGAAAAAGCAAATCATGTGACCAGCCCATCACATTGTTTTCACAACTCAGATGTATTTGTGGAGCCTTAAGAAGTTCGTTGGGCCTGTGCCCTGTCTAACTGGATGCCATCTAGTTTCTACTTGGGAACAAAAGCTGGCCTGGATATCCTACGATGCCTCAATTTCTAATAAAATCCCCGGTCACCTCATTAAGAACTTGGAATCAAAAGAAAACATGATTCTCTGTGAACTCCACATATATTTCTTAAAGTAAGAACAAAGGGCAATTTCACTATATGGCTCTAAGTGATTACTTTCATTCCTCATCTATTGAATTGGTGTAATAACATGTGTTATTCTATTAAATTATGATTGATGTTATTATCTATAGGATCTATGTAAACAGAAAATTAGGCAATAACTATAAAAAGATCTTAGAAAGGTAAGCACTCTGAAATACAAGACAGTACTTGAAAGACATGAGTTTAAGGAATTGGGATGGGCTCTTATTTAATTTGGGGTGATTATTCCTATGATTTGTATTTATGGTTCCCCCCCTCCCTGACACACACACACAGACACACACACACAGACACACACACACATACACACACACACACACACACACACACACACACACACAATGTGCTCTAATAGAAGCATCACGATTTGAAATTGAATAGTAATTCTTACTCTGAATCTAGCTTCCTGCCTATAAAAGCAATTCACTGACCTTTAGAACTCTCCTGAATGGTCTCAATGCCTAAGATTCAGAAGGAGATGAGACAGAAGAAGTAGCATACAGAGAACGCTCATGGGTAATCCTTTGCTTCTGTGAACCTTCCACCTGGAAAAATTACCTGAAAAGTATGACAAAGGGCACATTATTTATAACACCTGAATCAGAGTTGTGGCGAGGGTAGAACAGGCTGTAACGTAGCCTGGTGAGGCTGGCTGTGCCCGCGGGGGAGAGAGCATGTTCAGGAAATACATCACCAACTCCAGTGACAAGGATTAAGATTTACTCTAGGGCATGACACCTCATTAGCTCAGGCTTCATTAATCTGGAATTTATGCAATTAGACGAAGTGTGGTTTGGTGTTTATCTTTGATTTGCCAATCCTTTCTTCAGGGCCATGCAAATTCACAGTGAAAACAAAATTTGGGGGGAAAGTGTTGAAGATACAGTCGACCCTTCACATTCAATCAGAATATTATGACTGGAGGCATTTGTGAGTGGTGATGAGACTTTAAATTCCTTCTGTACAGTGCAGTGGAGTGGAAATGAGAATGCTGAGTGACCTTCATACTCTTGATGATTCTTCATAGACGTTTATGAACCTGCCTAAGGAGCCTTCTTCCTAAGGACTATTTCTCTTTCTTTTAACTGCCATTATCAGCAGTTGCTGTTTTTTTTCCTGGGGCTGTTTTCTACAAACTTAAAAAAAAATCAGTTCCCAAGAATTAGAGGGACTCTGAAGTCAAATAGAAAACATTCATGCTACTTTGACATGAGAAGGTAGGCAGTTTACTCCCATACTCTGGCCTTACTTTCTGTGGGATTCAAATCTCAGCAAAATCACCATGCAGGATAGATCTTCAGCCACTCACTCCATGGCTTCCCAATCTACAAATTTCAAGGCTCAGTTGTCATTCAAAGTAGTGATTCTGAATCTCAGTTATTATATCATAATTCATTGTGAGATTGACAGTATTATGTTACTAAAAGTAAAGTACAGCTAGTGCAAATAATGTCCTTTAAAAACAAATGAGTGACTGGTTGAATTAAGATTACTCCCTATAATAACATTTTTCACTTGAATCGTGATAAGCTTTTCTGAGTGAGAAAAAAAATAGTGTCTCCCAAATGTAGTTGCCAAAGACCCATAGCCCGTCTTACCTAAGACCGAATATTTGATGCCAAGTGGCCATTCAGTAATCAAAAGTTGAGTATCTCAGTGCTATTATCTTAAATGTCCTGGGAAGTTTTGGGAGTTTCATGGGCATGTCAAACATACATATGCTGTTGACCATATTTGCCAGATCAGGAGAGAGCTTCAGAAATGCTGCTGAAGAAAGAGTTCAAGCTCTATCCAAGGGCTCCAAGAAGTACCATTTATTGGTCCACAAATACTTGAAATAGTAAATTAAAAGTCAGTCTCATCTAGTCCCTAAAATGGTCCCCAAATAGTGTGTTAAGCATATATAACACACTCCCCTACTCCATCTGGGTTATCGCCACCCCACAAGCACATCATATCCATTCGTTCAACAGGTATTTATTGAGCACATCTGAGATGCCAGCACTGTGCCATGCCCTGGGGACTCAGCAGGGGCACGACACATGACCAGGCCCTTCCATGCCTCAGGGACTTGTCCAGGATCTTTTCATCCACCTTCCTCAGTATTGCGTCTCTCTGGTCAACTCCTAAGCATCTTTCATGGCCTAGCTCACATAGCACCTCCTTTCTAACCCCATCTCCCCACATTCCCTAGGACAGGGGTGGGCAACCTTTTTGTGAGTGCGTGCCAAAACCAGCAAAATCTCTGACTCAAAATTCTTCTGCATGCAAACCCTAATTATTTGAGAACATGTTACGCCTACTTGATATCTCTTAAGGTGTACGTATGTGAAGAACCTTGAAGAAATAATAAAATTCATTCGAGCGACAAAAACACAGTATATGATGATGAAAAATACATTTATTTTTTAATGTATACATGTACACTGATAGTCCGACAGAAAACTTTATGACTCCGTTTGATATTATCAGTGGAACTTTTGCTGCTGCGTCACTGATGACAGAGATTTTACATCAGGCTTATATTTCGTGACCTTCAGAGATATGCACGAGCTACTACTTTCATCCGTCAGGCTACTCCTATTACGAGACTTAACAAAATTCATGACCTGTTGCAAAGTTTTTTAAACAGAAAAAATTTTCTGGAATGGCATTCCAAGTCCTCAATAGTTCGTTTTCAACAATATTGAAATTGCTCTTCCCCTCTCTCGTCAATCCATGTCTATGGTCTTTAAGATAACTTGTTATGTAAAATTATTTATTTATCTAAGATGCACCTACGCTGAATTTATCTGAAAAATAAAAAAAGTCGATTTAAGAAAAAAATTGTAAATGGAAGATTATAAGAGAGGGTTTTGCGTGCCAGCAAAAGTTACTGGTGTGCCATGTTTGGCACTCGTGCCAGGGGTTGCTCACCCCTGCTCTAGGAGAAGGAGGTATTTCCTAAATTTTATTCCCATAGCACTTTGTATGCATCTCTGTTACACCATCCATCACACTGTGTGAGGGGTGTTCATTGAGTGTGTCTCCTGGAATAGACAATGAACACCTCTGAATCAGGAAATGTCTTTATTTTACAACAAGATCTAATAGTATTTAATGTTTAGAAATCTAAAGTAATAAATTCTGGCTCAACTGATCTGAATGTATGTGGAATTATACTTGATTTTACTGTGCTCTGCATGTAAGAATATATGAGAATTCTTCAAAAATACATGTCAGAGTGTCCCCTGTGATAATAATGAGGAAGAACTTAGTTTATTTGATTGCCACATTATCTTAGATTATGTGTACTAATTGTGAAACTGTGGCACACACTCAAATGATATAAATTACAGAGACCAAATAGTTCAGGAAGAAGAAGATAACTAAACAAGGACTTCACGTCCTGAAGCCACAATCTGATTTTAGATTTCATTTTAGTTATGTTATTACACTGCATGGGTCTGAATTTTGCAGGAATTTAACTGCTGTGTTCTCGAGTCTATAGTAAAACGCCTACATTTTCAAACCATCTGGAATATTTCCTTCATGAAAAATGCCGTTAACCTCCTTCTAGATTCCTAGTTACCTCAATTGGAGTATTGGCTTTGGGGGTTCCTGTCTCTCTGAGAAGCAGCATCAGCTGCCAGGGCTCCGGCGCAGTCCCGAACGATTCAAGGCAGAGGCAGAAATGATGCGTGGGGAAGTGCTTTTGTTAACCACAAAGTGCTTGAGATGCATGAGGAGGTTATCACCATTATTAGTTGGTGCCTCGAGAAGTTGATGGTATAGGCCAGGTTGGTAAACTTATTCTATAAAGGACCGTTTAGTAAATATTCCAGGCTTTGCAGGCTGTGTTGTCTCGGTCACAATTACTCAACTCTGCCACTGTAGCAGGAAAGCCGTCATGGACAATAAGTGAGTATGGTTGTGTTCCCACATAACTTTACTTAAAGATACTGAAATTTTGCCTGGCTGGTGTGGCTCCGTGGTTGAGTATTGACCGAAGAACCAGTAGGTCATGGTTCAATTCCCGGTCAGGGCACATGCCCAGGTTGCAGGTTCATCCCCAGTGTGGGGGTGTGCAGGAGGCAGCCAATCAATGATTCTCTCTCATCACTGATGTTTCTATCTCTCTCTCCCTCTCCCTTCCTCTCTGAAACCAATAAAAATGTATATTTGGCCCATAGCCCATGGACCTCTGGTGTAAACCATAGAAGATTCACCAACCGAGATGGTTGGTAGCATTGGAGCTCATTGAGTCCATCTGAACAGTATCAGAATAAATACTCAGGAAATAGTCAACTTGTATTAGTGGTATTAGAAAGCCACACTAGCTCTTGGATATTTAATTTTTTTCTTTGAAAATAATTGTTCTCACATGCCTTGTTTCTTCAACTTGCGTTTATTTTCCACTGGGAGCATTGGATTCTTCAACTCTGGGTGAAGGCCAGGTCAATGAGGTCAGCCCCTATGGGCTCAGGGCAAGGAGTGAATGAGCCCAAGGCAGAGAGGTTAAAATCAGAGCTCCAACTGAGCCCTGGGAACCACAACTTTGAGTCTCCTTGTTTGGAGTTAACCTTCCCACCAGATTATTACTTTATACAGTTTCTCTCCTTCAGTTATCAGGTGTTGAGTGTTCTCTGCTTCAGAACTGAGATAATGGGCAGTTTTGTTTCAGACCCACCTCCTCCAAGAAGCCTGCCTTGATTGCCTATCTTGAACTGGAAAACACAAGTCTCTCCTTCCTTTGAATTTCTCCAGCACTTTATCTGTATTTACCTCAAGGTTCCTGGTTCATATCTTCATATTATCTGTATCTACAGACCCACTTGCTGAAAGAAGCAAAGTCTCTGAGTCCTCCCCGCACAGCTCACATTTTTAATTAAGTAGATGCTAAATACATAGTTTCCAGTCAAATAAAAAAATTCAATAAATTGACCAAAAAATCCAGTAAGCTGACAGACTGATTCACCTATAGCAGACTGTCCAGTCCAGCAGAATTTTCTGCTATGATGGAAGTGGGTTAGATCTGTGCTGCCCACAACAGTAGCCACTGGAATATGGCTAGTGTGACTAAGGAACTGCACTTTTAATTTTATTTAATCTTAATTACTTTACATTTCAATAGCCATGTGTGACTAATGACTACCTTGTCGGATAGCACATGGCTCTAGGGCAAATAATTAATTTCTTTTGTGAGTGGATTGTTTATTTGGGCAGTGAATTCAAACCATGTGAATTGAAAATATAATGCAAACCAGTTGTTGGATATTGTGTAGAAAATCCAGCAGGATGATTGGATATTCCAGTTATCAAGCATCAGAAAGATACTCACCCCTGTGGTGTTTATATTCTGGGAGCTAAGTCTGGTAGGGACAGACAAGAAACCATACACAAGATTAAAAGTTTAAGTTTATGTGAGATTAAAAGGAGGTACTGCTATGGGAAGGGGGGCAGACAGGAAGAAAAACAGAAAAAGTAGAGCAAGGCAAAGCAAGTTGAGAGTGCTGGGGTGGGACAGACGTGAGGAGGGGGTGCTGGGCAGACTGGATGTTAAACAGAGTGGTCAAGAGAGGCTTCATTAATAAGTTGGGATCTGAGCTCAGACTAGAGGGAGGTGGGGCGAGGGGCAAAGACAATGAGAAAGATGCTGGGCTCCGCAGAGCCGGTGGCAGGTCTATATCATGAACTGAACTCACTGACACGTTGTCACAAAGAAAATGAACCTGTGGGGCACTGAGGAAGGAGGACAGTTTTGTTGATTTTGTTAACAAAGCCATGGTAGATGTTTCCAGAACCATCTCTTGAAATTGGAAATTAAAACTAAGTGGCAGGCAAGCTCGTTCTCCTTTTTTATTGCAGTACGTTTCTGGAAACCACGTTGGAAAACACAACAGTAAAAAAATCAACTTTATTCTTCCACCTCTTTGTCCAGCCTGTATTTCCCCACTTCTTTCCTCAAGGTCAGTGCCAAACGTAGGAAAGCAAGTGCCAACTGGATTTGCTTGGGGGCTGTGGAAATTGCAGAAACAGAGTCTTAGATTAAAATGGTGATTGCTGGGAAGGGCAGTGAGAGGACCGAAGTGCCCTCTGGCCTGAAGTTGAGTAGCAATGAAATGTGAGCAGCGGGAGTAAACACCAGAGGAAGGTCAGGAGGGTGGGTACAGAGGCTGGCAGACACAGGGCAGCACTAGCAGCTTCCTCTACGTGAGGGGATGGAACTGTGTGGCTCTCTCAAAGCCAGGTGTGACTCCAGCCCTGGTGTCCCAAGGCCTACATGACAGCAAGAGCTGTCATAAATGTGGTAAAAGAGTAAACCAAGGCACAGCAAGGCAAGCATTTCTGGGATGTGGGAGCCCAGAAACAGTAACCCAAGGCTGCTCAGCAACCCCACTGAGACTAGGGCAGAAATCCTTTTAATCAGACATAATAAACGTTCCGTTCAAGGGCCAGAGGCAGACTGATAAAGTATTCCAGAAGAAGATCTGTTGTGAGTTTCAAAGAATCAATTTGAAGTCCTTTGGTGCACGTAAAATTAAGGACTCAGCAGGCCATTTTAACTTGTATCCAACGTACTTTGGGACATAGAGAGCCTGCCTTCTCATAATTCTTCAGGAATGGTTTCAGCGCTCCCAGGGGAACATGATCCGGAATGAACTTGGGAGTCTCAGGCAGGAAATAGTCTGGACCATACCGATGCCATTTGGCAAAACCAAAAGCCAGGGTGGATTAAGGGCCTGCCTAGAACATCTGTCATTGGATGTGCTGAGATTATTTTACTTTAGACTGTGGTCTGTGACTCATTAGTGACCATAAATTAAATGTAATGACTTACAACCAGCTTTGTTTTTCTTCAGGTAATTAATTTATTGTCTGATAACTCAGTGCTCCTATTTATTTCACATAGGGAAGGAGAAAGAGGATGCTTGTCCTTAATCCTGCCCCTTCATGTCACCTCCTTCAGAAAGTATTCCCTGACTACTCATTCTAGAGTCCCCCCACAACACACACACACACCTCACTCTGTTTTATTGTCTTTACAGATAGCACACTTAGAATGAACTAAAATCTTATTTCTTAATTTTCTCTCTCTCCACCCACCCCACTAGGATATCAGCTCTAAGAGCTGGTTGCCTTGTTTATTGTTATACTAGAGGCTTGGTGCACAAAATTCATGCACTGGGGATGGGGGTGTCCCTTAGCCCAGCCTGCACCCTCTTCAATCTGGCCATAGGGTGGAACCTGCTGCTCAGGACAATTATAATTCAATGCTCTAAGTGTTCATTGAGTGCCTACTAGGTGACAGGCACTGTTCTGGACATTGGGCATCTATACTAATAAAAGGGTAATATGCAAATTGATCATAACGCCCTCACAGTCACGACTGGATATACTAATTAGTCACAACTAGTATGCAAATTGACCATCACTCCAACACAATAATAAGAGAGGGATATGTTAATTAGTCCTGATATGCTAATTAGTCACGACCAGTATGCAAATTGACCATCACTCCAACACACAAGATGGCCGCCCCATGTGGTCAAAGATGGCCACCACAAAATCCCTGGGATGGGGCCTAAACTGGCAGTTGGACATCCCTCTCACAATCCAGGACTGCTGGCTCCCAACTGCTTGCCTGCCTGCCTGCCTGATTGCCCCTAATCGCTTCTGCCTGCCAGCCTGATCATCCCCTAACCACTCCCCTGCCAGCCTGATCAACACCTAACTGCTCCCCTGCTGGCCCGATTGACCCCAACTGCCCTCCCCTGCCGGCCCAGTCACCCCCAACTGCCCTCCCCTTCAGGCCTAGTCGCCCCCAACTGCCCTCCCCTGCTGGCCTGGTTGCCCCCAACTGCCCTCCCCTGCTGGCCCGATTGCCCCCAACTGCCCTCCCCTGCTGGCCCAGTCACCCCCAACTGCCCTCCCCTTCAGGCCTAGTCGCCCCCAACTGCCCTTTCTTTCAGGCCTGGTCCCTCCCAACTGCACTCCCCTGCTTGCCTGATCACCCACAACTGCCCTCCCCTGCTGGCCATCTTGTGTCCACATGGGGGTGGCCATCTTGTGTGTTGGAGTGATGGTCAATTTGCATATTACTCTAATTAGCATATCCAGTCGTGACTGTGAGGGCGTTGTGATCAATTTGCATATTACCCTTTTATTAGTATAGATGCCCAATGTCCAGAACAGTGCCTGTCACCTAGTAGGCGCTCAATGAACACTTAGAGCATTGAATTATAATTGCCCTGAGCAGCAGGTTCCACCCTATGGCCATAGCTGCTGTTGTTCATTTCAAAAGCTGGTGTTCTACCTTCCTGTTCTGCCCTGAGGACCTGGTACCACCTTTTCCCTCAGTCTGCAAGGACTGAACACAGGCCATGACCTTGGTTCACACATCTGGGCTTGACCTTCTTTGTTCAGTTTTTCTCTGTCTGCCAGCAGCTGCTGTATTATCTGCCAACCTTAATTCAGCTTTAGTTAAGCTCATTTATATCAACTCTCCTTGAAAAAGTATTTTCAGTCTACTTTAATATACAGTTATATGAATTTTAACACACATCTTGATCCATGTAACTGTTTATGGACAGGAGACAGCCTTGTCTCCCCTGGTTGCTAGTGGGAGTGGAATTCTTGCCATATCCTAAGAAAAGGAATTTTCTGAGACTTGTACAGGAGAATGAATGATTTTTATTTGCATGGAATTAAATTTCTGAGTTTCCATTTCCCTTAATCCAGTTATAGAAGAAGTGTAGCTGGGGATTCAGTAGAACTAAAATCAGAGATAGTGTCCAAAGTTTCTTTTTCATGTCCTAGTCAGCATCTGGCTAGCTTAGCTTATGTTTCCCACTGCTATCCATTATTCCATTGTTTGTGGGGTCCACAGGGCCACGTGGCTATGAAGGAAACACGGGAAAATGCAAGGAAGCTAAGCGTGAGCCACGAGCTAAGAGAACGAACTCCTTTTCATATGGAAGATTATGTATTCCCAAATTTTCACACTTGCAATGGCCACGCCCATTCTGGCCAATGATCTCTGTTCCCAGGTATGCTTGACAGGCAAGTACCTTCCCTATATCACTCTAACTTTACTAGACATGCATCTATCTTCCCTTTGTGATTCCCTGGGGAGTGCAAAATTGAAGCTTCCTGGTGAAGCTGCCCAAGTGATATGCCTATAATGTCTGGCCTTCCCTTTACTTCTTTCCTATCTATATATATAAAAGCCTAAGCAACCAGCTGATTGGCTGGTAGCTATGATGTGCACTGACCACCAGGGGGCAGACGCTCAATGCAGGAGCAGAAACCACAGGCATTGAAAAATGGAATAGACTGATGAATCTTAGAGGGAAGGGAGGAGGGGGGAGGGTGGAAAGAGATTAACCAAAGATCTTATATGCATACTAGAGGTCCCCATGCACTGGTGGGGTCTCTCAGCTTGGCCTGCAGGGATTGGGCTGAAACTGGCTTTCTGACATCCCCCGAGGGGTCCCGGATTGTGAGAGGGTGCAGGCCAGGCTGAGGGAACCCCACCAGTGCACGAATCCGTGTACCAGGCCTCTAGTTATTAATAACTAGCTAATTATAACCAGAAAACCCCCAAAACTTCATCATGCTTTGTAGTCATACTCTCCCTCCACCCCTAACCCTTGGCAACCAGCAATCTGCTCTCTATCACTTTAGTTTTATTTTTTAGAGACTTCCATATCACTGGATTCATGTAGCATATAACTGATTGAGGCTGGCTTCTTTTACTCAACCTTATTCCCATGAGACTCATCCAAGTTGTTGCATGGATCAATAGTTTACTTTTTTATTGCTGAGTGTCATTTCTTTGTATGGATGTATCACGGTTGTTTAGACAACCTCTTGTTGAAGGACACTTAGGTTGTTTCCAGTTTTGGGTGATTATAAACAACACATACAAGAATGCTCCTGGCAGCATTATTTGGGGATGCATAAAATTGGAGGTCATCTGGGTGCCCATTCCCAACAGAGTGGATGGAGGAAAAGTGATAGATGAATACCATGGGGCAGGAGGCAGCAATTAGAAGCCAAGGGATTTAAAGCAATGGGACTTTCAAATATTGTGTGAAGAGAAGATGAAACGTCAGGATGAGCTATGTACAGCATTTGTACAAATTAAAAACACATGTATACAAAACAATAACACAAATTTTGCTGGAACACATACAAATAATAAGTGCACATTGAGCACTTATTGGGAGGAACAGAAACTATTGGGAGGGAGAAGGAGTGAAACAAAATAGAATTTGTTTTAATTTTTAGAAATAACTAAAAAAAAAACAGAATTAAAAATTGTAAAAAGAGGCTGGAAGGTTTTTCTGGGTTGCGGAGAGAATCTTAGCCCTGACCTGCAGGGATCTCAGTGGCTGTTGGGTTTGTGCTGTGATACTGTGGCATTTGTAACACTGTGTGTGTATTTAGTATAATATTTAGTTTATTTGGCCAGTCGATCACGGATCGCAACTGGTCCAACATCAGTTCCAGGGGCTCCAGTTACGCTTTTTCAGAGGCAGGCTTCCCGTCAACACGCTTCTTTCATTCATGCCTTGGTTCTGTCTTTCTCTCTGGCCAGTGTCTCAGCCTTTACCCTACTCAAGGTCTCTGCGAGCACGAGGCTCTGATTGGTCACATGAGACAGTACCCAGCGTGGTGCAGTCCTATCAGAGAGGGTTCTTGGATCAGGCCACTTCACAGGCAACTGCTCCAACCTATGGAAGGTCTTTGGCTCGGGCAAGGCTCCCTGGCCCAGATGGATTATAGGTCAGAGGTTTGAGGATTCTAAGATAAAGCATGACCCTTTTTTTTTTCTTTTCTTTTTGCATAAGGAACAACTTGATGATGCTTTTCTCAGAAGAGATGAGTGTTGTGAATCTTTCTGGCACTTCACAATGTCACTTACTCCCTGACTGTGGTGTGGAATGCGCCCCAGACCAAGGAGGCACATTGCTTGTGAAACTCTAAGAATCATAAGGGTTAAAATAGAGACCAACTAGACCAGTGATGGCGAACCTATGACACGCGTGTCAGAGGTGACACGCAAACTCATTTTTTTGGTTGATTTTTCTTTGTTAAATGGCATTTAAATATATAAAATAAATATCAAAAATATAAATCTTTGTTTTACTATGGTTGCAAATATAAAAAAAATTCTATATGTGACACAGCACCAGAGTTAAGTTAGGGTTTTTCAAAATGCTGACACGCCGAGCTCAAAAGGTTTGCCATCACTGAACTAGACTATATACTCAACATGGGCAGACTGGGGAGTGAGCAGCTATATAGCAGGAAGACAGCAGCGTTGGAGTCAGTTCATCTCTAGGGAAAATCCCAACATTGCCACTTCTAAATGTATGCTTTTGGCATGATGCATTCCTGCCTCCTCACAGGATTGTGTGGTATGCATTCCAGTGATCAGCATGGTGATTCGTACATAGTAAGTGCTCAATACACTTTAGTTCCATTTCTTCCCCTCATACCTGACACATACTGAAGGGTGTTCATGAAGCCTACACGTGTGAGTGAATAAAGGAGCCACACACATAGGCTGTTGTTTGCCTATAGCTTGCCCATACCTATTTAAACTAGATTATTTTTCTCCAGTCTTCTGCATTCAAAATAATTGCTTCCGAATGTATTTGAATGTATCAATTTCCTTTTTTCCCCTCTAAGAATTATAACTCATAGGTCAGAACTGGAGAGCGGAGAGTATGTGAGTCATTCAACCAAAGTAAGTGAGAGTTAGCAGCCAAAACTTCTGTAGCCCTTGTGCAGACCGATTGGCGGGCTTCGAGGTTATAGAAATGACCTTGATGAGTTTGCGACAACCACGCCCGTCTTATGTCCCAAGCTGCATTCATTCCGTACCCTGAGCCCCAGTCTGCTGTTCTAGCGCATTGATTGGGTAGAACCCAACTCTGCTTGACATTTTTGTCAACACCTGACCCCAATTATGATTTTGTTAAAGAAATGTTTTCCTTTGAAAATATTTACTTCAATTGTCCTGAAACTTTATGACCATTCCCAAGATCCTATGTTAGTACATCTGGAAAATAAGTGAATATTCTGTTAAACCAATTCATAGCCATACCCTTGGCTGCTAAAGTCATGTTCTCAAGCCAGTGTATCAATAACATGGTGTGCAATTTTACTTCACAATTTCTCTTCCTGTTTTCACAGTAATGGGAGCTAAAGTCTGGAAGAAATCAGAGCCCTTGGCACTGCACAGTGCTGCCATCGGGGAGGGTGGGGCAGTGAAGGCCTGGGGACCACAGAGGGGCCCTGTGAAGCCAAGTCTTTCCCCAGGTAAATAAGGCATCAGAAAAATATTCCCATATAGTGTATTACAGAGTACGCTCATCTATTCTATTTTATTGGACATTAATTGCACTTATTAATATATATATGTCTTTTTAAAATGAATGAATGAATGTGTATCAACTAAATAAAACATGTTAAAAAAAGAAATGAATGAAATACTCAAGGAAAAGATTGATGTGCTGTTGCAAAGAAAAAATGTGCATTTTTTAGATGAAGCAGAAATATAAGGCCAGAGTCTTACAGTCCCACTCTATTCAATCTTTCAAAATTAAAATGAATTCCCATTAATTTTGACTTTGGTATTGTTGTTTGCCATTCAAACTGAACGTCTGTGTTGGTTCTTACAAATTCAAAAATATGGAAGTCAGGAATTTGGTAGGAAACTGAATACTGCAAGCCTATTTTAAAAAGAAAAAAAAAAGGGAAAGGAAGGAAGCAACCTAAAATGTAGAATGACCAAATAAAATGCTTACAATGCAACATTTTAAGTCAAGCACTTAAAAATAGTAGTTGATAGGAAGGTCTGACCAGCATGGCTCAGTGGTTGAGTATCGACCTATGAACCTGGAGGTCACGGTTCGATTCTGGATCCCCAATGTGGGCCATGCAGGAGGCAGCCAATTGATGATTCTCTCTCATCATTGATGTTTCTATCTCCCTCTCCCTTTCTCTCTGAAATTAATAAAAATATATTTTTAAAAAAATAGTAGTTGAAATGAATAGATGCATTAGGCTATATTTGCTACAACATAAAATAAAACTTCATAACAAGATTATGAAAGTGCTTTTTATTATTTCTGTAATGTTGTCCTATTATAGGTAATTACAGATACAGAATTTTTAACTTGGTATATCGAACAGTAAAAGCTACATATTGATGCTGTGTTCCCAAAACCTATTTTAGGTACAACGATGCATTATAGTCACTATGTACAGATAAAAAGCATACATGATAAAATACAAAAATAATAAAAGGTTAAATAAGAAGTTATCCTTGAGTTATAAACATCTAATGAAGTATAGCTTTTTATTACACATTTGTTTCATACCTAAAAACACACAAATGAATATATAATGCTATGCAACTATCTGATCTAATACAGATGTAATCTGAAAATATTAAGGCTATTATAGTATTTCACAGGTAAAGGCTAAGTTCTGAGACATGAAGGCTTTTAGATAACCCACAAAACAAACCTGAGACACCTTCTTTTTGTTTTGGAAAACAAGCAATTTTCTTACAAAGTCAAAGCTTTAATATATAAATGCAGCATTTATATATTAACTATACTTTACTGCAATTACCTGGAGTAGACGTTCTGACTATAATGGTAACGAGCAAGTGCCTTTTTTCCTCTGGCAGAAATAAAATGAGGTTTTCTGATTAGCCAGTAACATGATTACTATAGCCCCCAAATTTGATTATTTTTATTTGGTTTGGGGTTTGCTTTCCTTCCTTTAACTAGGTAAGAAACATATTAAATAAACCAGCTAACCTCTAAGCATCCACCTTACTATCTTCTATATAAGCACAGTTTTCCCACTGCTGAAAGCACCACATTAACTGAGCCCACGTACATAAAAACTGCATAAAAACAGATTATTGCACATCTGGATCTGGTTTACTTAACGACGCATTCAGATTAGTCCGTGATTACTGTGCTGCCACACACCTCCCAGCATAAGTAGGATAAGGCAGCCCAAAGTCGATTTCTCAGCCCTGCTGGAGGGAGGGGGGAGGGAAGAGGGGGGAAGGAAGAAGGTAATCATATTTTGGAATTGCCAGTACCAACAAATTTTAAATGTATTGGTAAGCCTCATTTCTATAGTTGACTTTAGAGCCTTTAAAAATACTGGTACAAACAGTTTTTCATATTCAAGATGAACGGCTATGAGATTTTGTAATTAAAATTATGTGACATTTTGACTAATAAAAAATTTCAAATTACAGCTCTGGCCGGGTGGCTCAGTTGGTTGGAGCATCGTCCTGTACACCAAAAGGTTGTGAGTTTGATTCCCGGTCAGGACACATAACTAGGTTGTGGGTTCAGTCTGGTCAGGGTGCATATGGGAGGCAACCGATCGATGTTTCTCTCTCATATTGATGTTTCTCTCTTTCTCTCTCTCTCTCTCCCTTCCCCTCTCACTAAAGAAAAATCAATAAAAACATATTCTCAGGTGAGGATTAAAAAGAATTTTGAGTTACAAAATAGATCTAATATGTTGTGGATTTTTAAAGTCTACTTGAGATTTAATATAGGTACATGAAAAACATCCTTTTTCTAAATATTCATATTTCAAATTAATTAATTTGGAACGAGTGGTTTAACCATCTTTCTTCCTTTTCAGTTTTTCACTCTTTTCTCTTTCCACCCCTACACACACAACCATGATACACTCCTTCCTTTATAATTTTGATGAAAGTTAAATCTTCAAACTTCATTTTGTACTCTTACAATCTTCCATCACTTTTTTTAAGGTTTTTAGATTATTTGTATAAACTAAATGTATGCATTTTGTTCAAGCCTTATGTTTTCACAGTTACCAAAGGGACAGCTCACTGGGTTGCCCATCTTAGACAACACCATTTATCTGATCAGCTTCAGTGATACACAATGCAGTCCTCAAAACAGCCCCCCAAGACTACCTTCTGACTCTGACTTTCCAAAACACTGATAGTAATGTTATTTTTTAAAATAATTTAAAAGGAAAACTAGGTCTGTTATAATGGAAATTTTCCCTCTTCTTTCTTAATAAAGATAACATTCAGGTAATTTGTTGCATTGTTTGCTGTTCATCAGCAAACACAGGTGAAATTTCTCTGCGTTCCAATGGCTAATGGTGAGATTTCCAGTAACTTCAACTGGTTCTCAATAATTAGAATGCCTTTAAAATTAAATTAAAATTTAAGCATGCCAAGAGTTTGGGAATTATAACATATTAACTTGATCAATTTTTAAAAGAGATTCTGTATTATGAATAGAATTTAAATAAATATATTGTAAAGTAATAAGGAAGACATCTTGCAGACCCAATTTTTAGATTTTTGAGTTTTGGATGAAAGACAAGACTGCTTCAACTTGGTTTCCATGTCAAAAATAGGTAGTTGACTTAATCTAACTCATTTCATGTATTTGAGCCAGAATTAGTTGAATTGGTTATACTTTTCAATTTTCTATGACAATATAAAAGATATATGTTATACAACCTTTTCTTGACCAAAATAATATAATACTAAGAATTTAATAATAAAATAACTAATACATATTGCCTATGAATAATTATAAATGTATACATATTGAGTACTATTGGGTGATTTTTTGAAAGCTATGCTAATTATTGAACTCAGTGCATTGCAATTACATAATTTAAAGCTTAGCTGGGCTGGTAAATCTTGCTTTTTTTCGGGGGGGGGGGGTGGCAGATGTTGCTTATAATTGAAATTCTGTACTTTGGCAATCAACACAACTTGGAATGTTTTACAATTTAACAATTTACATTTTATAATTAATGATAAATCACTGAACCCATTATAATCATTAAACCAACTACTATTAATTTCCTTTTCAGCAAATGACTTTATGAATCATCCAAAAAAATACGAGAAAGCACATCAGTAGGCCAAAAGATAAATCCATCCACAGATACCAGAGCTTAACTAAGCTATTGTATTGACAAGGTGAGAAGGAACTTTCCGGTCTGAATCTTTTCCCTCTCACCCTCAATCACATGTCTTTCACTGAAATTATGTGCCTTTGCATATTCAACAATATATTCTAAAACTTTGCTCAATACGGTTTTCTACTGCTGTTCAGCACACAGAACACCCACCTGCGATCCCACCCACGAAAGCATGGCATTGGAAGTACCTCTTCATCAGGTAGTTCTGCATGTGTGCCCAAATGTGTTTTATCTCCAAAGAATGCTCTCTGGAGAAGTTATTACCAGCATTCGATGTATGTATAAAACTTCTTTGGGCCTCTTCACTCTTGGACTGAAAAGAAATCTTCCCAGAGCTCCTGCACAGCCCAGTGTGGATCTGGGCTCACTTTAGAGGTGAACTGAGAAAGTGGCACAGAGGAGCTGGAAAATTTTACTCCCCATCCCCCAAACCTTGAGTCCTTCTAAAATTCCAGCTTGCTTCTGGCTTCTCACTGGCAGTCTCCCTCGGCTTGCAACGTTTGGACAGCCCTGTCGAGGAGCTCCATGGACTCTCTGAGAGTGACGTTGATTTTAAATGACTTGGGTTTAATGGTCAGGCCGTAATTAAAATCCATTTTTGCGGGCTCGTCGGGATTGGCCTTGAAATTGCACTGGTGAGCCAGGATGGAAGTGAAGAGAAACAGCTGTGTCTTGGAAATCTCTTCCCCGATGCAGCGCCGTTTGCCCACTGAAAAAATCATCACGCTGCTGGCCAGGTCCTTGTTGATGAAGCCGTCCTGGTCCAAGAACCGGGTGGGATCGAAGTCCTCCGGGTTAGGCCACTTCACGGGGTCATGATTCACGGACCACTGGTTAACAAACACCACCGTGTCCTTGGGAATGTGGTAGCCCAAGACAGAGGCGTTGGCAGTGGTGGCGTGAGGAATGGTGATGGGCACTAAACTGGAGAAGCGCATGGCTTCATAAAGAAAGGCCATGATGTAGGGCAGTTTGGGCTGGTCATCCAGGCAGGGCAGACGGTCTCGACCCACGACTTGATCCAGTTCTGCCTGCACCCGAGCCTGCACGTCAGGGTACCTGTTTGGTTTTTAAGGCAGAGGGAGAAAACGAGTGAGGAAAACTCATTCTTCTTTCACGTAGAAAGCACATTACAATTTGTTTTAATCCCACTTTCTTTATCTGAATCAGGGACTGACCTAACTTTTCCGTGCCTCCCCCCAAAGTAATCTAAAACAATTTCTTAATTTCTCACTAAATTGCAAGATGGATAAGTGGGTAGTTACATTTCCTGTAATAGGCCTCACATGGCTAATGCTCTCTTTCCTGTCATAAGTCAAAATATGTCTAAGTTTTCTCAGCCTGAGAAAGGAGGATAACAGACAAGGCCACCTTCTCCAATAGAGGAAGCAGGCACAATGCTTAGGACTCACAATACTTTTCAGAGGCCCAAGAAATGTTTTTTTTCTTCTTCTTTTTTTTTTTTAAAATCAGAAGAGGGAAAAAATGAACTTTTCGGTCAAAGAAAATGTTTTAGCATATAATCTTAATATATTTATCTTTATACCAATATAGTCATAAAATATAATTTTATTTTTCATGGAGTAAGGTATCTACAAAGACAAAAGCACTGAAGGCCCATAAAAGTTAAAATGTAGCCCTGAAAGAAGATCTTTCCCCCCCCTAAAAAACCCTACTGTTCTCATTTGTACAAAGGTGATTGGTATGCTGATAGGTAAAGCAATATGGCTTCTAAATGTGAAAGCAAATTCCCCATGTTCATGAGATTATGGTACCAATTGTAATACGTATTCACTGTTGGTGACATAAACTAGCATAATCCTTTTGGAAAACAAAATCTTACTACAAAGCAAGGTCCAAAAGGGTAACCTCTCCCCACTCTTTGTAAACCCGGTAATCCACCTTGCAATGTATTTTCAGGAAATAACAAATACAAAAACATATAACCACAACAATGTCTGAAATTTTTAAAATGTAAACGACAACAGTAAAGCTCAAGCAATGGTTATATACAATGATTATATTACTATGGCAAAATATTATGTAACAATCAAAAATTACTAAAGTGGACATGTTAGCAATCTATCAATATGACTTTTTTTAAATTGTCAAAATAAAGTTTAAAAGATGGGGAAATAGCCATTACAATAAGAGGAAATGTCAGAAGTAAAAAAAAAAAAAATGTAAATAATCATTGCAGCCCTGAAAAAAAATATATAAGCATGTATGTGATGAAATCCAGGGTGATTTGAAAATATTGCTTTGTTAGTACTCTACTTCAGGGGTCTGCAAGCTTTTTCATTACCGGGCCAGAGAGTAAATATCTTAGGTTTTGTAGATCAAACCCTCTGTGTCCCAGTTATTCAACTCTGCCCGTGCTGTAGTATGAAAGCGGCCATAGGTAATAGGTAAATGTATTTTCTTCCTTTTGATACAACCTATATACAGAAATGGCTAGTGCAATGTGCCAACCCATCATATTGTCTTTTCACCCAAAAGAAGAAAAATGTACTTATCAGCTATATTGAATTGAAAGTGACCCCAACATTGTTTTATTTCCTTTCTCTGCCCAATCTGTTTCTGAGTGAAAAAGAAAGTCTATTTCAAAAGATAACATGTTTATCTGAGAATGGTAAAGATCTATTGATCCCCTTTTGGGATGTTTTCTTTCTGACCTACCTCCCCCCACCATGAGTTTCTGTGATCATAATACGGAGAAGCGATTTTAAATATACAAAATATTCAATTTGTGAAAGTGGCCGTACAGTATCTAAGGGTTGCAGTGTTGCAGTGGATTCTAGTAAAAAGCTGTCTTTGCCTTTCAGTATCTGAGGCACCAGAAAATTCAGCATTCCCCACAGCTAACTTGTGCCACCAAGAAATGTCACAACCAGGAGTTCTGGTCTCTCCAGGCCATCAAGATTCGCCTTGAGCCAGACATTTGCCCCTTGGGGTCGAGTTGCCAGAAAAGCTATAGGCCACCCAGTTAAATCTGAAGTGCAGATAAACAATGGCTAATCTTTTAGTATAAGTATGTCCTATGTAAAATTTATTTTTTATTTGCTAAATTTGGCACCAAGTGATACCTGGAACTTGTCTGATTCGTGCATTTACGGAGCTTGTCTGAGACCTTAATCAAGGTGGTCTCTGGGGACCAGCTAACCGACCAAGAGGGGCCCAGAGGCCAGGAGGTCCGCAGAGGCCTCCTGGGTGCCCTGATTGCCTTTCTGGATGCTGTTCTGCGCTGGGTAAAAGTGACTGCTTCTCCAGTTCTTTACCCGGAAGACACTTCTCTTACTCCTAGCGCGGCTGTTTCACAAAATCCAGCACAAACCACTGGTTCCTGACCTCCCTCCTAAAACTTCCACGTGGGCTAACCAACCCGGGGCCAAGTCTGAGGGCCTCCAGACCGGCTCCGAGGGTTCCTTTCCCTGGGAACAAAGCCGGGACGGCCGCTGGCTTTTAGCGCCAGGCCTGGGAGGCCTCGGATCTGCGCCGACTGGCGGATCAGAGGAGGCTGCTGTGTTTATTTACCGTATTGACCGC
>NW_005357115.1:678287-679270 GCF_000412655.1 Myotis brandtii
CCCCCCCCCCCCCCGCAACCGTTCCAATGACGCTTCTCCTGTGGCAGGAGAAGAGATCTGGACTGATCTGCGGGCCCTTAAAAAAGTCTTGTTTTTCCAGGGGGTTTCTCACAAATGTGTGCCTACTTGGAGACGCAGCGACAAGGTCAGAGATTCGGAGAGGTCCCGCTGGGTGGGGCGGGCCCGCTCGCGTGTCTCTACCCCCCTGTTGCCTGCCTGGCGGTTTGAGGGCGTGACATCAGATTTGAGAGGTGGCGGCCTGGAGCGAAACCTCAAACCCTCCTTGCGCGCTGGTCGCGATCTCAGCCTATGCTGGTCTCACTGCACCCTTTTGTTGTTATTTTATTTTATATTTAATTTAATTTTATTTTATTTTATTTATTTTATTTTATTTTTTTATTTTATTTTATTAAGGTATTACATATGTGTCCTTATCTCCCCATTGCCCCCCAGCCCTCCCCCGCCACACACACACACACTCACTCATGCACCTTTTATAGGAGGAGAGGGAGGCCCGACCCACGCCTCCTGGAGGCTTTACCTGGTGAAAAGGATGAGCAGCCACTGCAGCGCGGTGGAGAGCGTGTCCTGGCTGGCGCCAAAGATGTCGGTGACAGTGGACGGCACGTAGTCTTCGTCCAGCCGCGCGGCGCTGTCGCCCGAGCCCTCGGCCGCCTCCTTTCCCACCGAGAGGATGCAGGCGTCCATCAGGTCGCGGGGGTCGGCCCCGGGACGGAAGCTTTCGCGGTGCCGCAGGAACTTGTCGAGGACGAAGTTGCTGAAGTTGCGGTTGATCTGCTGGAACTCTTGGAAGGTTGTGCGCACCGGGTTCGGGAAGCGCAGCAGCCAGGGCAGCACGTCCACCAGGCTGCCCGCGCCCACCGTGCGCCCGAACTCCTCGTTGTGGCTGAGCAGCTCGCGGAACTCGGCGTCCTCGTGGTCGTAGCGACAGCCGAAGCACATGGCGCTCATGACGTTGGCCA
>NW_005357115.1:679992-680946 GCF_000412655.1 Myotis brandtii
CTTGCTGTGCGGACAGCGCGATGGGCAGCAGGGGGTCGTCGAGGCTGAGCCCGGTGGCCATGCTGAAGAGAGAAGGGCAAAGGCGTGACAGGCATGTGTGAGGAGAGAGGGGCGGGCGCCCCGTGCCCCTGTCTGCGGCCTCGGGCTAAACCCTACTCTGTCGGGGAGGGAGGCCGCGGGTGGGTTAGGAAGGGCTGCCTCGCTGGAGAAGCAGCTGAAGACGCCCTTTCCCATCCCAAACCCACTCCCCGCAGGAAAAGGAAGGGGGCGTGTTTCTGCTGCTCCGCGACTCAGCCTCCCAGTCCCTCCACGGCCGCCTAACGGTCCCAGCGATTCGGGGACAACACGGCGGGCATCGAGGCGGTGGCGCTCAGTTCCCTCTAAGTGACTATCACCCCAGCCCTGCGCCTCCCCGATCTGCCCCCCCACCCCCATCTGCGAGAACCCAACAGGAGAGGCCGCGGGAAGGCAGCTCCGCGGACACACTGACCTGCGAAAAGGCACGGTTTCCAGCGGCGAGCGACTGCGGGCTCCGAGAAGGGGCGGGGGCAAGACGACAACCCGAGCGTCTCCAGAAAGTGGGACGCCCGCCCCGGACACCTGCTGCCGGAGCCTTAGCGCTCACTCTGGAGCCAGGAGGCGCTGTCAGAGCTCGGGGCGCTGGGATGGGGATGGGGACCGAGAAAGGTGGCTCCTTGGCCGAGCCCCGCTGCACGTGACGCCTCGGCAAAGCCGGGGTTTCCTAACAGCGTGGGGATTGGGGTTAGGGGTGTCTGAGTGGAGGCAATGCCCAGCTCTCACGACCCCCTGGGCTGGTGGCTCCGACGGCTGGAGTCGCAGAGGCGTGGCCCGTTTGCCCACAGCCACTCCGCAGAGTCCAAACGCGCCATCCCGTTTTTAAGGTCTGAGTCGAGGGAGGAGGCAGCTGGACCTGGCGGGGGCGGGGCGCGCCAG
>NW_005357115.1:680970-681473 GCF_000412655.1 Myotis brandtii
TGCACACGCAGGTGGTCACGCGAGGCGGCCCCGGCGCGCCCCGACGGCCTTGGAGAAGGGGCTGGTGATTTCGCTAGTAGCGGCGGTCTGAGCTTTTCGCGCACCCGAAAACCGCTCTTCATCCCAGTCACCCCCGACGGTGGCCGCACGGTTTCCGCGGGACGCGCTGCGGCCAGAATCTGCCCCTACGGCTGAGCGCTCCCCGAAACTCCCTTCCCTTCTAGTGACTTCAGCTGCGGGCCCCAGAGAACACTGCTCGGGGTACTTGGGCGCCCCGGCCAGGAAGGGAAACCTGTCCGTCTGGAAAAGAGGAAAGTGTGGTTTGTGGTGCGGTTTGCCCGACAGCCTTCCTGGTTATTTTATCTTAACGTTCCCGTAAACAGATGGCCTTCCAATGAAGCCCTCTTGCGTGCGCGCAAAGTTCTCCGCGCGCAGCGATATCAAGAATCCCGGAGCGACGCCGCCCCGCTGCCTCCGGGCCCCGACTGTCCTTCCCAGCAGGG
>NW_005357115.1:682004-729958 GCF_000412655.1 Myotis brandtii
GGGAATGCTTCTTTCAAAGGGGCAGCCGCAGGCAGGAGGCGCAGGAGCCCGCGCTGGCCTCGGGCTGGCTGCACCCGCTCCTACCGGCTGGTACAAAGTATTTTTGAGAGGAAAGGTCTTCGCAGCAATGCTGGGGGGAGGGCAAGCCCGTGGGAAAGGTGGGATGTCTTAGTTCATCAGGTAGGAAGTGTACCTCTGGGCCTCCACGGTCGTCAAGTGTAAATGTAAAAGGTGTGCGTTTACCATGTGACAACCCTGTGTTTTGGAATTTTACTGGAGCTTCGAGTATCTGTTTCCCGATTACAGAGGAGGAATCTGGGGTTCAGAGAGGTTATGTGACTTACTCAAGGTAGCACAGCTAAACTGGGGTGGAGTCAGGATTTGAACCCACGAAGTCACACTCCAGATCCATCATACAAGTTTATGCGAAAGGAAATCCTCAGATAAAAGGCACAAATGCCTTCTTGCCTGTCTGCTCTCCCATCAGCTGGAAGAATTTTTAAAATTTTTATTTTTCAATTATAGCTGGCAAACAATGTTACATTAGTTTCAGGTGTACAGCATAGTGATTAGATATTTATATACCATAGGAAATGATCACTCTGGAAGACATTTTTGTAGTTGTTTTTCTTTGCAGAATTGAGGATTCTGAGGGTCACACAGAAGAAATCGTATGCTGATCTTTTGTAATTAAATTGGTTTTGAATAAAAAGACTTCAAGAGAGACTGAAACCAATGATAAAATATCTGACCTGATAAGAAAATGCCTTTTTGTAAAAGTCTTCATTTGGTAGTTGTTGTTGTTGTTTTTTGTTAATTCTCACCCGGGGATATTTTTCCATTGATTTTTAGAGAGAGTGGAAGAAAGGGGAAGAGACAGAAACATTGATGTAAGAGAGACACATCCATTGGTTTCCTCCCACACACACCCTGACCAGGGCCAGGGGATTGAGCCTGCAACCTAGGTACGTGCCCTTGACCAGAATCAAACCTGGGACCCTTCAGTCCTCAGGGTGATGCTCTATCCACTGAGCCAAACCGGCTAGGGCTTATTTGGTAGGTTTTGAGAGATCCTCTAGAAATGATTTCACCCACCATTCCTGAAAGCCTTTACCCCATTATCTCCTCCAGAATCAGAGTGGAGTACTCACATCCATGGTGAAGTTAGTTTTTGAGCAACTGTTTATTTTTTTAAAAAATCTTTATTGTTGAAAGTATTACATATGTCCCCCTTTTCCTCCCATTGACCCCCCTCCAGCCGGCCCTAGCCCCTGCCCCAGGCCTTCACCACCCTATTGTCTGTGTCCATGGGTTATGCATATAATGCATACAAGTTCTTTGGTTGATCACCTCTCGCCCACCCACTGTCCCCCACCTTCCCTCTGAGAGTCTACACTCTGTTTCATGCTTCCCTGTCTCTGGGTCCTCTCCATTCATCAGTTGAGCAACTGTTTAAATAGCATTGGTTTCCCAGAGCCATGTTTGCCTACATCTCCTTTGAAATGAGTTTCATAAGGACCTTACAATGTCCAGCTTTTGCAAGCTTCTGCATGTGTCAGTCTCTCATTAGACTTTCATTTGGTGGACGGGAATTGTCTGTGGGCTAATGCCAATTCTGCACTATCAACATTCCTGAAAGCCTTTACCACAGTGTCTCCTCCAGAATCAGAGTGGATGGAGGTTTCCTTTACCAGCGGTTCTCAACCTGTGGGTCGCGACCCCTTTGGGGGTCGAATGACCCTTTCACAGGGGTCGCCTAAATACATCCTGCATATCAGATATTTACATTGCGATTCATAACAGTAGCAAAATTACAGTTATGAAGTAGCAACGAAAATAATTTTATGGTTGGGAGTCACCACAACATGGGGAACTGTATTAAAGGGTTACGGCATT
The DNA here is from genome assembly GCF_000412655.1 of Myotis brandtii. NCBI lineage: Eukaryota > Metazoa > Chordata > Mammalia > Chiroptera > Vespertilionidae > Myotis > Myotis brandtii. Next base: position 683,901 of record NW_005357115.1, read on the forward strand.
AGGAAGGTTGAGAACCACTGCAACCAAGCAAATTCCTGTCTTAAAAAGTATAAAGCAAGGCTGTTCTCTAAGACCTCGTGTGTAATTCCTGAATAATGTCTTAGAGTTTTTAGATAAACTCAGTGCATGTCTTCCTGCCACAGCACATAATTCAGGCATGTCCTCCATGCTACGGTGGCACCTTGAGCTTAGCTCTTGTACTAGGACATGCTTTAAAAAAAAGCAGAGGAGCCCTTTAAGGAAATGCCATCAGAAAGATAAGCCATTATCAGTTATGACAAACTAAAACGAAAATAACTGGCTGTGGTAGCACCTTCTTCGGAATCTGCAGGCCCCAGGTTCTCCCAGGCTCTATTGCAGGGCCCATCTGGTACCTGATGAAGAGATAGGGTAAATCCAAAGTGGCCAGTGGGTACCCCTGATCCAGCTCAAGGTGGGTCCCCTCCCTCTAGTGAGAATTCACACCAAGCCCTTTATTTATCATCACAACTTCTCGACCAAAGACAGTACCAAAGATCCATGGATCTGCTTTTAGGCAGCAGCACAGAATATGGGGATTTCGCCCTCCTAAATCTGAAACTTGAATTGCTTGCTGCAAATAACTTTCAAAAGAGCAGGTAAGCTGAAGAGAGCTTAAAGTAGAGGTTTTAAGTGCCTTGTATTGTATTGATTTCAAAGAACAGACACCCAGCTTAAGCTTGTTTAAGCAGGCCAGGAATGTGCTGGCTCATGTGCCGGGAATGATAACAGTGGTACCTCACAGGATGGAGGGACCTGGGCTGCTCTCCCTGCCCTCTGTCTATGTTGGTACCTGCTGGGGCTCTGTTCTGCAGATTCTCCACATGGTGGGAAAACTGGCCATGGGCAGTCTCAAATGAACCACCCCAAGGAAAAGAGAACATCTTTCTCCCAAAGTCATTATGTAGGCCCCTGGAAGGACTTGGGCACACCAGGCTGCACCAGGCCACTCCTGTCCGGGGCCAAGGCTAGGACTGTTATCAGAAAAAGAAAGACCGGATGGGGGGAACATGCTAAGAAGCCAAGACAACAGCTCCGTTAGTCCACACGTATCCCACTTCTGTTCACTGCTCTTTTTGGGGTTGGAGGATAGCCCAAACCTATTATTATTTTTATTAGTTTCAATCAGCAAGTGAGATAGATGCATTGCTCTTGGAGTCAATCGCCAAGAAAGCTCAGCCCTTATGTCATCAGGCTAGAAGTTGGTTTTCTTCCTAGGCTTTCTCTCTAGAATAATCTCTGTGTTGATTTTATGGGTAAAAAAATAAAACCCAACTCTTCGAACCTCCTTCAAACACACATATGCACATGCTCTGAAAAGACAGTGTAGTGCAAGCAGGTCAAACTCGCGACCCGAGGGCCACATGCCTCATTTATTTGGCCTGTGTTAGCCTTTGAGTTTGACATGCTTGGTGTAGTGGAAGCATAATCTCTGGCAAATACTTGATGTGTGGGGTGGGCAGGAATCAGCAATAAGACACATGCTGGTAGGCAGGACCAAGAAGACAAACCAAGTGTCCAAGTTGACCGAGAGTATGACAGAGGGGGGAGCTGGGAGTTGAGAGGATTCTTAAGAGCTGGTACCAAAACCCTGTGTCCACCTGACTTGCTGCTGCTTCCCTCCCACTGGTGATGTACAGGCTGAGAACCACAGAGCTAAAAGTAGATCTTATTTCATCTAATTTAAGAAACCATCCTTGTAGGATGCACCATTATTTTACATATATAGTTTTTTATTGATTTCAGAGAGGAAGAAAGAGGGGGAGAGAGAGCTAGAAACACCAATGATGAGAGAGAATCATTGATAGGCTGCCTCCTGCATGCCCCCTACTGAGGACTGAGCCCTCAACCCAGCCATGTGCCCTTGAACAGAATCAAACCCGGGACCCTTCAGTCTGCAGGCCGACGCGCTCTATCCACTGAGCCAAACCAGTTGAGGCTGCACCATTGTTTTATATGCTAATTAATATAAAAGCTGCGGGCGGCCAACTGTAATTATGGCTTTGATTTTAAGACATATTCTGATTTCAAAGATGTTAAGATGTTGTTTTTAAAGTGTGTTTTAGAATGAAGCCCTTTGCAATAAGCAGCGGTGGTCCTGAGGTTTCATAGATGGCGCAATTGGGGTCAGGAATGTTACCTCCTAAACCATCTCCCCTTCCGTTAATATTATTTGATGTTTTTCCAATCCTATGTAAAGTGTGGGTAGAAACTGCTTTAGAAGATTTTGCTAATTTTATCAACCTACTAAAGCTAAGAAAAAGATAGTCACTTGCTAAATCAGTGCAGCCTAAGACAAATTTCTCAACCCTCCTCCCCTTCCAACTTGATTGCCCACCAAGCTCTTTCCATATTGTCTGGTATTTGTGAAAGCCACAGAGCAACACTGTATTATTCTAATTTCTCACCAAATACTTCCATTCATAGTTAGAGGCAAAGGGCATCAATGCCTGCAACTTCCTCTCAAACGTTTCAAGGAAAAAAGACAGGGAGCGAGGGAGGAAACCAGAGAGAGGAAAATAATAAAACAAGCATGACGAAAGGTTCCTAACTGAAGAATCCAGGTAAATGAGAGTTCTTCATGATGTTCTTGCAACTTGTCTGTAAGTTCGAAATCATATCAGAATGAAAAGTTACTAAAAATAAAAAACTAAGAGCATGAGAGAGAAATATTTTCATAACACTATGAGTTCAGGGCTGAGAAAAAGTTTGTGCTCAACTGCAATCGCTTCCCCCAGCAGGGTCTGATATAACCTTGCTCTTTGAATGGTTTGAATGTATCTGTGGTCTTTATGGTAACCTTCCTGCAATTCCTTTTGAAAATAGAAGAAATATATTATGTAAAGAGTACCTGCCCTCAGTTACACTGTGTTATTCTAAGACAGTGGTTCTCAACCTGTGGGTCGCGACCCCTTTGGGGGTCGAACGACCCTTTCACAGGGGTCGCCTAAGACCACCGGAAAACACATATATAATTACATATTGTTTTTGTGATTAATCACTATGCTTTAATTATGTTCAATTTGTAACAATGAAAATACATCCTGCATATCAGATATTTACATGACGAGTCATCACAGTAGCAAAATTACAGTTATGAAGTAGCAATGAAAATAATTTTATGGTTGGGGGTCACCACAACATGAGGAACTGTATTAAAGGGTCGAGGCATTAGGAAGGTTGAGAACCACTGTTCTAAGAGATGATTCACTTAAAGTCTCCTGTGCTTCCTAAATGTAGTAAACGGTGCGTTTCTCTAATGGCTTCTTCCCGTTTTCTTTAGTTTCCTTCTTCCTCTTCCTCTTCCTCTTTCCTTCCCTGTCTTTTCCTTCTTCCTTCTCCTTCTCTCCCACGCATCTCACCTTCTTATCTCTTCCTCACCCTCAGGAGACCACCATTCTTTTCTCCTGCTGCCACCATCCCTGCTAGCCTTTCTCTCCTGTTCTCTCTACATTCTCCTGTTTGCCTTTCCTCTCTCACAGAAGAGCAAGGAATAGGGGCTGAGGAGAAGGAAGAGCAGGAGTGAAGAAAGTAGAAAAGGGGTCAGAGAGATAGAACAACCAAGAAAAGAAAAAGGAGCAAAATATCAAAGGTAACACTGGTGATCGTTTAGTTTAGTCTCACAGTCAGTCCACGAATGCCTCCTGCTCAGTATTTGTGAAGGAGGTCTTACTAACTCAGAACAGTGATGATTCCATAGGAGGGAAAGGCCTGTGGTTGCTTCTGCAAGTTTGTTCCTGGTGCTTCAACTCCCACCCGATCTGGTTCCTGAAATTCACCTTTCTCGCAGTGGAACCAGGAGCCTTCTGTCTACTACTTTGGTCAACAGAGAAAAACTTTACTTTCCTAATTCTTTGATCAGGCACAGAAAATCTTTAGGCAGATGAAGAATATTGTTTTTCATTTTTGTTTCCTAAAAATAAATATTTACCAGGTTACCAAGAAAATACATAAACCAACAAGAAGTAAAGTACACACAACAATAAAAACCAAAACAGAATGCACATTTGGGTTCAGCTAAATCACAGTACTAGCCATGGGCATGTTGATTGATACCTTTTCCAGATTTGGGATGGGTTCTTGGTAGAGAATCCAGATTCCAATCTTCTTTTTCTCCGTTAACCTCTTAGCTTTTAGGAGTTGGTCTGTATTCTATCACTGGTTTTCTTCTCTTTGCAGAAAGGAACAAAAATTCAGGTCAAAAACTGTAGTGACAGCCAGGGCTTGAGAAAATAATTGGTAATGTGATAACTTAAGTGGCTATTCCTCCCCTACACATTCCCAAAAGAGAACACAAGGGCTGGATAATTATACACTGGTTTTTGTGACCATCAGCTTCCAATAGGATTTTTCCGTTCTATGATGGAAGGGTTCATGACTCAACTGTGGCCTGTCCCATGGTTAGACTGCTCTGGTTAGAAAGCTCTGGATGTTAGGAAGTTCTTCCCAACATTAAGAATTTGGAGTGATTGTTTCCTGCTGAACTTAGAGTTACCTTTTGGAGTGACATAAACCAAGACAATTTCCCTTTCACATGACAGCCCTTCACCTGTTTGAAGATGGCTATTGTGCTGTTGCTGAGCCATCAGCCCACCAACTAAGAAATGCTCCAGTTCTTTAAATAACTTGTTTTCTAGAACCGTATCCAGCCTTTCTGTGCCTTCTAGACCATGTAGTTTTTAAATGTGCCTAAGTATGTACCTAAAACTGAGCACAGTACCCCAAAGGTGACATCTTGCTTAGCCCAGAGGGATGTAGTTAATTTCCATCAGCCACACAGAGTTTCTTTAATGCAAACTAAGTTTTTGGACTATCTATATATATAAAAGCCTAAGCGACGGTTACAACTGGACAACCGGCCAGTAGCTATGATGTGCACTGACCACCAGGGGGCAGACACTCAATGCAGGAGCTGCCCCCTTGTGGTCAGTGCATCCCACAGCCAACCTCCCGTGGCTGGCCAACCTCCCGTGGTCCCTCCCCCTGGCTGGCTGGCCCCAATCAGTCCAATCGGGACTACGCAAGATGGCTCCGATCAGCCCAATCACCGGCAAGGCCGAGGGACCCCACCCGTGCACAATTTCATGCACTGGGCCTCTAGTTTTAAAATATTTGCATTCCACTGTTGTACCCATACTAAGCCTGTGATCAACTGAAGTCTTCATCTTTTATTATAAGACTTGATACCATTCTGAGTCTTTAATTGGACTTTGGCCATTGATTTTTTAAAAACTAAATATGAGATTTTACATTTTTTTTACATTTATCTTTTTTTCAATTAAAGTTGGCTATATTTATTCTTATTAAATGCATCTTGGGGCTTTAGGACAGTGTCACAGCCCATGGAAGGCCAGAGACCATAACAGGAGCAGGAAAGCAATATAGGGAAAGCATGTCTAGTGATCAGATGACCCCGGGCCATTCTGGACTACTTAAAAGCCAAAAAAAATCTTTGGACTGTGGTTTATATTCTATAACCACAATATTATACATATTTTTTTTAAAAATATTTTTTATTGATTTTTTTACAGAGAGGAAGGGAGAGGGATAGAGAGTTAGAAACATCGATGAGAGAGAAACATCGATCAGCTGCCTCCTGCACGCCCCCCACTGGGGATGTGCCCGCAACCAAGGTACATGCCCTTGACCGGAATCGAACCCGGGACCCTTCAGTCCGCAGGCCGACGCTCTATCCACTGAGCCAAACCGGCCAGGGCAATATTATACATATTATTTTCTGTTTTGGTAAGATACAAATTCTTAAAACACACACATATAGTATATGAATAGACTCTTGTTGCAAAAGGTTCGATCAGTATGCAAGAATATGCAGAAAAGTGGGAAAACCCATACTCCCAGCCCTTCTCAAACATGACGAGGGGAACCATGTGCCTTCTATTTATGTATGTGCATATGTTTGTACATATGTATGTATTTTAATACAAATGAGATCACACTAGAAGTACTGTTCAGTGACTTTTTTTTCTAACTTAACAATTGCCTTGGTGTCCACACAGAAGGTACAGATCTGCCTCATGCTTTTAAACTATTGTGTAATTTGATTGTAACAATTTATTTAACCATTTCTCTTAGATGATCATATGTGCTGTTCCAACTTATTATAGACTCCACTCTAATGACTTCACTTTTCTGTGCAATTTTACATACATTTGTAAGTGTTTCCCCAGTAGAGATACTTGAACCAAGGGAATATGCATTTTAAAGGGTGTTGAGACCACCTCGTTATCTTCCAAAAAGGCATGCCAGTTTGCATCCTCATGAACCAGGGGTTTTGTACTATGTAGCCTGTGCCAAAAATACCTTTCCTTCTTTAAAGAACTGGTGCTCTAATTTAACTTTGCAAATGTGGAATGAAAACAAAACAAAACAAAAATATTACTTGTCTTTCAGACCTATTCCTTAAAGAATAGGTATGCTTGTATTCAGATAGGCTCTTCTTTCTTTTACTGATCTGCGACTTTGTTTTTAATTATCTTAAGCCTCATGATGACATAATTTACAATTTTGTGTAGATGACCTATTCTCTACTTTAATCCCAGTGAACTGGCAAAAGCACCATTACCAATCACACACATATATAGTCAATGAATAGCGATTCCAGACAACCCTGAATTATAACTTAGTCTGACTTAAAGAATTCACAACGTTTGCTACTATATCTTGTCACACTGAGTTTTACAAGCACCTGACCTTAAAGATCATCTATAAAATGTAGAAGTGTTAAATACTCTTTATTTGATATTATACAGAAACCACACTAAAATGCCTTTTATTCAGTAAAAGGCAACTGTTTAGATACAGGGAATTGTATTAAATTGGCATAGTTGGGACCAAGGAGATAAAATGGTCACTGTCAGCCCATCTGCAGCCCTGCCTTTTAACAGGCTAATGAACACAACTTGAAACACAAGCAAGTCTTGCAGGTCTAAGAGACAGTGAAGGATTTCTTCAGAATTTAAACAAGGTAATACAACCAGTCATAGAAATCTAAATATCAGCCAATCTCCTACAAGTTCTGAGATGGCTCTCACCACCTCTGTGAAAAGTTGAACACTAGGAATCAAGTCCAATCATATTTTTAGAAGGAAGGACAGTGACAGCGCTTGCTGAACCCAAATCACCATCAAAGCTCAAGAAGCTGACCATATTCATTTAACCACAGCCAATCTTATTCAAATCAGGACTGCTGGAAAGCAATGCTCTATTCGCCATTCATGATCTGAATTCTGGTGTATGAGATCAACTTAAATATGGTACACATAAAAAAAGTCCTGAGACATTTGTAATAAATAAGGTAGTGGCCAACTATTACTCATTAGTAGCTTTTTTTGAGATAAGCTATCAAGTCTGCCCTCTCTGCGCTCTTCTTAATGCCAGCGAAGATCATTTTTGTCCCAGGGATGTACTTCTTGGGAACCTCCAGATACTCCATCAGTGTAGCCTCTCCCCAGGTGATACCTTTGTTCTTGTTGGCATCTGTGTAAGAAAATCCAGGGGCCTGACCTGTCTTTCGCCCAAAGAGACCATGGAGATTTGGCCCAGTCTTGTGCTTGCCTCCCTTTCTCCACAGTATGGCACTGGGCATGCTTCTGAACAAAAATCTTCTTGCCCTTCTCAACATCACCCATTTTTAAATCGCTTATTAGTCACACGTGACACTGAGATCCCCACTCGCAATCCAGACGTCCCGCTCTCTCGGCTCCTCTTCTTGACAGATGAGGGAAAACCCCAGATTAAAGTCTGTAAGAGTTTAGAAGGGGTACATTCCGGATCTCCACATCCCTGTGGAGCACATCACAGGAGCCAGGGCGGGGAGAATGACCTCAGTGGCTCTGGATATCCCCTCTGAGATGATGGCAATTCTTTACAGGCCCCTGGGCACAGGCCCAAATGCCTTCCAGGTTCATCTAAACCTCCAGAGGAGACTGAAAGCAATGAAGCCAACATATCACAACCATTAAGATTTTGGCTTCTGGGGGCAGGCACTCTTGGCCCATTAACCAGCTCTAACTTAGAAGCAGTGACCTTTGCCCTGTTAGTTAACTCTTCTGAGCCCAAGTGTCCTTATTCATGCAAGAGAAATAATAATACCCTAACCTCAGAGGGTAGTTGTGAGGATTAAATGAGATATTGTCAGGAAATCAATTATCGACGTTGATGGTAAAGCATGAGCTCTCAATAACAGTCATTACTATTATTCCTCCTACTACTAAGTCCTTATTCCTGTCCAGTAAAATCAGAGTCACACAAGGACTTGGACCTCGCAGGAATCAAGACTTGGCCTGCTTGGTTCACTGTGATGGCTCTCAGGGCGACACGCCCTTACCCACCTGCAGGCTCCCGAGAGCCTAAGGTGACACCAATCATCTTCTCCTTGTCTTTTCCTGTGACTCTTTGAGTGGTTAATGGAGACAACTCCAGAGCCAGCCAGGGTGTGTGAATCTGCCTCCACTACTCATAACTGAGTGACTTCAGTTGCCACAGATCACTTCTCTGGGTCCAGGTAAAATGGAGAGGATACCGATGAGTTGGGGGATGTGGCAGAACAGCTGCCATCGGTAAAATCGACAGGAGCTGTCAAGAAGGAAGACAACCCCCCCGCCCCCCCCCCCCGCTGGATTTATGGCTTAAAACTGGCAGAGACCAGCTCCATCCAATATGGAGACGAATTCATCCAATGGTAACCCCTAGCCTCATTATATGCTCACTGCAATACATCAGCAAGCTAACCGACACGCCCAGAACCACAGAAAGCCCATATAAGGACAAAAATGGCCCATGGAGCTCTTCTGAGAAATCTCCACCCCTTTTCCAGAAAGATCCTGACTATTCCTCCCCCTCATTGAATGCCCTACCCCTGCCCCCCATCCTCGATTAAATAAATCTCAGTAAAGGAAGCAAATGCTGTTGCGGGGGGGGGGGGGGGGGGCCTGTGGAGTAGCCCACTCTCTGTCTGCTTCACCAATAATCTCACTTTTATTTTAAACTCTATGCCGGCTCGAATTGGACTCTTTACTGCACGAAGCCAAGAACCCACAGTGGTGCGGACTAAATAAGCTAATGCATGTAAAGCTGTTAGAACAGCGCCACCTGACAGGGGCTCAGACAGCATCGGCTCAACGTCCATTTGCTGTCGCCTCAGAGCCATCTGCTCTTGGCAGAAGGGCGCAACATCAATAGCCAATTTGTGTTTTCCTCCGACTCCCAGAAGGTAGCGGGCAGCACGTCTTCCTCACCTCCTTTTACCCCTCCCTGACGTGCTCCCTCCGGATCTTCAGCACAGAGGCAGTTCTTTAGGCGGGAGGGTGCCACGTTCCTGAAAGATCCTGGAGGAGGCCAGGCGGGGGTAATTTCCTCCACGCGAGGCTTTGGGCCAGTCCCTCTGCGGCTTTCACGAGAGCTTTCCAGGCCTGCGGTAATGAGGCTGCAGGACAGCGCTCATGCAATGCCCTGCCAAGGGGAGTGGAGACAACACCACGCTACACAGTGCAAATGTGAGGGAACATCAGGAAGCGCTGTCAGGGGACCTCCCAGTGAGTTGCACACATGAGGCAATGCGGCCCAGCTTCCCAGAAGACACTGCCTTCTTTTCCCACAGGACAGGGCTGGGTGAGAGGGCACTGCGGCCTCGGACCCGGGGCCTCTGGCACATCTAACAGCTCCACTGAGGAAGCTGAGGCCATCTGGGGAGCCTGGACCAGGAGGCAAGGCAGAGGGGCTCCCAGCTCTCCCTTCTTGCAGGCCAGGAGGAAACTGTCCAGAATACTCCCCCACCCAACATGAAAAGTGAAATTCAATTGTCTGTACTTGGTGGGACTAGCCTTCGTTTTTCCATATCCCATTGTGCTGACTCGGTCCCTGGTGGCCCACTCATTCTAGTGGTTTGGATGCGGAAGGAAGGAGGGGCTGTCAGTGTCTAAGCATGGAAAGCATGGCACCCTGGCCTGTTCAGGCACAGCTGGGGCCTCTTACCACCCGCTGTGTCTTCAGGGCCCTTGCTCCCTGTCCGTCTTTCAGGGACTTCCTCGTAAGGATGTGACTGCGCCCTGAGCTCCCAGGTCACCAGTGCCAAGGGGCAAAATGGAAATCCACTTCCCATCTGGACGAGCAGGTGGGCTCCTTTCTGTTCTCTTTTACTGCAGGGCTCTGAGCACACTTCCTGGGGCTCCTGGAAGCAGAGCGGAGAGATGAGAACCTAGTTACACATGTCCCTTCAGAGGGAATGACAGTTTAGAGCAGTGGTTCTCAACCTTCCTAATGCCTCGACCCTTTAATACAGTTCCTCATGTGGTGACCCCCAACCATAAAATTATTTTCTTGCTACTTCATAACTGTAATGTTGCTACTGTTATGAATCGTAATGTAAATATCTGATATGCAGGATGTATTTAGGCGACCCCCGTGAAAGGGTCATTTGACCCCCAAAGGGGTCGCGACCCACAGGTTGAGAACCGCTGCTTCAGAGTACCCTGTGCAGAGCTCTGTGCCCAGCATAATGGGAGGATGGGCCTCCACGCTGTTATCACCAGAAGGCCAGGGGCTGCTCCTCTGTTTTCTTAGGGTGCTTGACACCACAGAGCAAGTCAGGACCAAGGAAGGAAAGAGACTGATATTCCCTGCCATCAGCCAGGCACTGTGTTCTATGCTTTACACCTAGTGTTGCATTTATTTCTCCCTATCATCCTAAAAGTATAGGCGTTTTTACCAGTAGCCTCCATTAAATACAGATAAGGGGATTAAGGTTCAGAAATGGTGAACTATTTGCCGAAAGTCATATAAGTTGCAAGTGAAGGGGATTTGAACTCAGGTCTGCAGACTCCAAAGCCCACCTGCATCACACCAGTAAACGCTCATTAACTTATTGCCTGTGGTAGTGAATCTTACAGAAGCCCCTCCTTCTAATCTACACTAAGAATAGGCCTCCCTGGTACCATTATGCCTGTTAAGGGTCCAGGCGACCAAGGCTGTCCCCAGCCAGGAGAGCTGACTCCCTCCAGGGGCCAGGCACCCAACAGGCAAAGCCGCTGATCCACTGCAGGGTGCGATTCCCATGCCCTCCCTCCCCTCCCAGTGGAGAGGACCCTGGTATCTGCCCAGCACAATTCAATCTCTGTAATTTATCACCCAGTCTTGGGAGAGTTTAGAACCTTTTCCTTTAAAACAGTGGCTGCAACATGCAGAGAATTGGAGTGAAGCCTCCACACGAGCTTCGTGACCAGATCTGCTCCACTCAAGCCCATTATATTGAAATGACTATAAAATTCACACTATTCCAAATCCCCAGAAATAATAGGGTGTTGTGATTTTTTTTTTAGAAGTGAGCAAAGCGATGATTTCATAGGCCCCCATGCCAAAATCTGAGCTCAATGCTTCTCAAATGTTTTGTTTTCAAGACCTCTTTCCACTCTTAGAGATGACTGTAGAACCCAGAGAGCTATTGCTTAACCTAACTCACATCTGTCAATATTTACAATTTCAGAAAAGAAAATGGAACACATTTGAAATATTTATTCATTTAAAATAATAAACCTAATACATGTTGACATACATAGCATTTTATGAAAAATTGTATTTTCCGAAACCACAAATAGTAAGAGTGGCATTGTTTTACATTGTCACAAATTTCCTTAATTTCTGACTTAATAGAAGACAGCTGAATACTCATATCTGATTCTGCATGCAATCTGTAGTAATATCAAATGTCATGTAGCCCCTGAAAGACCCCTGGTAAACTTGGGCGAGAAGGAGAGAGAGAGAGAGGCACAAAAAGCCTACAACCATTGCTTTAACCTTCTGGATCCCTTAAAAGGGTCGCAGGGATCACCCTCCTTAGGAGTCGCTAGAACACACTTTGAGTACCACTCTCTAAGCTTAAAACTGTGATTTACCTCTTGTAGAGTCTCTCCAGCCAAGATATATCTAAAGGGCTGTAGTCTTGATGTAGGAAGTTGGTGGGAGTAGGGGTAGGTTTCAGAGGGAGTGATTTTAGGAGCAAAGACCCCGAGACAAGTGTGGACACATTCAAACAGCACCGCCACCCTGTTGTGCAGGTGCCGCCTCCAGGTGTCTGGCTGGGATGATGTATGTTCACGCTCAAACCGAGCCAGAAGGAAGAGACAAGCAGAGCGGTACCCAGTTCGCTGCTGCCCAGAGCCCAGACAGTGTCTGGGTGGGGCGGCTGGCTGGGAGAACCGGACTCAGTGGAAGAGATGGGGGGGGATCCTGCTCAGGGGTGGGGCCAGGAGAGCATCAGATCCACAGCCTGAAATCGCAGTGGCTATTTGGATGGCTGCTCTGCCAGTAATAACAATGGTGACAATAATCATACACCACAAATAATGGGAGAACTACCATTTATTGAGCACTTTGAGGCAGGCAACGTGCCAAGCGCTCGATGTAAATCATTCCATTAATCCCTCACAACCAACCCTTTGAGGTAACTATCACCATAATCCCTTTTCCACACATAAAACAAGGCAGGAGCAGTTGGAGTTATTAACCAAGGCCACACAGCTTCTGTGGCAGCTCAGCCAAAATTTGAATTCAGGTTTACTGTTTCCCATTGGATGAAACATGGGGACAAGGTGGACACGCCTCTCGCTTGCCAAGGGTGTTCTGAAGACTTCAGAGCTGAATTGTATCGGCGTCAGCACAAGACTCAGGGAGGTGACAGTTCTCAGTGCCTGGCCCCTTGGTTTCAGGTTCCTCCCCACCCAGCTCTGTCCTGCAAGCTGTCTTACCATTGCTGCCAGCAGCCAGGAAGTTTGGGAACTGGCCCTGCCACCTCCAGCCCCTCTCTGAAGGTCTACAATGACACCCATTCAAAGGTCTGACTTGGGGTCCTTTGGAGCCCTGCTCCCAGCAGACCATCGGGCACAAGGCCAAGGCCACATTCCGCCCCTTCTGAGCTCAGCCTCCCAGAGGTGCAAACGTCCCATAAACAGGCTTTATCCCTTGTTCCCTGAGAAAACAAACATCGTGTGACAATTCTCTTCCAAGGAATCCTCCCTTCTCCCTAACCAGAGGCTCTAAGGAGTTCAGCTTCGCACAAGCTTTTCATTTGCGTGCAGACAAGTACAAAAGGCTCAACCGGATATACCTGTTATTTCCCAATGACCTGTGAGCCCGACGGTTATGTTAAGCCTTGGGTTATGGCTCGGCTTGCACGCAAGGCTGCAGGACTCCTGAGGGCAGTTGAGAGGAGGTGGTGGTGGAGAGGACAGAGCAACAACCCGGCAGTGACAGCACATGATTTAATTCCCCCTAAGCTTTCCAAGCACGCAGACTGTTCCCTCTTTGTCAGCATATAACCTAAGTAATTTGTTCTACTCAGGCAAGAAATGTCTAATTTAAACCACATTGCAGCTAAGCCTCTGGTGAGGAAAGAGCTGCCTGCAGCTTGGCTGCTGCGGCGTTAGGCTGGGTGGCAGCTGAGGCAACGCAGACTCCCGGCCGCCCCTGGGTGTCTCACCCAGGTCATGAGCAGAGGAACGTGCACCGTGAGTTTTAACCGCACGCTCGCTCTTCTGTCTCGTGCTTCGCCCCTCGTGAATGGGTTTAATTTGCCTCCATCTCCCTAATGCCCTGGGTTGGAGTTCCATCTAAGCTTGGGACTACAGGCAAACCTCTTAAACCTCCAACCACTGCTTTTTCTCCTCTGAAAAACAGCCGGGAGAGGTGCAGATGGTCACAGTTTAGTGGAAAGTGATTTGTGGAAAGAAAGAGATCTGTGTTCCAACCCTGCGTTGCCCCTAACTAGCCGTGGATTTGAGAATTTCGTCATCGGTAAAATAAGCGAGTTGAATGAGATGGTCTTTCAAGTTCCTTCAGCTCTAAAAGACGATGTATGTCCCAAATCAGTTCCAGTTTGACAAAATAATGATCATAACAGCTATGATTATTATAACTATGACTGTTATTATTATCTGTGATTCTCTGCCATAATCCCAAAGACTTCGCTGGCCAGGCAAATTCTTTTAAGATTCTTCTTCAAAAATACTTTTATTTGCTTAACTCACGTGACACAAGTAGGATTCTAGCCACTATCACCCTCCTACCACTCCCACTCCCTCCTCAAGCCCTCCCCTGTGTGGGCTTGTCTTTATCTTGCTGAACGTAAATTCTAATTTAAAGCAAATTCCTTGATTTTTTAAAATATTTTTTTATTGATTTCAGAGAGGAAGGGAGAGGGAGAGAGAGATAGAAACATCAATGATGAGAGAGAATCATTGATTGGCTGCCTCCTGCATGCCTCCTCCTGGGGATTGAGCCTGCAACCCGGGCATGTGCCCTTGACCAGAATCGAACCCGTGACCCTTCAGTCCACAGGCATACGCTCTATCCACTGAGCCAAACCAGCCAGGGCTTGATTTTTTTTTTTTTACTAGGTACAGATTTTTGCAGAAAACCTGATTCTTGTTTTTAAATGAATGAGGATTTGAAAAGTTCATCTGATGAAGAAGTGTTTAGATGAAGTGCTTTTAAACACAGTGAGAGAGAGAGAGACAAGACCTACATCATTGGAAAGGATCTGAGGTGGAGGTCTGTGTCCATCTCATTCTTCACTGAGTTATCAAATTAGCCCCATAGCCACACCGGACAGCGAAAGGGTCTCTAAACACCGCTTGCATGTCAAAGCTGTTCCCGCAGTCCCAAATCCCCCGCTCCCTTTCTGTGCCGTGAAAAATCTCTTCCTTTTCTCTCCCCATTGTGCAATGAATTTTCTCCTCTGGATCCCTTGAGCCCTTTGCACTATTATTCCATTGACTTCATTCTATCTGGTGTTATTTTTGTTTTCTCTCCAATATATCTCTGCTCAACTAGACCCTCAGGACCTGGAAAGTGGGGACTGGGTCATCTGTACAACCAAGCTTCTCTGTTCTCCTCCATCTCTCCCTCCCCCAGCACCTGGTACACATTCACTGTTCATAGAAGCATTGAATTTTTGGACCCTGTGAATTGCATCACATGGGATAAGAATGCTCTCTGGTTCAAGAGTTCACAGCCAGGGCTGAGCAGCACTGATCTTCACCCTTGGAGGCAGCCTTGTTAGGGTGGTGATCAGAGGAGGCTGTGGGCTTGGGGCGCTGCTGTTCTGGGGTCCCAGGAGCATACACTGGGGGGTCCTGGAGAAAGATGGCTTTTCAGTAGTAGGCAAGGGTTGGTCCAGCCTCACTTGGTAAGAGGAGTTAAATGTTCTCTTCTCCTTAGCCAGGCTTAGAAACAGCCCAGTGACCCTCCTGTTTTATAAATAGCACCCAACTCACACGATTTGGGAGGATTTCTGAAACTTTTTAAAAAAATTGCTACTCAGTTTATTTGTCGCAGGCTCTTCCTTCCAGTCTATGGCACCTCCCTTACGAACATTTCTGTTTGCCCTACCCTTTTCCCAAGGCAGACCCTTGAATGCATCTATGCCTTTGTTGCCTTTGGTGTAAAATCATGTTTGGAGCCCTCAAGCCCTGTGTGGGCTTGTCTTTTTCTTGCTAAAGGTAAATTCTAATTTCAAACAAATTCCTTGATGTTTACTGGGTAGAGATTTTGCAAAAACTTTGGTTCTCATTTAAAACTGAGGATTTGAAACTCAGGCCTAACGAAGAAAAGTGCTTTTAAACACACAGGAGAGCTATCTTATTGGAAAGGTGATTTTAGGTTCAGCAAAGCTTTTTCAATGGAAAGAACCAAACAAAAGAACATTGTCATGAAATGTGGCAAAAACAAATAAACAAGCAAACAAAAACAGATTCTAAAATTCATCTTTGATTGTTGCCCTGTCAAGAAAGATGTCATGGATGCTGCAAATTTTGAACTATTTCTTGCGAAAATGATCAAATTAATTGTAAAGCTGATCACCTTAGTAAAAATATTGAAAGAACTATTCACTAAGAAAACTGTGTCCTTGGAGGTGCTTTTTCTCTTAAAATATGTGAATTATCTCACCAAAGATATTTGAAGAAGAAGAATCTGTGTGGTTGTAGCATGCAGTTGTCAATAGTAAAAAGGGAGTTGGGAATTTCATGACTCCCAGGCTCACTAGAGCCAGAGGAGGCTGTGTGACCAGGAGAGGCTCGGCTGGAAATCCAATGGATGGTAGCTGTGTCCTTTTTCTCTAATAATTGGGGTAAGCATGGCACGGGCAACTTCACAAACCATCCTCGGAGAGTGAAGAAGAGAACTACAGAAGACCAAGACAGGTTACATAAATGCTTGAGACCCAAAGCAGATAAAACCTGTTTGCTACCAAAAATGCAGTTGCAGAAGCAACATTCCTCAAATGGAGGAGAAGTGACTAAAATCTCCTGTCCCAGAGGGGTGAGGCAGCTAAACACTGATCTTTCCCCTCCCAGCCAGGCAGGGATGCTGGCTTAGACAAAATGGAAGGGTAGGGGCTTTTTATTTCTTAATAGGACATCTTAGAAATGATGGCAAACATGGCAGAAGGGGAGTGGGAAAGGCTGTGGCACTTCGAAGCCGGTAGTTGGAGGAAGAAAGAGAACTTCCAGCTGGAGTGGAAGGATGCTAAGCGTTCAGGTCAATAGATCAGAGAGGGAAATACAAGTGAAGCCAGAACAACTTTGGGGAAAGGGCATGGTAGGGGGGTGGCGGGGGGAAGTCGTTTTCCTTTCTGAATCTGAGAAGGGAACTTCCTTGTGGGTGAGGAAAAGTAAAGCCACCAGGAATGTCAACAGTTTATGTGATATCTGACCCTATAACGTCCCACAATAATCTCTACAAGATTGTGACACCGTGTGCACAAGGGTCCCTTGCCTCAGCTCCAAAAATGCCATTAGATACATGTCTGTTTCATCAACGCTATATGAAATTGGCTCTGTCTGCAAATTTCTGCAAAACAATTTGCAGTAATGGGAGGCTGCTAGGGTGTATGGGACATGGGAGAAGGGGGACTTCTTGAAGTTAAAAACTTCAGATTCTTCTTCGAATATGTTTGAAGGAGGAGGCACTTCTTGAAGTTCAAAACCTTTCCATAGAGACCTTGAGCATAGAGAAATGGAAGAAAATCTTTATATTAGGGAAAGAATAGCACCAACCACAGCCTCAATGCCCAATGCTTGGATCTGCTGGAATAATCAGTCTAGAAAATTCATGAGTCAAGGTGTCCACACAATGGGCTCCACAAAGTCTGAAGGGAAGGGAAAGATAAAGCCAGAAAGCCAGTAGACTAAGTGTGCATACATGCAAACACGTTCATCCCCGTGGCTGTTTGGGGGTGGAATCATTTATACATGTACAAATACATGATAATTGTCTACATACTAGGTGTATCGGTTAATAATGCGGATTTTTTTCAATAGATGGAGTTACACATATGTCGATATATATGCGATTTGATATGTATGCTATTTTGTTGTATTGAGAACAAACTTCAAAACTTCATATGTCAAATTTTCTGAAGGTGTTAACATCATAGATATTTTTACGCTTAAAAATGTCGAATTTTGTGCCAAATAAAAGAGCATTTGTGGGAAGTTTTAATTCATTACTTTATTTTGAAGAAAAGTGCTGCTGAAAGTTATCGTATACTTCGGGAAGCTTATGGTGAATATGCTTCATCTCAAGATACTTGTGAACGCTGGTTTAAACGGTTTAAAAGTGATGATTTCAATGTGAAAGACAAAGAACGTCCAGGTCAACCAAAAAAGTTTGAAGACCAACAATTACAAGCATTATTGGATGAAGATGTGCCACATCAACTGAACAATGAAAGACAAATGGAAAACTGAAAAGTCATCAGTAAAATGTTGCTTCAACGGCACAAGAGAAAGTCTTTTTTGCATCGAATTGTGACTGGTGATGAAAAGTGGGTTTATTTTGAGAATCCCAAATGCACAAAATCATGGGTTGGTCCAGGTCAACCATCAACATCGACTGCAAAGCCAAATTGCTTCGGAAAGAAGACAATGCTCTGCGTTTGGTGGGATCAGGAAGGTGTGGTATTGTGAGCTTCTAAAACCAGGTGAAACCATTAATACTGATCGCTACCAACAACAAATAGTCAATTTGAACCACGCTTTGATCGTAAAACTACCAGAATGGGCCAGAACACACGGCAAAGTAATTTTGCTTCATGATGACGCACCATCACACACTTCAAAAACAGTTCCCAGTATTTAGTGCAAATGTGAATGAAGTTGTCTGAAAACAGCTCCAGATCAATCCCTACCCCCATCTCATTTTTATCCTAAAGCACTGGTTACATGGACAGCAAATGTTCTGAGAGGAGGATCTTAAATACACAAAGGATTTCCCAGCTTATCACCAACACATGATGCAAGCAATCGCCTATAGCGCTGAGTTGGGTAATGTCCTTTTAACTCTGAATTGTAAGTTACTTCATGGCGGTAGTCTTAGATTTCAGGCATTATTCGCAGCCAGGCATAGAGGAAAAGCACAATGGTATGATTGATGACCTAGAAAGAGCAGCAACAGCTTCTAATTTCCACTCATCTGCTGTGTCATATGGTACGTTTCAGAAACTCACTTAAAATTGAGAAAATAAGCCATTCCTAATTGTATTTAAGTAAGGAAATAGCTCATTTATGAATCTAAGAAGATTAGAGAATCTTTAGTGTGTTTATTTAGAACCCATGCCAAAAATTTTTACAGAGGCATAAGCCTGGTTTTCCCTTTTCCTTGAAAAAAAAAGCTAATAAAGCCAAATGGTTAAATAAAAAGAAAAAGGCCTTCATGTGTAGTTAAATCATTTTTTGCACTTCATGGTATGTTCCTTTTAGGTGGATCCTATTTTTTAAAAATGAATATAGCATTGTATTATTGAAGTTTCATATGACTCAATATAAAAATAATAATAATGAGACCATTTTCCAATTAGTTTGAATTTCCTTAAAATTCAATTCAGGTTAGCTCAACAGATCTTTTAAAAACGAAATTCCAAGCATGTTGTTTTAAACTCTTTAATGTGTTCCCAATGGACTTACAATAGAATCCCACCCGCTAACCAAGGCCTACCCCACCCGGACCCTTGTTACCTTGCTTCCTGCACCACGAGCCAGCTGAACTGGTCTCCTTACAGGGTCTCAAACATCACAGTTCCGGGTCTTGCTGTTCTTTTTTGCCTGAAAAGTTCTTCCAGATCTTTGCCTGGCTGGCTTCATCATGTATGTCCTCTCAGCGCATCATTCCTTGCCCTTCCTCTCTGGGGCAGGGCCGCACCCCACTCCATTGCTATCAATCCTATCACCTCTCTTTCCCAGCCGGCATCCATTACAATATGCTTATCTTGTTTCTTGATTGTATCTGTTTCTGTCACTAGATTTTAAATCTCTTGAGAACAGACATCTTGTGTGTCTTTTTCACCATTCTCTCCCCTCAGTGCCTGCCACATAGAAAGTGTTCAATAAATATGTGTTGAATAAATGAACAAATGATACAACATTGATCTCTATTTTTCTCTCTGGGATTTCTGTGTCACGTTTTGGTTTTGGTTTTATGTGCCAATTACTGAGAAGGAGAAGAGGTGAGGGAATGAGGGGATGGACTTAGAGGGCCAAGGACTGAGCCCTGGGCTTCAGGGTTCCTGTGGAAGGGAGGAACTAGCAAGCAAGTGTGAGTAGGAGAAACCTGTAAGGTAGAAGGAAAACCAGCAGAGTGTATTATCTCAGGAGAAAGACGGGGGAGTGTTTCAAAAAGAGTGGTCAGTTGTAGACAATGCCACTGCCTCTAAAAATCAATTAAGATGAGGACCGGAATATGTCCATTAGATTTGCAACATGAAAGGAATCAATGATCTAGACAAGAGCAGTTGGAGTCCATGATGGGGACTCACTGGGAGTCAGTGGAAGGTAGATGGGCAATGAAGAATTGGAGGCAAAGTGCAGAGTTGAGGAGAAATAAAGAGATCTAAAAGAATCATCTTGAAAAAAGCAAACAGTAGAGATGTATGGTAGAATTGCAGTGCTAAGCGTTTCACTTGAGTTTTGTCATCATCAATGTGAATTAAGATAGATGAATTTGGTGATTTTTCCAATACTTGGGTGGGGGGATGTAAATTGTTACCACTTTTCTGGAGGGCCATATCCTTCAACCCAACGATCCTATTCTAGGAATTCATCCTAAAGATGGGTGGATGAGTTTGAGAAGATGTATATACAAAGATGTTCAACAGAGTATTTATAAATGATTGCAAGTAATTGGGAAATACCTAAATATTCAACAATAAGGGATTGGATAAATAAATTGAGACGTCCATATAATGAGATACTTTGCAGCTATTAAAGACTACATATTTACATTCATTGATATGGATTGATGATATGATGACTTGAGTAAAAAAAAAAAAAAAAAGCAGTATTAAAAGCAGTATAACCCCATCTGTTGAACTCTGAAGCAGTTGCTAGAGTTCTCAGTTGACCCTAAGGGCGTTCTAGAGCTGGGATGGCCCAAGGAGGGAGGGAGAGCTTGAGTGGGGCAGATCCCTTCAGTGGCGGGCAATCCCCAGTGAGGGACGCAGTGGTGGCATCAGCAGCCCACACTCCCCACAGCTGATGGAGTGAGGGCCTCTGTCCTGAGGGGTCCTTGGGTGGCACATCACAGCATCCATCACAGTCCTGCAGTTGCTAGTCTATAGTTACAGAGATAACCACACTGGCACTGCCTGTTGTGTGTTCCTCTTCAGGAGCTAATGAGAGCAGGGGTATGACATTGTTCTGTAAACCCAAGGACTATGGACTGCAATGTGTTGTTATTCATCATTATGTTATCTGCTCCTAACCGGCCTGTCTTCACCTTCCTTAGGCCTGAACAGTCACATTT
Source organism: Myotis brandtii (assembly GCF_000412655.1). Lineage (NCBI taxonomy): Eukaryota > Metazoa > Chordata > Mammalia > Chiroptera > Vespertilionidae > Myotis > Myotis brandtii. Next base: position 704,730 of record NW_005357115.1, read on the forward strand.
TCTCTTTCTCCATCTGTCTATTCCTGGGTCATCGACACAGGGGAGAGATAAGAAGGAAAAGCAGGTTATGGTTCTAAAAAAGAAAAGGGTTGGTGCTTTTCTTGGCCATGTGCACACTCCGCAGTGGGTCCTGTCCGCTCGCTGAGATCTGGGCTCCCTCCCCCAGGCCAGGGCTGAGGAGCCTGGACTGCCAGGGTCAGGAGCATGACCCCCTGAAGGACTCCAGCCCTCTCTTCCTCCCTTCTCCCCGACTGAGACCCGTCCCTGGATAACCTTGGAACTAGATCAGGGAAGAAAGGAAAGCCACCTTGGGCAACAGAATTTCACTGCAAGGAGAGGATGATGTGAGAGAGAAGTCAAAGCCCAGGTGAGAGTCTGAGAGGCCAACATTCCCTTTGTTAGAGTCAGATCAGGGGAAGAAGAGGAAACAGAGTCTTTTCTTGGACGTTCTAAGGAGAATTTCTTTTCCTGGGAAGCTAGTAAACATCTCTTTAAAGAACATGTGTGGTCACACAAGTTGAAGGCTGAGCAAATTACCTCCCTGCCCCCAGATGATTTTAAATGGTAGCAGATAGGAGGCGGAGTCAAGGCTCCAACCCCCCCCCCCCCCCCCCCCCCCCCCCCCACCCCCTGGCTCACTATTGCTTTTCCCTGCCACCAGCTCTGGAAGGGCCAGGCTGCTTTTCAGACCCAGGATGCCTGCAGGCTGACTGACAGGCATTCGGAGGGAGGGTTTTGTGTTTTTCTAAGTGCTGAAGCTACCCCATCACCCCTATGGCTTTAAACAACTCAGAAATGCTAAAACAACAGACAGGGTGTCCCTGGGGGCGTGTCTGGCAAACAGCAGACCCCAAGTGAAGAGAGAGAGAGGGGGAGAGAGAGAGAGAAGACAAATCCAGTCACAGGAGAGAAGAAAACGATCTCTCTTCCCAGAAACACTCACGAGAAAGATTGCACCCCACCCTCAGGAAAATACTGGTGTTGTGGGACTTTGGAGGTTATAGGGCCTGAAGAGAGCGCTACTCGCTTTTACTTATGCCTTGAGCCAAGGTAAAGAGTACTAAACATGTGTAGCCTGATTGTAGTTAAAGTGTCTGGTTAGGTACAACCAGACATGGAATCCTAAACCAACACTGGAACTCATGAGAACATGGGGGAATGGTCACGATACATCCCGAACTTCCAATAGTTTCAGTTACACCACTAACATGAATGAAACGGTATTTGAGCAGGATCCCAATTTTGAAAAACAAAATAAAGAACTCTCAGTGTGTCAAATGAAAAGACCAGAATGCCAGACACAAAAAGCCAAATGTTTCTCCTAGTGTGTGTGTGTGTGTGTGTATTTTTTCTTTGCGCTTTTCTAATTTGTTTGTTCTACAATGATCACATATTCCTACTGCAGTGGTCGGCAAACTGCGGCTCGCGAGCCACATGCGGCTCTTTGGCTCCTTGAGTGTGGCTCTTCCACAAAATACCGACTTCTGCGCATGGGCCACGAAGTTTCAATCGTACTGTACGTGCGCGCCCGCACGTGGTATTTTGTGGAAGAGCCACACTCAAGGGGCCAAAGAGCCGCATGTGGCTCGTGAGCTGCAGTTTGCCGACCACTGTCCTACTGGAATCTGAGCAATAGAACTCAAGAACTGCAAGAACACAGTTTGGTCAGATGAGCTGATTCCCTGGTTGTGAATACTTCTCCGCTAATGTCCATTCACACGCATAGGTGGTATAAAAACACGGTGTGTGTGTGTGTGTGTGTGTGTGTGTGTGTGTGTGTTCCAGTGCTCTGGGCTGTTCCTTCCTTCTCAACCAGGATCCTTTTTTGTCTCTGGTTAGCCCTCAAATCCTGTGCAACCTCAGACCACACTTCTGGAGGGACAATCTCCTAGTACTGTCCCCCCAGCCTTCTCGTAGGTGGCTACTCCCAGTTCACCTTCAATAGGGCCCCCAAGGACTGTGTCTGGTCTCCACTGTCGCTCTCTGGGGATGGAGGAGGGGAAAGAGAAGGAGCACCATGATTTGCTGACCTGCAGCTCTGTTTATATGCCCTTTGGCAGAAAGGCTCACGGTTGCCACATTCTATAGGCTTTAGAGATGACACCTCTAAGCTGACCCCTAAAACTGTGAGAAAGGAGAGACTATCTGACTAGCACCCTCAGACTTCTGGCGCCCCGTAGAGGGAGGAAGCCAGGACTAACTGCCTGACCCTCCAGTGGCAGAGGCCTGGGTTTCTTAACTGCTTCCTTTCCTCAGTGGGTAGTGCCTTCCCTCTCTGCAAGCCCTTTAAAGGGCAGTTTAAATAGCACAGTATAGCCCTGACCAGTTTGGCTCAGTGGATAGAGCGTCACCCTGTGGACAGAAGGGTCCCAGGTTCAATTCCAGTCAAGGGCATGTACCTTGGTTGTGGGTGCAGGAGGCAGCTGACCAATGTTTCTAACTCTCTGTCCCTCTCCCTTCCTCTCTGTAAAAAAACCATAAAATATATTTTTTAAAGTAATAAATAAATAAATAGCACAGTGTATGAGGCAAAGGGTTGTACCCTCCCATGCCCTTCTCCATTTGCGTCCTTTTAACTGCCATTCCATTGTTATTCTCTTTGTAAAAGCTCATAAATTCTGTAACTGCCAGGGCGTTGTCTTTGGGGGCCACTCTAACCATCACCACATACCTGCAAATGATTAATAAGCAGTGTTTGGTTAATAAGTAACATTCAGCTCTGATATTAATAACAGATCGTAAGGCCAGACACAGCTGGTGGCAATTTAGTGACACTGGGTCACCTTAGTGTTTTTGAGCAATAGCTTGGAGGAGAGACTGAACGCTCCCAGATGTCACCGAGCTAAAATAACAAATGTAACAGGGTCCCAGGAAGATCTGTGTGTGCGAGCAATCACACACACAACACACACACACACACACACACACACACACACACACACACACGGCAAGAGATTCCTGCTCCCTTCAAATGCCACATGTATTTTCACCACACAAAGACCCTGTGGGCCCCTCACATGGCCTATGACTGCCTCTCCATGGCTCTTTACATCCCTAGAGCAAGAACACTTTCTAAACTAAACATGAGGGCTCATTGGTTGGCCATGAGTCAGAAGTTAAGAATATTCTGGAAAAATTGGGGGGGAAACTGGTTTCTTAATGTGAGGCATCAAGCAGTGTTCCCTACCGACCATCTTTGTTCAGCCGTGTTGAATAACTTACTCAATGCTAAGCACCTCCAGGGACTGGGGTGACAAAGCAGAAAACGTCTTTCCCTGTGGGGCTCCCCTCGTGAGTGAGGGTGTGTGGACAGGAGCACCACCACCAGGAGGAAATGCCTGGGTGCCTTTCCCTTTCTCTACTGTCTTCTCCATAGATCAGCATCCCCTTTCTTCCCTTCTCACATGCTTCCTCTCCCTTCTCTTAGGAAAGAATGTGATCTTTGACGGGCATGTTGTCAGGGACCTGAATTCTAATTATAGCTCCATCCCTATCAACCTATGAGTCGGGGACAGAACCATAACCAATAAAGATGACAAGTTCTGTTGTGTAAATTAGTCCTTCATGTAAGTTTGCCATTCTGACACCCTGCTGTTTAACCAGATGCTTTGTCAGAAACTATAATGTAACCATTTGAAGGGCTGCAGGTAAAGGATGAACAACACCCCTTCCCTTTCGGTATAACCATTTGATTTTTTATTAACTTTCTAGCTCTGTTTCCCTAGAAACCTGGTAAAAAATAGCCCTAAGTAGGGAATTCTATATGGACTGGGATAACTGTGAATACACATTGGTAGCCCTATCTTTGGATTTCGCTTACTATGGTGGCTCTTGTAACTGATATGATCCAGTGTGGACCACAGAAGCTATGCCCATGGAGTTTCTCCAAAAGATATGAATTGCTGTGGAGTATGAATCCAGAGTGATTTCCACACCCTCCCGGTGTCAATCTCATTCCTTCACACCTGAGTCATCACTTGGGAGCCGAAGACAATGACTTCCGACTTCAAGGTCTTGCAGAAGAGCAACGCCAGATGTGCCCTGTTGGCATACTTTGCATCCTGGCCTCTGACCTCTCTGAGTCCAAGGGTGCCCAGTGTGGCAGGGCAGTCTTGTGAGTCTCCATGTGTGGTAGGGCCTTAGAAGACCCTGGTGGGTGTAGCAGGTGATGTTTTGACTTTTAGTGGTTTGAACAAGAACATTTTTCTGTTAGCTATCTGCATGAGTCCAAAGTCCAGTCATATTTTTAGATTACCAACTTCTCTTTACAAATCTAAAAATAATTTGTATATGAATGTTGACAGGTTTCACTTGAGGACATTGTACTCAGTGGAAGAAGCAAGTAGAAAAGGACAAATTTGCTACTGATTTCACTTACTAGTATATGAGGTAGCTAGAGTGATTAAGTTTATAGACAGGGAGTGGAAGGGAGGTTGCCAGGGCTGGAGGGAGGGGAGAATAGGGAGCTGTTTAATGGGGATAGAGTTTCAGTTTTACAAGATGGAAAGAGTTCTGGAGATTGGTTGTACAATGTACTTAAAACTACTGAACTGTACACTTAAAATGGTTAACATGCCAAATTAGATGTTATGTGTATTTTAGCCCAATTTAAAAATTTTTTAAATTGGCAGGTTCCTCTAACTATCACACTTAAATCATATTTTCCATGACTGGGCTAAGGCTGTTTCCAAATAAGTAGTTTAGGAAGAGTTGTGTGTCACTTTTCCAGTTCTGTCTTCCAGTTATGGTTAAAAATCACCTATATTTCACTTATTATTATATGACCAATTGACAGTTTCAGCCATCAATCACCACAAGCACTCCTATAAGGGGGTTCCCATGACCCTTTAGAACACCACCTAGGGGTCAACTGTGGAACTACAGGCCACGCAGAGGAGAAGGAGGAAGGCCCCCTGGCTAACACATCTCCCACTCCTTAATGGGAAAGAGATCCTGGAAAAGTAGGCAATTCCAAGCACCATCCATTTCCCACAATTCTTCCAATCAGTACAGTTTCCAGGATCTTGCTGCTATGAAAAGAGAGATCTCCCAATATTTATATCACTTGAGGTTAAAATAAATAGTCTTTTTATGGGATAGAGTACTAATACTTTGCTAATAAAAGCTTCAATTCCTGCCGAAACCGGTTTGGCTCAGTGGATAGAGCATTGGCCTGCAGACTGAAAGGTCCCAGGTTCGATTCCGGTCAAGGGCATGTACCTGGGTTGCGGGCACATCCCCAGTGGGAGATGTGCAGGAGGCAGCTGATCGATGTTTCTCTCTCATAGATGTTTCTAACTCTCTGTCTCTCTCCCTTCCTCTCTGTGGAAAATCAATAAAATATATTAAAAAAAAAAAAGCTTCAATTCCTAATTCTTTGTTACTATCTTTAAACAATGTAACATCTCCAGTGCAAATAAGGCTAAAAATTCTCTCATAAACTCTTGTACCCACTTAGCAATGTAATAAAGTCATTTGGAATAATGTCCCAAAGATTTTGTGTTTGCTACAAGACTGCGTTATGGAATCACAGGGTCAAGAGTAGTAGAACTTAAACAGCTTTAGAGACCAGATGGTTTGAAGACCAGTGGTTCTTCGCCATTATAGAGTCACAGACCCCTTGGCACTCTGATAAAAATTAGAGGCTTTTGTCTTATCTAATATTATTTTGAATACAGTTTTAAAGGGTTTGTGGATGCCCAACACATGCCCACCCCAAAGTTCATAGAGTGAGAATTCTTGCTCTCGCCCCACCCCATAATTTGGAAGTGATATTTCTGGGAAACACTACATGTGAAGAAGCAGCCTAACAGAGCTGGATGCTGGAGGGAGATGTGGTCCCACACAGGGTGATGATGTGTCAGGACCAGCCCTGGCAAAACCCATTCCCAGAGTGCACATGTTGTCTAGGGAGGAGCAGGAAGAGGAGAAGAGCAAAGGAACTGCCCAATAGAGATCACAGTTCTGAGGGTAACCCACTCAGAATCAGCAGCCATGGAAAACAAGAGTCGTCCTATTGGCTAGAGAGGAAGAAGAACTGGAGTAGTTGGCAATCCAGGGACAGTCCAAAAGAGCATGGACAATGACCCATGGGTTGAACAAAAATGACATGCAGGAGAGTTTGGCTGAAGAACGGATTGTAACCCAGAAGTAGAGAGAAATAGTAGTCAAAATAGCAGAAGAGCAGCAAGAAGTGAAGACCAAGAGCAGAGGCACTGTAGAGCTGCATGCAGAAGTCTGGATTTATTCATGAGACCTCTTCTGGGGCTTCTAGAAAAATCACTGGACTTTTTAAAAGACTGGATTTCCAATATGGTAGAGAGAAGCATTGTTCTTTGGGTTCTTGCTACAAATGGAACACTTTGATTTCCCAAGACACACAGAGTAGGAAGAGCCATGTGTGATATGTTTTGGCTTGAATTCCCTACTGAAACACAGCAGCAGTCAAACTGGCACTCCAGGTAAGTTTCCTGCAGCTGCTATCTGGGGAGCATCAGCTGCTATGGACTTTGTACCAAATTATCATAAATCTTTCCGAACCTCAGTTTCCGTGTTAAGGACCAAGGTTCCTTCCAACTCGAAAATCGAATTCCATGACCAAATGGAAGGCCAGGGTTGGGCTCTTTCAGCTCAGCAGATTGAAATGAGTCATTTCTGAATTGTTGGCATAAGCACCATCCTCTTCACTCAAACATTCCCTTGAGGCCTAATTTTTTCTTTTTTTTGGAAAATGGGGATGGGGAGGAAACCTGTAAGATACTAAAAAACATTTCCTATAATTAAGGAACAAAATGAAAAGGACAGCCATCAGAATTGGAGTTATAATTCAAGTTGGACTGATTCCAAGAGTGCACACTGCTAAAATTGGGGCTCATAACTGAAAGTTTAGAGGTGGGGCAGGCTTCAAGGTTGACTAATCCAGTGGCTCCAGCCCCACTTCCCCATGATGCCTGTGTTCAGGCTGGGGGTGATATGGCTACTGCAGCAATGTTGCCAAGCTTGACATTGACACATGACAGTGTCTAAGAAGAGAGACTCTGCCTTTCTAAGGCTCTCTCTCTTAAGGGTGGGGAATTTTCCAGAAGCCCCAGCAAATTTTCCCTTGAGTCTCATGAAGCTGAATTGGTTTATATGCCTTGTTTCTGAACCTGCCACTGGCAGGTGTGATGACATTTTGCCTAGACAATTTAGGCTTACCCAAAAGGTACAAGGCCTACAATGGGGGAGAGGTGAATACTTGAAAAAAAAATCAAGATTTGTTGGAATGATGAAGTAAGAATGGCTGCTGAGAAGACAGTCATCAGTGTGCCTACCGTATGCTGTATTTCAAAAGTCTTAACCGCATTCTTTTAAAAATTGTCTTTTGAAATACAATGGAACGTGTGACCATGTTCCCCATTTTACAGATGTGGTAATTAAGCTCAAGGTCACGCAGTTGGGTTAGAATTCAGGACAAAGACCTTACTACTCAGAACCCAGGGCTTCTCTATGTATATTCCAAAAGGTTTAAAATTTTGACTTATCCTTTTATCCAGAAAGTCTATTTCTGAGGATGATTATAAGAAAATAATGATTGGGAAAATAAGAATAAAGAGAGACAAGAATGTTTGTTCCAGTATCGATCGATCGATCTATCTATCTATCTACCTACCTACCTACCTACCTACCTACCTACTTATCCTTAAAAGTGGAAACAATCTAAGAGCCCAGTAATATGCAGTTAGTTAAACTAATGATAGTACATACATACAATGGAATATCATGCAGCTGTTACCATCATATTGTAGAAGAAAAGGCAGTGACCTGGAAAAATGTTCACAAGATATTGTTACACAAAAGCAGGCTGGGCTAGAAAACTGTTGTGAAAGAAAAGCAGACCTGGATAGATGAAGAGATATGTACACCAACATTTTACTGGTGCTTATCCTTGTACAGTGGAGTCATAGATGATTTTAATTTTCTACTTTGTGCTCATCTCTATTTTCCAAATTTCTTCAGTGAGAATATATAACAAAGGATTTCTTTGGTGAGAACATTATAATCAGAAAAACTGTCTGCTAGTTGTAAAAAATATTTTTTAAATTAAATAATTTCTTTTCACGAGAACACTGATTTTTAGACGTAGCTGTCAGGTCCCAGAGGGTTCCACGAAAGATTTCTGGAAACAGAGTCAGGGGGGATGGCAACAGCCCTCACCATGGCCCCTGCAACAGCCTCCTCAGACGTATCCTCAACGCTGATGAAATCTTAGGGTAAGAAACATCACTTGGGAGGATTCTAGAAATTCTACCCTCAACTGCATCAAAGAGTGGTCACTGTATCTGTGGCCGATGAGCGAGGAGGCACAAGTATGAGCTTTACATAGGAATCCTGGGGACAACACAATGCTACAGATTCTTCTTAATACAACACTCATGACAATAGTTATTTCTGAAGTTTAAAGTTCCTGGCACATATTCAGTGCCTAATAAATATTGAGTTAATGGAGAGATGTTAGGCCAAGAAAATGGATTTCAAAATATTAAACAGTGAAATTAGCAATTTATAAAGACTCAGCACAATGCCTGCTACAGATTATATTGTGGTCGAGGCCAGAAGGACTCTCAGACACTCTGCTTTTTCTGGAATCATTCCTGGGTCTCCTGACCACCCACATCTTGTGGCGTTCTCCCATATTCATCCCAGTAGTCACAGACAAGAAGTACTTTCTTTTCTGTTTACCTTCTAGCTCCCGTGATTCTGTGTCCTATACGTACAGAAAATACCCAAGCAACAGCACAGCCAAAACCCCACATTTTCAGCCTCAAAGCAAAACACAAAAGAAAGAGGGGGGGGGATCCCAAAGCCTGAAGGCATTTAAGGACCAAACGCAGATGAGAAAATGAAGTGGCCCACCCACCCCACATTCTTCAAATAGGTGACTGGGGAAGGCTGCCAGGTCCTGAGCTAGTATCATTAAAGGAGCACATCCAAGGGTACCCCACTGTCTGCTCTGCTTTGAAGGCAGACAGCCCCCCCCTAATTGGAAACAGCTTTATTCGCATGCCAGATGTCCATGCTTCCCTTTCAATTATTTTCAGAAACATCATAAAGGACCATTAGTGACGGTGTGAAATGTCCTTTTCTTAAAAAAAAAAAAATTCGTTCATCCTTATGAGTTCAGTCTGATACGAAGATTGCAATCTGCTTATTCCTCTGGGGTGGTGTTTCCTCTGTGTGTGTGTGTGTGTGTGTGTGTGTGTGTGTGTGTGTGTGTGTGTTTTCAGGATAGGAATGTGCTTCACTTGAACTTTTATCATCAGAAATACTACCACACACTTGGTTTTAATCACAAAGAGCGGACAGTGTTAAACATTTTTAACAAAAGTTCTCTCTCTCTCTCTCTCTCTCCATTACTACACCTGAGCACTTCCTAAGGATAATATAAATAATCAAAATTCTTGGAAGCAGAGTGTCCTTATCATGAAGTAATAAAATAGTGTCAAGTTCTGGAAACCACATTTGGACATTTGGAAAGGGGTGCTGACCTGTTAGAGAAACCCTAGGGAGTATGTTGCGACCAGCATGGACTTCAGACCCCTTTAGGGCCAGGTATGTGTCTTGTCTTCTCTTGTACCCACCGCCCCTGGCGCAGTGCCTGCATGGAACACACTCAGAAATATTTGTTAAGTGAATGAGTGAGTAAATGCATCCATATTTTATGCATAACCGTTGATGTAAGCACATGTGTTTAAAATGGAAAATAAAAGATAGGGCACAGCAGCTCATTTCAAATGTTTGAAGTGCTATCGCAGAGAGGAGAGCAGAGTTATTCCCTCTTGTTCTCTGGACCAGAATGAGGGCTACTCAGTGAAAATTACAGGAAGGCCGCTTCGACCCAGGATCATTAATGCTATTCTGTCCACGTTGAAAAATCATGGGACGTTTGGGTACATTCCTGGCACTCAATTTTAATTTGAGTAGTAGAGGAATATAGCTAGAAAGAGAGATTTGCGTTTGTGGACAAATTAATAGTTTGTTTAAGATATCTGTGTGCATGGTGCCAGAGGATGCTGAGCACAGGTTGGGTAGGTAATAAAAAAAGGCAGTTCTTCCCTTTCCAAGCTTATGGTCTATTCAGGAACGCAGACATGTGAGCTGGTAATCCTGCTTCACACAGGGCAAGAAGGGCTCTGGCAGGGGAAGTGCTCGGGGATCCCAGGAGGCTTAGATCAGGTAATAAGAGGGGGAGCAGGGCGGATGATTCAGCACCTATCAAAGCCTGAGGCATGAACCACCTGAACCCTGAATCTTTAAAACTATCACTCTTCCCACTTCGGGTCTACTGTAGGCCTGGGAAATGGTCTCTATTTCAACCCTGCCAATCAGCCTTGATGGCTGAGTTTTGCTTTTCAAGTCCCGAGACTCATCGCTAAGTCTCATCGGGAGGCTAGGTGCTTACCTCATTCCTACTCCTGGCCCATCTCTAAGGAGTCAGCCCTTTAGTAGACACGGAGCTCTCCAAACACAGAGCAAGCTTGGGATATCTGATCATCTCAGACACGACAGCTGGGTGTTATATGCCTGATCCAAGAGCCAAGTCAGCGAAGCTACACTCAACCCGACCAGACTGGCATGTGATGAGTATAGCAAGATGATGAAAATGTTCTGGAATTCGATAGTGGTGATGGGACACAGCCTTGTGAATACACTAAAAACCACTGAAGTGTACACCTTAAAATGGTGAATTTTATGGTATGTGAATTCATCTCAATAATATCAAATTTTTAAACAGCAACAAGAGATGGCTGTTGGAAGAGAGAGAGCATAAATATCTCTGGTTAAACTTGCTGCTTTTCTTGTATTTACTGGAAGGGGAAGGAATTGTCTTTGGACATGATGTTCTTGCCATCTTTAAAAATTCCTGACAATCTACAGCCCTGTTAAGGCATGAAAAAAAAAATTTGATTAGTGCTGACTCTGTACACAGTCTATTAATTAATACCTCAATAATTACATGTTGGCAGTCTCATGCTTTATAATTATAAGCATGCTTTCATATCTATCATCACAGGCAGCACTGAGTAGTACAAGAACATCTGAGGAGGACTGAAGCTTGGTCCTGATTTGCCATTAACTACATCCTTGGTGACCTTGAGTGAGGGGGAGGGGAGGGAGGAACCTCTGAGTCTCGTGTTCTCACCTCTAACATGAGCAGCTAGACTCAGCAGGCCCCAGTTGTCCCCATGATTCTGGGAATCTCTAACTTTCATAATCTTCAGAACAACCCTGTAAGGTAGATAGGTAGGGATTTTTGCCCATCTTTTATCCATGAAGAAACTATGGGCCAGGGAGTTGAAAGTACTGATTCGTTTTGAACCAGGACCGGAAGTGAGTTTGCCTGAGTTCCAGTCCAAGAATCCTTCTGGTGTGAGAGGCATGTGAAACCTTCATCCCAGTCATTTACCATCTAAGGCTATTCAACTAACGAGTGTTTGAGGCAAGATTGTAGGCTCTTGAGAGAGGTAAACAGTAACATCAGAAAGGGCCGCAGTGGAGGAAGTCAGGAGCGTCTGTTTGCTGAGGAGTTTGCATTCCCTGAGCACAAGGAGAGTGGGAATTGCCAAGAAACCCTGAGTTTTCCAGTTAATCAGGACACAACTGAGTTTTTATAGGAAATTTCCCAGCTCTTTGGAAACTTCGTGTGGTATAAATATGGCCTTGGAATTCTATATATTACCTTAGCAAAAGGCAGAAACATTTTGGAACCCGTGGATTTGGAGATCTGCTTGAAGTATTATTACAATTATTTTCAGCAAAACTGTATACTATGAAATTATATTGCTAAAAGCAATTTAATTTTTTGATCTTTGGAACTTAATAACAAGCAGAGTGAAGGTAGAGTGGAAAAAGCAGTATATTCTGAATTTAAAAGAAAATAGGTCTTGGCACTCCATCTAACCAACTGTGTGTGTGTCCCTAGACAATTCACTTAACCTCTCAGATCTTCAACATCCTCAACTGAAAATAGAGATCGTCTCTAAAGTCCAGCTCAGCTCTAAAATACGATGATCAGATTCCACATACTTGAACACATTCTTCTCCCTAAATCTTGGGATTGCTGTCTCCTCCAGCCTGTACAAATAGAACTTGCCTCATTATCCTCATTTCTTTTTGCCCAAGGAGCAGAAAGCCCAGCCACAGTCTGGTGCCTTCTCCAAGAGCCAGAAGCAGGTGACACCAAGTGGCTCTATCATGACTATCTATCCAGCTAGAGAAAGTTTCCTTAGAGGAACATATCGAGCCTGATCTTGACTAGAAAAATACTATAGTGTAGTGGTTAAGAGTGTAGGCTCTGAAGTCAGCCAGACATGAATCTGCCACATACTAGCGACCTTGGGCAAGCAAGTACACCATGTCTAATAACTAGTGAGTGCTCAATAAGCTTAGCCTGCAGGCCTCTATAAAACCACTGTGGGATCATAAATGTCACACAGGCTGGATTTCTAAGTAGAAATGTTTCTCCACCATCTCTGGCAAAATTGTTACCCAAGGATAACAGGCCCAGCCAGTCATGGAGGGGAGGGAAGTGATCTTTATCCAAGAGGAAGAACATCTGATTCAACATTTAAATGAGTAGCTTAAATTCGTATGGAAGAGTAGAGTGAGAGAAGAGGCAAAGGAAGAGAAGAACTGGATGAGAATATAAGAAACAAAGAAGAAACAGAGTAAGTGATGAATGAGAAGGTTAATGCTGACAATTTCTATTTTATGATAAAAGGCATTTCTAAGCAAATTCTAACCATTTTATCAAGAAAAAGGAATGAATTAGCTAACTTATGTTCCCACATGCATTTTTTCTGCATGTGGAGTTTGTTTAAAAATTAGGCATTGGCCCTGGCTGGTGTGGCTCAGCTGGTTGGAGTACACTGAAAGGATATGGGTTCGATTTCAGGTCAAGGCACAAACCTAGGTTTGGGGTTCAATCCCCAATCGGGGCACATATGGGAGGCAACTGATCGATGTTTTTCTCTCTGTGTGTGTCTCTTTCTCTCTCTCTCTTTCTCTCCCTTCCTCTCTCTTTCAAATCAGTAAACATGTCCTCAGGTGATGATTTAAAAAAATTTTTAAATTAGGCATTGTATGTTTTTAAATGCATAGATATATTCTGAACATGCACATTCCATCTGATACAATCTTTCTTCATCTATCCCACATGCCATTGATTTCAGACTCAGAGCAGATACCGCACCTGGTTGTTCGGCACCAGCTGCCAGTGGCCTCACATGAACCTGTCAACCACTGAGGGATGGCAGCAACTCAGAGCCCAAGGCTAGCCCATGCAGGCCTGCAGCTGCCATATTAAAGCATCAGAAAGGTGCTTAAACATGAGCTCTATATCGAGATGCCCTTGGTTCAAATTTTGACTCCATCATTTCCTAGATGTGTGACCTATGGCAATTACTTTTCTAAGACTCAGTTTGTACATCTGTAAATTGGAGCTAATGATAGTACTTGCCTCAAAGGGTTGGGGATTGAATGAGACAGTGCATGGAAAGCACTTTGTCCAATACACAGCTACAGACAATGTTCAATACATATTTAATTAGTATGTTCTTTTCCTGAGAACTCTGAGATGTGAGAATCTTATGATTTGTCCCAAGTTCAAAGATATGGGTTAATGTAAATCCTATATAATAAAGAGGTAATATGCAAATTGACCGTCACACCCTCACACAGATGGCCACCCCCATGTGGGCACAAGATGGCTGCCACAAGATGGCCTGCAGGGGAGGGCAGTTGGGGGTGACCAGGCCTACAGGGGAGGACAATTGGGGGTGACTGGGCCAGCAGGGGAGGGCAGTTGGGGGCGATCGGGCCAGCAGGGGAGGGCAGTTGGGGGCGATCGGGCCAGCAGGGGAGGGCAGTTGGGGGCGATCGGGCCAGCAGGGGAGGGCAGTTGGGGGCGATCGGGCCAGCAGGGGAGGGCAGTTGGGGGCGATCGGGCCAGCAGGGGAGGGCAGTTGGGGGCGATCGGGCCAGCAGGGGAGGGCAGTTGGGGGCGATCGGGCCAGCAGGGGAGGGCAGTTGGGGGCGATCGGGCCAGCAGGGGAGGGCAGTTGGGGGCGATCGGGCCAGCAGGGGAGGGCAGTTGGGGGCGATCGGGCCAGCAGGGGAGGGCAGTTGGGGGCGATCGGGCCAGCAGGGGAGGGCAGTTGGGGGCGATCGGGCCAGCAGGGGAGGGCAGTTGGGGGCGATCGGGCCAGCAGGGGAGGGCAGTTGGGGGCGATCGGGCCAGCAGGGGAGGGCAGTTGGGGGCGATCGGGCCAGCAGGGGAGGGCAGTTGGGGGCGATCGGGCCAGCAGGGGAGGGCAGTTGGGGCAATCAGGCCAGCAGGGGAGCAGTTAGGCATCACTCAGGCTGGCAGGGGAGTGGTTAGGGGTGATCAGGCTGGCAGGCAGAAGCAGTTAGGAGCAATCAGGCAGGCAGGCAGGTGAGTGGTTGGGAGCCAGGAGTCCTGGATTGTGAGAAGGATGTCCGACTGCCAGTTTCGGGCCTAAACCAGCAGTTGGACATCCCCCGAGGGGTCCCAGATTGAAGAGGGTGCAGGCTGGGCTGAGGGACACCTCCTCCGCCCACTCTGAATTTCATGCACCGGGCCTCTAGTATAATATAAAAGCATAGGGGAGATAGATTTTAGAGGCTATATGCCATGATCTCTGCCATATATCAATTTAATAACTATTTTCTACTGTAATGTCCTGAATCCCAGAAAAAAAGAAATATTTTTGGTAACAATCAGAAACATGATAAAACTATCAAAAGTATATTCATTCAGCCATGCAAATTGTAAAACCATGAGTAGTAATTCTTTGTTTGGCCTCAACTTAAAGGAGCAAATTTCCTGCAAGGAAAAAAAAAAAAAGCAAAAAAAATTTAATGCCATCTGTGGAAGAATCACTAACAATATGTTTTCAAAAATTTTTAATTCTGGTAAAATACATACAACCTGAAATTTACCAGCTTAACCATTTAAGTGTACAGTTCAGTGGCATTAAGTATATTCGTATTGTTGCACAACCATCACCACCATCTATCTCCAGAACTCTTTTCATCTTGTGAAACTGAAACTCTGTACCCATTAAACAAAACTGCCTATTCTTCCCTCCCCGACTGCCCTTGGTAATCAACATTCTACTTTCTGTCTCTATGATTTTTTATTACTTTAAGTACTTCATACAGTATTTGTGTTTTCGCAATTGGTTTATTTCATTAAACGCAATGCCCTCTTATCCATGTTGTAGCATGTGTCAGAATTTCCTTACATTTTAGGACTGAATAATATTCCATTATATATATATCGGTTATGTTTTGCTTATTCATTCATCCTTCAATGAACACTTAGGTTGCTTCCAATGTTGTTATGAACATGGGCACACAGATACTTACTTGAGACCCTGCTTCCCGTTCTTTTGAGTAGATACCCAGAAGGGGAATTGCTGGATCGTATGGTAATACTATTTTTAACTTTTTGAGGAACTGCCACCCTGCTTTCTACAGTGGTCAACTCAAATTATTTTTTTAAATATATTTTTATTGATTTCCAAGAGAAAGGAAAAGGGAGAGAGAGATAGAAACATCAATGATGAGAGAGAATCATTGATTGGCTGTCTCTTGCATGCCCCACACTGGGAATCGAGCATGAAATCTGGGCATCGAGCCCGCAACCTGGGCATGTGCCCCAATCAGGAATCAAACTGTGATCTCTTGGTTCATAGGTCAACCATCTGAGCCACATCGGCCAGGCTCAGTTATTTATACCCTGCCCATCTCCACCATGTTTTTCACAATGCACCTATAAAAATTAGGCTTGTTTTTTTATTACACCAAGCAGTGTGCTGAAGTATTTGGGGGGCTCTATCTCATGTCATTATCCCAATAGCCTGAGTGTGTTTATTAGTATCACGCCCATTTTACAGATGAGGAGATGGACAAAATCAGAGAAGCAGGCTTTCCCTGGGGCTGCTGTTCTCAACACTATTGGTGCTACCTCTGATCTGGATTGTCAAAGCTCAGGGACCCAGTGCTCTTGGTTTGGGGAGAAGGAAAGGTGGTATGCTATAAAGAGACCTAGGGTTGAATTGGAACATAGACTCTGTGCAGAGGCCAACGCCAGAAAGTCACCAAGATGAAAACCTAAGTGAAGCAGCTTTGTTTTTAATACTGATAGGATTTGGGTGTAAATGCAAATCTCTTTTCTCTTACCACCCCACCCATCTCTTACTAAACAGGCGCTTCCTGTAACCATCGAAGCTCTAAAACTATCCAAGACATATCTGAAATGACAGTGCACTGCTTAGACTTGAGTCGTCTTAAGCACCTTATGCTGCATGGAGTTAAATGTTCTCTGGGCCAAATCATTTCCCCCCAAACATTGCAATATGCCCAGCCTTCTCTTTATACGAGGCTTCCATATGATTTTTTCCACCTTCTCTCTAAAATTCGAAGTGCTTTATGTGGAGACCCTCAAGATCTAATCACCCGAGAAATAGGCAGCAGGCAGCTAGTATTATTTTCAAATTATCGCCTGAGAAATTGAGATATACAGAAAGAAAGAAAGCTGCTCTGCAACTTGGAAAGCCATCTGCGATGCTATAAAAACGTCTCAGAGGACTCTTGACCACATAGATCATTATTTTTATTGCCCTCTCCCTAGATGAAATGCGGCTTAGTTTGAGAGAGTTGTTTATCGTTTGGCAGGCTATTAAGTAAAAGAACCTAATTTCAATTCTCCATTCTGGTGGGTGGTAAGACTGAAGGGAATTTAGGGGAAGAGGAAATTATAAGAATGGGAAGGAAATGTTAGACCTAAAGATTGTGTTCAGAAGCCTTTTGGATAATCAATAGATTTAATTTACCCTTTGGGCTGGGGGTCAGATGGAGTGGGCTGCCTTCCTAAGCCACCACCATAACCACTCAGTTAATGCTAGTTCCCACAACTCCCATGACTGAGATAACAGCTCCGTGAGTTAATGCATGACCAGTGAGCCCATGACTGACATAACAGCTCTGTGAGCTAATGCATCACCATGAAATCACAAAGGAGAGGGCCCAGGAACAGAAGAGAGATAAACCGCTCATTTCTTTCATCTTTCGCAATGCTCTTGCCCCCTCCCTGTTGTTCACATGCAGTTTTCATTACACCCCATTTCCTCTTCTTCCCTTTTATTTTCTCATTTTGGGACAGTGAGAGATCATAGTCTTGCTGCCCATGGTTGTGACACTCTCAGTAGTCATGGCAACCACAAAGCCACGGATGGGTGGACCCCCATCTAGCAGCCTAGAGGGAGTGTCTGAACTTCAGCTGGAGGGAATCTACACCAGTGCAGGGGGTTCCCAACCGTCACGTAGATCCTTCACTTTGAGTTTTGTCAAAGGTTTTTTAAAATGTGAAGATGGGTAGTCTAATCTGTCAGCCCTTTTTTATGTTTTCCAGATTTGTGCCTCACTTAGAAAGGCCCTTCTAATGCCAAGATTATATATTTAAACAGACACATCCTATTTCTCTAAACAGAAATTTGGGCAAGGTAACACATTGGAAATGGGGCTGTCTCAAAGTTTGAATGTCTGGATATTGTGCATGTACTTGGACTCTCGATTTATTCTCTCCAGAAAAGTGACCAGAGTTATCTTTTCTCCTGGCTCCTTCTCTCACCCCCAGCCCTCACACCTCCACCCAGACATTTCATCTTAGGATGGCGGAGCTTCAGTTGCTACAACCAGAAACCCACTCAGACTAACTGAAGTAAATGGGATTGCTTGTGCATTTATGTATAAGGGAATATTATGAAACCCAATTTTGAGAATTATTCCTGAGTCACTGAAGAGCTTGAGTTCCCCCTTCTCTCAATTGTCTGTGCCTCTGCGCATCTGTCCCATCTTCTCCCTCTAATCAAGCTTGACTGCCTGCTTCACAGGATTCTGCCACAGGATCTTATGAGTCCAGCACTCACAGACAACTACCAGGCCTGCTTCTCAGTGTCCCAACACCAAGTTCTAATTTGGGCCAGATGTCTACTCCTGGTTTAGTTACTAATGGCCAAGGGCATCGGTCATGTGGTTGCCCTCAGGTTCTCAAAGAAGGGAATGTGGTAGGAAGAAAATGACTGGCGTAACTAGTCCAGTTCCCCACCCACACTGCTTTGTGACTTCTGTACTCCCTTCCAGTTTGCCCTTCATGTCTCTAATTGGATTTGGTTTTCGCCCACGGTAGGATTTACACCATTCCCAGGACCTTTTCCGGGTGGACTGTGGTCCTGTTCACTGGGGGAAGTTCTGATCTACAATTGTATTCTCGTGGAAGTTAGGGAGAGGGAAGAATCCAGGCTACAGATAGAAAAGGATGAGGAATCCCAGCCATCCTGGCCACAGGCACCTCTGGAGACAGGGGTACTGTCTAGTGTGGCCACTCACCACCTTGCAGGCCACCCAAGGGGGTGAGGGCAGGAGAGTGTAGAGAGGCTGTTGTAACCCATTTCTATCTTTTCTTCCTACCGCACATTACTCTTGTCACATGGATGGTGGAATACGATGGTGGGAATAAGCAAAAAGAGTTTGAATCTAAGAGTTGCTTCTGAAATCCTGTTCATAGAGTCAATATAGTCTAAGAAGCAAAATCCTAAGGAAAGAAATCTTTTCCATTTTCTTCCACCAGACTAAGGATTTGGAGGGAGGTGGAAGGGGAGGATGTGGTGAGATCGTAATTGGTTTCACAGCCTCTGTGATGCTCTGTTTCCTTATTTGTAAAAGAGGAAACTGCCCAGTGACCTCTTGAGATCCCACTGAACTCAAATGTTGTTATATCAGCATGATTTATAACCTACAAGTAATCCAATCAACATGCCCCTTTGTAGCACGCCAAAAAAATATTTATTGCTAAAATGCTCTTTGGGGGGAAAAAATGAAGGCCCCACGTTGCGATGAGACAAATATAAAAATTTTGTTAAAATACCCCTCTTTACTTTGCCTTTCTTTTTTGGGGGGCGGGGGAGTGGACATAGAGCTTTAATGTTGGGGTCCAACCCCAGCGGGTCCAGGGGTCCCCAAAGGTGTGGACGGATTTGGCGAAGAATGAATGATACCGGGACAGCGTTCAGTTGATCAGCAACCTAGCCAGGATCTCTAGCCAGGATCTCCAGCCAAGTTCTGGTCAGGATCTCCAGCCAGGTTCTGGTCAGGATCTCCAGCGAAGTTCTGGCTAGGATCTCCAGCGAAGTTCTGGCTAGGATCTCCAGCGAAGTTCTGGTCAGGTTCTCTTTCCATGTTCTCTCGCTAGGTTCTCCAGCCAGGTTCTCCAGGCAGGTTCGGTTGCCAGGTTCTTTAGCCAGGTTCTCCAGCCAGGTTCTGTGTAGGTTCTCTCGCCATGTTCTGTCTAGGTTCTCCAGCCAGGTTCTATCCAGGTTCTCCTGCCAAGATCTGTAGCCAGGTTCTGTCCAGGATCTTTTGCCATGTTCTCTCCCTAGGTTCTCTCTCTAGGTTCTGTGTCTAGGTTCTGTCTCTAGGTTCTTCAGCCAGGTTCTCTCTCTAGGTTCTGTCTCTAGGTTCTGTCTCTATCTAGGTTCTGTCTCTAGGTTCTGTGTCTAGGTTCTGTCTAGGATCTCCAGCCAAGTCCTGTCTCTAGGTTCTCTCTACTTTGCCTTTCTTTAACCATCCACCTTCCTCCAGAGTATAAAGTGCCTCAGCAGCATGAGAGGAGAGCATACATTTGTGGTGACTCTCCATACTGGAGGCTGTTACACAAATTACCACCAAGACAGAGCTGGGTTTGAAAACATCTTCCCACGCCAGTTCTAAGCACTGACCCAGACCACTGTTGCTAACACAGGAATTGGTGCCAATGAGTTTTGAGATATTAAGTATCCTCTTCTAACACACGATTCTTTTGGAAAAACATATGATAATGGTAACTACCTGCCATGATTTGGGTTTGGAGTTTTGCACCAAGGTTCAGGCATGGTAAATATGCAGAAGCTCAATGGGGTTTAAGGTTATTTTGATATCTCCTGAGCCCCGGCAGATGCGAAGGTTGCAGTTTTGTCCTTTGGGCTACCTCTGATGGAAGGCACGGGCCTGTTCCATGGAAGTTCTAAATCACATGTGCCCGAATGTGATCACAGCTGTATCCACGTCAAAGTGACTGGTAATCAGCTTAACAGTATTGGTAACTGAATTTATGTTATAGTGGCCTCCAAATAGTGAAGAGTCCTTACAGTGAGCATCTTCGATTCCAGCTCCATGGAACGATTGGGGACACTGATGGCCCAAGCATTAAAGGTTCAGACATCCCAGTCGGACCACCGGGTTTTGCTCATGAGAACCAACTAGAGCAGCGATTCTCAACCTGTGGGTCGCGACCCCTTTGGGGGTCGAACGACCCTTTCACAGGGGTCGCCTAAGACCATCGGAAAACACATATATAATTGCATATTTTTTGTGATTAATCACTATGCTTTAATTATGTTCAATTTGTAACAATGAAAATACATCCTGCATATCAGATATTTACATTACGATTCATAACAGGAGCAAAATTACAGTTATGAAGTAGCAACAAAAATAATTTTATGGTTGGGGGTCACCACAACATGAGGAACTGTATTAAAGGGTCATGGCATTAGAGAGGTTGAGAACCACTGAACTAGAGACATGTACTCCCTATCCCACCCCTACCCTATTAGAGGCATTGGGTAAGAGCAAGGACAACCCCTAGTCCCCACAACTGGTGTTACTCTAAAGTAGAGGCCAGCAAACTATTTCTGCCAAGGGTCAGGTTTTAAATATGTCTGCATTTTCAGGCCTTTCAGGCGCAGTTACTCAACTCTGCCATTTGCAAGAAGTCATCAGGATATATATATAGAGAGAGAGAGAGAGAGAGAGAGAGAGAGAGTCAGACTTGGCCTATATCCCACAGGCTATAGGCTGTCAGTCCCTGCAAGAACTAGAGAGTTTTATGGACTAGAGAGTTCCTTGCTTGTAAATTGGTCCAGAAAATAAGGGAAGGCAAGTCTCACACTGTTGATAACGTGTGCCTCCTAAATGACTTGTGTCCGTGTTGGTCCTCAGGAAGGTCTTAGGGGCCAGCCACATGTTGGCCCCGGAATGAAAAGGGTCATGGGAATCAGAGTCAGATGATGGGAGCCCCCAGAGCCCTCCACAGCCCTCATCCTCCACAGTGGCACCACTGGCCATAACCCCCTAAGCTTTCTGACTAAAAGTCTGGGAGCCACAGGCATGCTGCCAGGCCGGCCCCTGGCTCTGGGGTGGGGCTGGCAGGAGCAGTGGGTGGTGAGAAATCACTGTGCATGCTCAGCTCGGGTCTAGCACAGGGGAAAGAGTGCTAAGTGGCACTCAGCAACTTTCAAATCCCATGTCTCTGTGTCACCATATGTATATTATCATCCTCCCTCAAAGAGAAACAACAGGAGCCTCTTCCTGCCAGCTGGGATTGTGTCAGCGTTTTCAGAGCATGATCTTGACCTTATGGCAGACAGGCAGCTGTCCTGTTTTATATCTCTTCTTCAACCTGCCTGGACCTGTCTTTGCCCAGCAGTGACCTCTGCTCTTCCCACCACTTATCTCCAGGAGGCCTTTGACCTGTACACCTGGCTCCACCAGGGGCTGCCTCCCTCACTGTGATGTGGGCTGGGGGATCACCCCCTGTTTGGAATCCCCTTTCCGGGGGCTTAGTTCAAAAAAGCAACAAAAGAGCCCTGGCCGGTGTGGCTCAGTTGGTCACGTGGCCTCGTGCACCGAAAGGTTTCCGGTTTGATTCCCGGTCAGGGCACATGCCCAGGTTGCGGGCTTGATCCCTGGTAAAGGGCATGCAGGAGGCAGCCAGCCAATCAATGTCTCGCTCTCACATGGATGTTTCTCTCTCCCCTTCTCCTTTCCTCTCTCTCTTAAAAAAAAAATCTTTTTAAAAAAGCAACAAAATAGCCAATATGAAAAAGGCCAGTTTGGCATATATTCTTTTAAAGAATGTCCTTGAAGCTTCCATGTTTCAAAACATTTTCAGCAAGATTTCACTGAATCGTTTCAACTATTTCTACAGGGAAGACCCTGAGGCTAGGGCTCTAAGGAGCTCAGCCAGAGGCCTCCCTCAATGTGTTTACTTTTCAAACAGGTTGAATGAAGGAAAGCCAGGCCCGCTGCACAGAAATGATGCTCAGAGATGCAATAAATACAACAAACCTCTGTAGCATTAGAACAGAGATGAAGGGGGGGGGGTGGAAATCATCTTTTAAGTTCTTTTTTTTTTAAGTTCATTATTTACTTTCACAGAACTGTTTGTGCAGAACCCAAGGACAGGAACGTACTGATCCATCCTTGCTCTGGCCAGCCGCCCACCCGATGACGGTCAATGCAAAGGCCTGCAGCAGGGCCCTGGTGAAACGCCCAGTGGAAAACACACAAACTAAGCTTCCTTGAGCCCGTGAATTCGCCAGGATTATGCATGTGTAAGATGCATTAATTCATTAATAAGCTCCAAGACATTGCAGATGCTGGGCGTGGGGGGCGTGGGCGGGCGCCACTGACGCAAACTAGTGTGTGCGGGACACTTTGCCAAACTCTGGGGGCCTGTCTGGTTTGTGGCAGACGTGGTGGGGCCTCCAGCGGGGCTGGGCGGAGGCCAGGGCAGGACGCAGCGGCCTGGGGTTTGCGGGGGGAACAAGACAAAACGCCACAGGGGCCTCAGAGTTCAGTCTGCAGAGCAGTGTGCGCACAACAGTGTATCTGAGAAATGTGTGTTGGTGCTAAGCGTCCAAAGAAGCAGGGTGACGTCAGACGTGAGAGGCCAGGGATGCCAATCTGCCTACAGATTGAACAGGTTCTCCAAAGGCTGACGACCTCCAGATTTCAGGCCATGTAGGTCCCTGCAGCATGGTGTTCAGGTGTCTTGTTCCAGGACAACAGAGCATGAGGCCTCCTTGAGGTCCTGCAGCTGATGCAACTGCCAGCCTCTACTGAAGACCCCCTTCAATGCCTTCTCCTGTTCCCTTCTCCTGGTCTGCAAGGGAACATGGGTTTATAAGTGAGCCTTTTTAGAAGTACAGCCTAAGGGGATGTTCATATTCTCTTAGTATAATGCCATCAAGAAGTTAGACGTCAGAGATTACTGGGAGGGGAAATGGTTTCAGAATATGCCCTTACCGCTGCCATCAATCTGACACCCAGAAACATTTGGAAGGTGGAAAGGATTCATCAGGAAAGGCACATGACCACAGTATTCCTGAGTTCTTGCATATTCAAAATTCTTTTCCACCCTAGCCAGTTTGGCTCAGTGGATAGAGCGTCAGCCTGCAGAATGAAGGGTCCCGGGTTTGATTCAGGTCAAGGGCACATGCCCAGGTTGCGGGCTCCATCCCCAGGAGGGGGCATGCAGGAGGCAGCCAATCAATGATTCTCTCTCATCATTGACACACCACACACACAACACACACACACACACACACACACACACACACACCATTGTTTTCCTACATCCTTGATACTAGACTGGCTGGATCTAAAGTTCTTGCTTTGCATTTTCTTAAACTTTCTTAAAACTGCTGCTCCATTCTTGTCTAGCTTTGTATGTTGTTGGTGAGAAATCTAATGCGAGTCTAATCCTCTCCTCCTTTCAAGCTATTTCATGTGTCCATCGGGAGGCTCTATGGAGTTTTTTCTTTCTTTTCTCTTTAAAGCCACGCACATTTACCAGAAATATCTCTGAGATGACCATTTCAGGTCAGTTTTATCAGGTGGCCTCTTCACTGTGTAGATTCAGTTTGGGGTTTATTTCTAGAAAATTTTCTTGGTTTAGAATTTTAAATATTAGTTCTGAGCCATTGTTTCGATCTTCTCATTCAATGACTCCGATTGGACGTGCTTTGCTGTCTTCCATTTCAATTACTTTCCTCTGACCCTTCTCTTTCTTTATCTCAGTTTTACTCTCTTGGTTGTTTTCCTGCTTTTTAGTGCCTTTGATTAAGTCTCTATTTAAATGTATTCCTCCTGGGGGTTTGTAATTTAGTTTTCATTTCTGTTATGATTTTGTCCTTTTCTTGTATCTTTTCCTATATTCAAGTATTTCATTGCTCCCTCTTTTCTTTTTTGTTCCATTTGAGTTGTTAGGTTTTATATTTGTGATTCAAGGTGTTTTTAATACATCTCTAAATTCTTTTTAAAAGATAATTAATTTTTATTGGCGTATTTTGCTACACTTTTCCTAAGCTTCGTGGGATTTTTGAGAGGGGTAGGATATTTTTCTCAGCTGAATTTCTTTGATTCACATTTTTTTAAACAACGATTTTGTTCGGATATGATCTCTTGTTCTTATTCCTAATCATTTTATGAAGGAGGTCTCTAGTGTAGGACAGCATCTGCTATCACCTCTGCCTTTTTCTGTTCAGATTCCTTTATGCACAATGTTGATGGTGAGAGTAGGAAGGAGAAAAGAGTTTAATGTGTCTTTTTTTCCCCAAGATTATTGCTTTTTATCCATGTATTTCCTTCTTTCCTTTTACTGCTATTTTCCAGAGGATTTCACCACTCTTCCTCATTCTCTCCAAGAAACAACGCTTCTCCAAGGCTCTAATCTTATCTGACTCATTTCCATTTCCCTCCCTGTAGCTGGTGTTGTGAACTATCAAGTTCCAAGTCACGTCCAGTGTTTTTAACTTAGCTGGACTTTCTCTTTCTGGGATTGAGATTGTTAGAATTTGGTTCATTTTTCT
This sequence comes from Myotis brandtii, assembly GCF_000412655.1. Classification (NCBI taxonomy): domain Eukaryota; kingdom Metazoa; phylum Chordata; class Mammalia; order Chiroptera; family Vespertilionidae; genus Myotis; species Myotis brandtii. Next base: position 729,485 of record NW_005357115.1, read on the forward strand.
ACCTGATAATAATTTGGAGCTTGTAGTATTCTCTGATTCTTAGTAATGCTGAAAGCATGGTATTATTTTCCATTTTCTCTCCTTATTTAGTCTATGGGGTTTGGGGATTGTTTTGTGTGGTTTATTTTTAAATTGTATGGGGTGATTCAAAGTCAAGCAGCCACCATTGTTGTCCATACCTGGAAGTCAGTAAATTATAAGTTAAGAAACAAACAAACAAACAAAAAAAAGGCTTTTATATTTACGGATGTATTTTTATTTCCAGTGCTCTCTATTCCTCTGTGTGAATATGCATTTTCATTTGGCATCATTTTTCTTCAGCTTTAAGAACTTATTTTTTGCTTAAACATTTATTTTAGTGTATACCTGTGGGCAATGAAGTCTCTTGTATGAACACTTGTTGGTTTTTTTCTTTTTTTTTCTTTATTGATTAAGGTATTACATATCTGTCCTTATCCCCCCATTCCCCCCATT
>NW_005357115.1:730078-772763 GCF_000412655.1 Myotis brandtii
TCTCTGGATCTGTTTTTGTTCATCAGTTTATGTTGTTCATTATATTCCACAAATGAGTGAGATGATGTGATATTTATCTTTCTCCAACTGATTTATTTCGCTTAGCATAATGCTCTCCAGGTCCATTCATGCTGTTGCAAATGGTAGGAGTTCCTTCGTTTTTATAGCAGCGTAGTATTCCAGTTATTTTGCCTTTATTTTTGGAAGGTATTTTTCCTGAGCATAGAATTCTGAGCTGAGAGTTTTTCTTTCGGCACTTTCAACATGTTACACCAGTCTTCAGCTTGCACTGTTTCCACTGAGAAGTCTGGAGTTACTCTTATCTCTGTGTGTCTGTGCCTTTTAGTCTCTGGTTGCTTTAAATTTTTTCTTTTTGTCCTTACTTGCCAACAACTTGATATTATTATAATCCTAGATACAGTTTTATTTTTTTTCCCCCTGTTTGGTGAGCATGTTTTTTTTTAAGTTTTCTTTTTGTTGTTGTTTGTTTTTTTTAATATATTTTTATTGATTTCAGAGAGGTGAGGAAAGGGAGAGAGAGAGATAGAAACACCAGTGATGAGAATCATTGATCAGCCGCCTCCTGCATGCCCCCTACTGGGGATCGAGCCCGCAACCCCAGCATGTGCCCTTGACCAGAATCAAATCTGGGACCCTTCAGTCCGTAGGCTGACGCTCCATCCACTGAGCCAAACTAGCTAGGGGAGCACGTTCTTTTTAAGGCTCACAGAATCCTGAGGTTTGACCTTGTTTTAGGAAGAAGAACCAGTTGACACGTGAGAGGTTTTGAAGATGAGACCCAACACGAGGAGGACAGGGAAGCCGGGGTGTTTCACCCCTTCCCCGCCTGCCCCGTGGTCATCCCCGAAGACATCCATTGGGTGGGAGGAGGCCCATTGCCAGAGAACAGTCTGATGTTTTCTGTTCCTGCTGCAGGAAGTCCCCTTCCCCTGCCGCCCCCACATCCTCAGCCTGGAAGCAATTTTTAGAGGAGAAGGGAAACAAGGCTGTGAGCAGCAGATATTCGTGGTGGGGGTTGAAGCCTTTCTCCTCCGGATGTTGAAAGGATACTCCGGAATCATTCCTATCAGTTTTAATGCTTCTTCAGAATTTGAGTAAAAAATTTATCCTGGGTAGACAGATTCCTGAAGCTGAATGAGAGCTAGCTGTTACCACGCCATCTTGGCCTGTAATTACCTCTGACTTCATCGCTTCCCACTCCCTTCTCTTCCTGACTGGGCTGCAGTCACACAGGCCTCCTTGCTGACTCTCAAAAGCCAAATAGGCGCCTAGTTCACAGCCTTTGGCCTCCTGGTCTTGGCCCACATAGCTCCACGGCTGGTGCCTTCACTTCAGGACCCTGCTCATATGTCATGTTGGCAGACAGATCTTTCCTGGACACCCTGCATATACCCTATTCCTACTGTGTTTTCCTTTACAGCGCTTTTTATTATCATTTGATGTGTTTAACAGTTATATGTTTGTTTGTAGTATGGTCACCAGACTAGAATATAAGATCCATGAGATCAAAGACTTTCTGCTAAACCCTCGACACAGGGTGGGTGTTCAATAAATATTTGAAGAGGAGAGAGAGGGAGAGGGAGAAAGAAGAGGGGGTAAGATAAAGTTTGAATGGGGAGCTACATGGGGCCTCTGAAAGTAGACAGACATCTGAGGCAGCAAAAGAAACATTCCTGCCCTATTTGCTCCCTGTGCCTGGGGTAACTTACCCTGGATGGTAAAGAAATAGCTCAATTTTGTGTTAATTCCATGTTAAATGAACTGTTGGTGATGTTATTCTCTCTCATTCCCCAAACCCATGTAATGGTGCCTATTCTTTTGTTCTGACCTGTTAACCCCACTATTCCCCAGCCCTCCCTGACCCTCAGGCTGATGGCTAGAGACCCTTCTCTGTGCCTCTCGGGAGTCTGTCCTCTCCCTCTCCCTGTCCCAGTGCTGCCTCCGAAACCCTTTCCCCATGTCAGCTGATGGGAAGGAACCCTGTGGACTCCTGCCTGCTGCACAAGCAGAACAGGTAGCCTTCCCCTTCAGAGCCAACCCAGCTGGCCCTCTGGAGTCAGTCGCCACAATGATTTTCAGTCTTGTGCTCTTTTCTCACCCACCTCTGGTACCACAGAGTGGACCATCTTGCCTTGCATCCAAATCATGGTTAACAGTTCTAAAAAAGAGAATTTTTAAAAAAATCTAGCACATACATACTTCAGAAGGCCTTTGGCCTAATAATAATGTGCCACATCAAGGTAAATGAACCAAAAAGTAAAATTTTCCCATTTACCTCCCTAAAGTGGACTAGCCTGCAGAGATAGGGGACTGACCAGGGTTCTGATCACTTCCTGTTCCCAAAGACCATCCCTTGAGCCTGTCAGGTCCAGGGTTGACCAGATGGACTCGTGTGTAAGTCTAAGCTGAGCCAGCAAGAGGTGATTCCCTCTGAGCTGCCAAGAAAGGACCTGGCCTCCCCTGGACTCACACGTCTGGGTACGGCCTGGCCTGCCTTGGCCTTTTGGAGGTCCTGCATCACCCGCAAGGCCTCCCTGATCTGTGCAGGCCCCTTTCCCAGACACACACTTCCAGCACCGACCTAGAACCAGAGCCAGGTGGCTTTGGCCTGGAGTTTTTCTCAGCTAGACTCCCTGCTCTGGGAATTTCCCAGAAAGTCTTTGCCTGAGAAACAATTTATCCTTGCACAGCCCTCCCCCGGTGCAGTGAGATTGTTTATGAAGAAAAGTTGATCGATGAAGGGTGATGTCATAAGCTGCAGTCACGCTGCTTGTCTTGAAGGCTAATCACATGGTAGTATAGTCATGCAGACTGAGATTCAGGGAAAGAAAACAGAAAGCAGACACAGGCCTCGGGCGGAAGCATACCTGACATGTTGTAGAAACCAGGAGGGGCTCCTGTGCCTGGAGCGGAGTCATTAGGAAGTAAGGAAGGTCAGCTCAAGGGCCTGCTGGCCCATTGCAATGGCTGGAGCTTCCACTACGAGTGAGACTAAGCAGACAAGGTGGAAACAGGAGAACAGTTAGAAGAATGTTGCAAAAATCTAAACTGGGAGAGTGGTTGTGGTCAGTTAGGAGAAGTGGTCAGATTGTGGATATATTCTGAAGGCAGAGCTAACAGAATTTGCTGGAGGGTTAAATGTGAGGTTAAAAGAAATAGTGAAGTCAAACACGACTTTAGGGATTTGGGCCTGAGCAGCTGCACAGATGAAGTTGCCATTAACTATAAAACTATAGATGGGTAAAACTATAGATGAAGCATGTTTTGGAGGGTTTCAAAGTTGAGATGTCTATTAGATTTTCAAGTAGAGCTATAGAGTATTAGATTAGATTCTCAAGTAGAGCTATAGAGTAGGCAACTGGGAATGCAGAGCTAGAACTCAGAGAAGTCCAAGCTGGTAATACACATTTTGAAGTCCTCAGCATATGGGGGAAATTTAGAGACATTAAACTGAAAGAGACCACCAAGGAATAAGTGTAGGTTGGGAAGGGAAGAGAAGAAGTCCAAGATTGAAATCCTGGGGCACCCCCTGTTATGAGATCAGAGAAAAGAGAAGGAATGAGCAAAGCAGTTTGAGAAGTGTGGTCTCCTGGAAACTGAGTAAAGACACTGTCCCTCAAAAGAGAGACTGATCAACTATGTCGTCATGTCCAGAAGTCAGGCAGGAGGAGGGCTGGGAATTGACCATGGGATTAGCAACATAACAGTGATGTGCAGGTACATGGTTAACAACTAGTTCTCCAGGGGCGGGGAGTCCTGATTAGTAGGGTTTGCCAATATCCGTGTTGAAAATATTCCCACCATGTCTGATTCCAAGCTATTAATGTGAAGTCGCTGAATGCAGAGTTTGGAAGAGATGCATGTAATTGCCTCTCAAGAGACAGCGCAAGCTGGCCCAGCCACACCCTGAATGCTAATGGTATCCATTGCCTCACAAAGCTTTGACGTTGGGTTCCAAGAGGGAGCTGCTTGGTCAAGTGGGAACCTGGCATGGCTGAACCTACATCACATAGACAGAGCCAACGAAGATTTATTTTATCAAACATTCACTTAGTGTGGGGCAGCCAAGCACTTGCTGGAGGCACCTGGGACCCAGAGGAGGATATCATGGTCCCTGCAGCCCAGACACATACTAACTTCTAAAGAGAGTGCATTCCAACAAGGAAAAGACACAAGGCATGTCCCCTAAGCCCACAGAGAGTGCAGGTTGGAGTCATGCAGCCCCAAACCAAGGAACACCAGGATTGTCGGCAACCACCAGAAACTAGGGGAAAGAAGTGTAAAATGGATTCTTCCCCAGAACCTCCAAAAGAACCAGCCACGCTGGAACCATGATTTGAGACTGCTGGCTTGAAGAACTGTGAGAGAATAAATGTTTGTTGATTTAAGCCACTGGGTTGTAGCCATTTGTATGGCAACCCCAGAAAATGAATACAGACAGACAGGATGACAGCATTCTTCACAGAAACACGAAGGAAGAAGAACAGAAAAGAATAAAAGATTGAGAAGTGTGGCCCCTGAAGCTGAGTGAAGATACTGTTCCTGGGAATATGGTATGACCCCCTCTCTGCTGCCTATAGCAAATCCTGGATTCCTGATCTTGGTTTGATCCTGACTAGCTCATTGTGGACTATGCAGTTTGCCTCAGAGTAGCTAACATCTGGTCAGTTTCCTCAGCTTACTGGTTGGACTGGTTTTTGTTGATGGAAGCTATGTTTGACCTGTGTAGACATAGCTCCTGGCATATTTGTCTTCAAATATCAGAGAACATTGAGTCAACCACTGCAGAGATAAGCTTCCAAGAAATAGTAGCAATATCACTGATAATGACTACCATTGGTCAAAAGTAAATTTCTCAGTGACTCCTGGTGGTGCCTAAACTTTTCCCATGAGCTCTGTCAGATGCAATGTAACTGCTTTAACAGAATTAAACCATTGTGAGCCATTAACACATCAGTTCTATGGAAAGCAGCTCTCTAGTGATGTATTGTGAAGTGAGAGAGGAAAGAAAACTCTAGAACCTAGGCAAGACCCAAAAGGAGACTATCTGGGAGTCCTGCAAACATGGGAATGTTAGTGAGGAATTAAGGAGGGGACCGAAATAAATATGACAGAATGAGAATAAATCATACTTATGTCTATTTCTTTTTGTGTTGTCAGTTCAGAGGCCAAAAGTAGCCATTTACTGAGTTCCACTTACAGCCACTTACTGAGATCTTCCTAAGGGCAATGTACCCTATTAGGTGGGTACCAGAGCCACAAGGATGAATGGGTCCATCAGAAGTCTGACTCCCAGTGCGGGAGGGAGTATATGATCTGAGTGACAGTACAGGGAAGAAACACGATGCCTCATCCCTCAACTTCTGGGTGGTGATGCCCCCAAGAGAACAGCAGCATCTTTAATGTTAAGAGTTCCATGAAGTTCTACCAGAAGGAAGCCATGGGCACCAATAACACACTAACGAGTTCATAGGAAGCTGGCTGCTCAGAGCTTCAAGCATAGGTCGGTACCTGCCAAAGGGGGGGAAGGTGCGGCACCTTTATGTAGACCAAGGCTCACATGCATATGTGTTTTCCATTTCCTGGATCATGGAGAAATGGCAGAAGCTTGTTGGACAAAGGATCACTGGAATCTTTTGGTTTATGTGGCAAGATGTTATAGGATCCTTATCAGGAAGCAAAGTCACAGTGTGTTCTTCATGAATCCTTTTGGGTTTCACAGTCAGAGTGCCTCTGGCCTTCCCTTGGGCCTCACCTGCCTCCATTACGAACAGTTTCCACGTGAAGTTCAGATGGAGAAACCATTGGAGGATTGGGTTTGTTTGTTTGTTTTTTGTCATTATAAGCAAGAAGAAAGGGCAAATAAAGACAATTATTTGCTTAATTCACTGTCCTTAACACATCTCCTATTGTTTTAAATTAAGGCACCTATATTTAAAGTAGGCTTGCCCTAACCAGTTTGGCTCAGTGGATAGAGCATTGGCCTGTGGACCGAAAGGTCCCAGGTTTGATTCCTGTCAAGGGCATATACCTTGGTTGCGGGCACATCCCCAGTAGGGGGTGTGCAGGAGGCAGCTGATCAATGTTTCTAACTCTCTATCCCTTTCCCTTCCTCTCTGTAAAAAATCAATAAAATATATTTTTTTTAAAAAATAAAATAAATAAAGTAGGCTTCATGTGCCAGTCCTTGGAGTCATATATTTTTCTTGGGGTTTTTTAATTATAATTAATATTATTTGGAGAAAAAAATTGCTTTTAGGCCTAAGGAACTTGCAAATTGATCAATTTTCCAGTTCATTTTTTTCAGGAGTAGGCACAGCTTTGGGGAAAACAGATTATATACCCTCCCAGCTCTCTCATTCCATCGCAGATAAAAAATGTGTGAAGAAAATGAGGCCAAATGAAGCAAAGTTCAGGAGCAGGAGAAAAGTTGACACAAAAACTTCAGGGACAGCAGCCTGAACTCAGGAAAACCCAGGCAAACTTTGGACAGAAGAGTCTGAGATGAAGGGGATGTTAGTGAGTGGCGCGGAGCCAGCCACATTGTGAAGTTTTGCAGGAAGAAAAAAGAGGGAATGGGGAATTAATTATAATGAATTCCTCCTAAAAACACGGAGAGTTGGACACAATGCATAGGTTATTCAGAGGGTAACTTCTAATTTTGCAGGGTTCAGAGAGCTTTCTACTCACAAAGGGAGCTACAGGAACCTCTGCCAAGCATATGGAATTGCCAACATGAAGTCAAAAGAGCTTGCTTCCGAGACTCTTTGGAAAGGGATATGTGGACACAGATGGCAGGTTTGCTCTCCAGTTTAGTAAGGAGTAAACTTATGTTTGTTTGCTTCTCTTACTAGTTTCTGTCCCCTGCTGATATTTCCCTTGGCAGAGAATGATTGCACAGACGCAGCCAAATGCAGGCAATAAATCCACCGATGCTTTGTATTCTATTAACTCCACCAAGGGTTTAGGAGGCCCCAAGACAAACATGCCTATTGGGATATCAGAGGTTCATTGTTTAAAGGGCAGACTAAACCCTGGAAAGGTCTAGTGTCTAAAGCAGAGGCTGGGAACGGGAATTGGAGTTGGGGGTCCGAGGGGGTCACTCCAACTTTGTTTGCTTTGGGTCACTCTTCTCAGAGTATGGTGGGCAGACCAGAAAAATCATTCTGGAGGGGACGCCGAACAAATAAGGATTTTAGTAAGGCTGCAAATAAAGGTCTTCTCTAATAAAGCTAGCAGGACCAATAAGAGGCTGCCAAATGCTGCTCACTCCAACCCCATTTTATTGGCAGTGAAGCAAGTCAAATACTTGCTATGAAGACCAGCCCTTTCTTAGAAGTGACCCTTGTTGATAAAAACATCCTGTGTTTTGCTAAATGGTCTGTCTCTAAATAACACTGTGAAAGAGGAACTCTAGCTGTGACTTTGACCAAGTGAGATGGTCTTGCAACTCATGAGGGGGCTGAGTCCAAGCACTCAGATTGATGCAGAAAATGAAAATTGATGCCGTCTGGCCAGAAGGTTTCCATTCCCTAAAACTGACCTGGAATAGGCCCTTGCATTTGAGCTACTTATACTAAAATTTAGTTTGCTTTAGGCATGAAGTGTCAGGTAAACAGGATTCCCTAGTGGTTTATGGTGTTGAACCCACCATATTCTGTTGTGGACACAGAGTGTGGTAGAATCCAAGTCATTCATTGAACACATCTCCTATTGTTTTAAATCAAGGCACCTATATTTAAAGTAGGCTTCCTGTGCCAGAACAAACATTCTGAAGATGCATTTGATGAGATAGTCAACAGGGCTTCTCAGGCTCACCCTGCAACTACTGAGTTGGTCCCAGGGGTGCTTAGAGGAGGGGCCTGGGAAGTCAGGAATGTGGGTGGAAAGGCCCCACCACTTGCAAAGTTGATAAATTGAAAAACCAAAATGTAGACTGACCTCTTACACTTTGGGGCAATTTCTCATCTGTGCCTAACAAAGAGAAATAACAATTGGGTGGATTTCTACTGACAATTTCACGTGATGATTCAGTATGAATGGCCTAATATCCAGCTTTCTCCATGAGCCACAAAATTATCTATCCAGCTATGTCTACTGAAAGTGCCTGGGGGCTCCTCATATTAGGAAAATGCTGTAGAGCAGTGGTTCTCAACCTTCCTAATGCCGCAACCCTTTAATACAGTTCCTCATGTTGTGGTGACCCCCAACCATAAAATTATTTTTGTTGCTACTTCACAACTGTAATTTTGCTACTGTTATGAATCATAATGTAAATATCTGATATGCAGGATATATTTAGGCAACCCCTGTGAAAGGGTCGTTCGACCCCCAAAGGGGTCGCGACCCACAGGTTGAGAACCGCTGCTGTAGAGAAAGATCCCCTTGGAGTCGGGAGTAGGAATAGAGGACATGTTGATAGAACGTGGCTTCATGTAATGCTCTTTCCTGAGCATGTTCCTCTTGCTCTCTTTGCCTCAACTAAGTTTGAGATTCTGTCTCTTCTCAGTGACTTTAGGAGACTCCGCTTTGGGCTCTCTGCATAACACTTTTGTTATGAAACAAGACTTAAGTCGTTTGGGTTTTCGCCCATGGCATTCAGGATATTGAAACAAAGGGAGCATTTTTTCACACTTCCTGTCCTTAAACCTGTAGGCCACAGGCTTTCATGCCAGAGGTGTTTGGTTAGAATTTCTATGGTTTTCTGTATCATATCTCACAATCCACTGAAGTCTGTTCTTTAAAAGTTCTAGGCAGGAACGTGGCAGCCATCTTCAGTTCTGAAGGAAAGGTGGAGTCATTCATAAAATAACTCCATCAACTTAAGTCTATGAGAATTGATGTTTAATATATATTTAGAGGAGAGGACTATACTTACTCTAAGGCTACACATCTTAAACTGAGTTACACTCACTGGGGAGGTTTGTAGCCAGAGGAAACTCAAGGCTCCACAGTAAACCTGGTGCATCCTTCTGTATTGAAACAAAGGCAGGTATATCATGATACAGAACTTCATCTGGTGATGGCTTTGGCAAAGCTGCTGTGCCTGCAGGCTGTTTTATTCAGGCATGAGCTTGGGCTCCTCCCTCTTCTAGTTCATTGCAGCCACACCCTCTCTCAACTTTGAAGCCATTGTTAGCTAGACGTGAGATATATTCTTTAAAAGGCCCAATGTCAAACATCATCAAGAAGCAAAAAGTCCAGGTCTCAGCTATGGACTGAGTGACTGCAAAAGGTTTCACTGAAGCCACCCAGCCACAGTGCAGCATCCATTCTGTCACCTGTGCTCCCCCTTAATCCCCTTCACTTGGCAACTCCTACTCATCCATGAAGACTCAGCCAAAGAGATTGTTCCCTTTCTTGTTTTATAGGATAGACCGTTTTCCGCCCCATTTTAAGCACCTTCCATTAGGCACTAGACAGACCCTCGTCTGAGAACTAGGGTGCCTGGGTTCTAAAGTTGGCTCTTACGTCTCTGGGCCTCAGCTATTAAAAAGAAACACTGAATTAGGGGATCACCAAGGTCCCTCACAGCTCTAACTTTCTGGAATTCTAAATATAGCATTAAGGAATTTCAGAAAACATTTATCTCTGCTTATTGTTAGTTTCTTCCTGCCTCCTCAGCACATACTGCGCCCTTCTCTGGAGCCCCTCACCCCTGCATGGGCCCAGGCCCTCACCTTCTCCTGCTTGGATTACCTATTCCAACAGCCTCCAAAACTGCCTGCTATGATCCAGTATTTCCATGGCACTGTAGTGGATCTATCCACAGTGCAAATATTACTGTGTTTCGCCCCTGCCTCAGGCCTCCCTCTGCCCCATTTCCTAGTAAAAGAACATCTGAGAAGGCTTACAAGCCTGGTTTACCTCTTCAATGTCACCCCTGCCTGCCAGCTGCCTTGCAGCTGGGCACTCACCCACACCAAACTGTTTCACCTTTGTGGCTTTGCTTCCTCTGTTACCTGTGCTCCAATGCCTTCCACCCACCCCACCCCCACTTCACTTGGCCACCTCCTATTCATCCATGAAGGCTCATCCCAGGATTGTTCCCTGGCTGAGTGCCCTTTCTGCCCCCTAAAACCCTGCATGCTTCTATCACATCACTCCCATGAAATACCATAACTAACTGTTCAATGGGTCTCTCCTCACCTCTGAACTATGGGATACTTGAGAGCAGGGAAGAGATTGTATTCATTGCATCCCCAACATCTAGGACAGTGCTTCTCAACTGGGAGTGATTTTTCTCCCCAGGGGATATATGACAATGTCTGGAGACATTTTTATTTGTCAACACCGGGTGGGAGGTTCTACTAATGTCTGGTGGATACAGGCCAGAGATAACTGCTAAACAAGCTACAGTGCACAGGACAGCTTCCCACATCAAAGCGTTATCAGACCCAAAAATGTCAACAAAAACCTTGATCCTGTACAAAGAGTACCTAATTTATGCTTCCTAATAAAAAATTGTGAATCTGGGTCACTGAATCCAACTCTGCTCTCAAGTAAGATCCATGTGATAGTTATTAGGTCTAAGAAGGAATTCAAGTTAATGCATTTGCTTTTTTCAGGACAATTTAGTTTAAGTCTAATCTTTCATTATGGACGGAAACTTTGGCTTCAGTAAAGGTATCTCAGTATCAACTGGATAAATGGGAACAATATTTTGGGACAGTTCTATACTAAAACTAAGAATTCTGAACCTGGAATTGAATCATGAAATGTAATAAAAGGGGCTGTAGAAGCCACCCAGGTCAACCTACCGATTTTACAGATGGAGACTCTAGGTCTAGGTCCTGCTTGATAAAGCGACCCGTCGAAGGTCTCCTGGCTAAGAATAACAGAGTCGGCGGGACAGTGGAAGGATGGCTTGTGTTGTGATTTTACCAAAAATAAATATAGGACTCTTGTGCCCATCTCTAAGTCTCTGGTAGAGACTGTGGCCAGGGTGAGGGGATGGAGAGAGCAGGGAAGTTAGATTTGCCCTCTTGGAGAGACAAGGAGAAGAGAGGAATATGGATAACTGGGAAAGAAGCTTTATGACATATCTTGGTTTCCTGAACTTCTAGACCTTCCCTCAAATCTCATGGTTACTAACCTTACTGCCCACCTGGTGCTTAAGTCTATACCTTGATGCTTCTGATCACACACAATCAAAACCATTCCACGTTCCAGGGTCTCTCACTGGGTGCTCTATGGACATTTGGGGTGGGACTGCTGATTCTTTGTGGAAGGACTGGCTGTTTGGCATCCCTGGCCTTCGTTCACCAAATATCTGTTGTAGCTCCGATCATGAACATTAGAAGAAAAGCTTAGATCAGTGGTTCTCAACCTTCCTAATGCCGCGACCCTTTAATACAGTTCCTCATGTTGTGGTGACCCCCAATTTCATTGTTACAAATTGAACATAATTAAAGCATAGTGATTAATCACAAAACCAATATATAATTATATATGTGTTTTCCGATGGTCTTAGGCGACCCCTGTGAAAGGGTCGTTCAACCCCCAAAGGGGTCGCGACCCACAGGTTGAGAACCACTGCCCCTTCAATCAAGAACCACCAAAGACCAGGTGGCAGAGTGTTTATGTTGAGCAAAGTGCACTTGGCCAGGACAAGAAAGCAATCAGAACAATGCATGAGAGTGGTTTTAATAACCATCTTTATCAAAATGACCTGTGGGGTCTGTTAAATATAAAATTGTCAGGCCCACCCTCAGGGGATAGAATACATATTTTTAATAGTCTCACCGGATGATTCCTATGCACACTAAAAGTTTGAGAACTATGCCTTAGCAGTAGCTCTCAACCCTGGCTCATAGGAGAATCAATGTTTAAAAATCCCATTGTGAATCTAATGAACAAAATAAAATAATGAACAAAATAGATCCAGAGACATAGAAGCATGGAACAGAATGTGGAATCTCAGAGGGAAGGCAGGGGAGGGAAGTGATCAACCAAAGAACTAGTATGCATCTATGCATAACCCATGGACATAAACAATACAGTGGTGAAGGACTGGGGGGGAGGTGGGGCGGGGTGTTCAGGGTCAGGCTAGAAGGGGTCAATGGGGGGGAAAGGGGGGACATATGTAATACTTTCAACAATGAAGATTTAAAATGAAATAAATAAAATAAAAATGCCACTGTGCATATCTCACACTCAGGGATCCTGAGTTAATTCCGCCTGCAGTGTGGCCCTGGCACTGGATGTTTTAAAAGCTTTCTAGATGGTTCTGATCTTCAGCCAGGGTTAAGAAACACTACCATTAAGGAGTCTTGCTAAGTAAGAGGTGACCACAAATTCATTTCCCCTTTCTCTCTTCGGAGTGATGCAAACAACTTAAAAACAATGGTTCTCAACCTTGGCTCCATCCTCCAGGGAGCTTTATGGAATCCTAATGCCCAAGCCACACCCCTTACATTGAAATCAGAATCTTTTGCAATAGGACCCAGGCATCCGTGTCTGTAAGGCTCCCCAGGTGACTTCAATTTCTAGCCAAGTTTGACAACCACTGATTCAGAAAATTTGCCTGTCTTCTTTTATAATCCCCTGCTCTTGGCTTATCTCTCCTCCAACCTCCAAGTTTGAAAAGTCTGAGAAAGCTTGTGAGAGTGATGAGGGGATAAAGGGCAAGATTCAACCTGGCTCTCTTTGCCATTTAATCTCTTGTCATTTATCCAGCACTCAGGGAGGAAAGGGCAATGGAGAAACCTCTAGACCTATTACTATATTTTACCAAGAGGAAGTCTTGGACCTGCATCAAGCCTGCTTTTACATCTCTATTCTTCCAAGAGGCTTCTAAATATTGTTCCAGGGTAGGGATTTAAGCTTTCATTCTTTTCCAATATTTCATTTGTGTGGCATGTGTGGGTCAAGAAGCCATGGAAAGTTGGAAACCATTCCTTCCAATTAGCAGATGCTTCAGTGGCTGAAATTATTTGCCAGTAACAGTGCCAGCACTGCACCGGGATGTTAATTACTGTCACTGGTCCTCAACCTGCACATGTAACTGACAAGGATTGTCAATATGTCACCACTGCAATAAGAGACTCATATAAGACTGTCATCCTGTGCCTATTCAGTGTCATTGGGTAACGGCTCTCAAGTTTGCCTTTGGGTAAATCAGAAGTCAAACATATCCCCCTTTTGAAAAAGTATTAGATCTGATTTCAAGTGCTAAAGGCAGAAGAGTAACATGAGATTCAGACAGAGCTACCTCCTCGTTGAGTGTCTTGCAGTCATGTCAAAGCAGGGGCTGCCTATCAGCTCCATCCCCGTCTTGTGGCTGCTTCCTTGAGATGGGAGGGAAAATGTTCTTCTTTGCCTCCTCATTGAGGTCTTACAGTCATGTCAGAGCAGGGGCTGCCTATCAGCTCCAGCCCCATCTTGTTGCTGCTTCCTTGAGATGGGAGGGAAAATGTTCTTCTTTTTGTGCTCGGGTAGATCCTAGGTGTTCAGAGTAAAACTTGCTAAGCCTGGAGTGCTCCGGCTCCTAGTGTTAGGTTCTTTCAGTACATACACACACACATGCACATTTTCTCTAAGGCATATCATTTGTGTTGGGCTGGTGGACCCCAGGGTCATGTTGGGAATCACCAGCCCACACTCTGCTTCCCTCTTGATCAACAGTCCTTCCCTGTTGTGTCACCTCACGTGGGACCAGCTCTGATCAACAGGTAGTTTAATAAACCTGAACTGCTAATCCTTCTTCCCCCAAAGGATTCCCCTCTCCTTAGGTAAATGTATATCAGCAGATAGATAAGGGCTTGGTGAGGGAAGAGCACAGCCTGATGACATAGAAAAACAACAGCATCTAAACCCCAAATCAAAAATATCCTCCAATAGGTAGATACTTGCCTTAAAACAGCAAACCCTAAAGGGACCCCTCAACTAGTTCTTCCCAGAATTCCAGACATTTTCCACCAAAAATGGCCTCTGAGAACTTCAAATGTCAGCTTCAAAAACATTAACATCTAGTTCTCACCAGCTACTCTTTATTGAGTGTTGTGCTAAGCGCTTTACAGCTGAGACATTACTCAGTCCTCAGACAACCCAAGGAGGGAGGCATGATGTCATTATCCCCACTACAGAGGGGAAAATGTGCCCAAGTTTACACAGACAGGAAGTGAGGATGTGAGTCAAGGTGTGCCTGGATCTGGAACTACACACCATTAACTGCTGTGCTGTCTGCATTGCTGCTGATTCTGCTACTGCTCTGACCGAGGGTACTGGCTGAGTTTGCTGTGAGACTGGAGTATGGTCTTGCCATTTTTCTTTATTCTCATCATAGTTTCTATCACCTCATTCCATAACCTTATCACTCTTATAGCCTTGGTTCAGGTCAGAGAGGTCTTTGCCAACAAGTCTCAGTTCTTTAGGTTCCAAATATGGCATCTTTGTTCTCTAGTTTTTTTTAATAGTTCCCTAGTATTATAAACTTTTAGAAACTAAGCTTCCAGATGTCTTACAGGTAACTCCTTGCTCTTCTCCTTGATTCTCTAAACTTGTTTCCCCCAACAAGAAACTTACAACAAGTTCTCTAGAGGTTGGGTCAGAAGCACTTTTTGGGGGTCAGAAGAACATTAAAAGTGATAGTCTGCCAAACTCCTTTATTCTCTCCCACCTCAAGCTGAGTATGTGTCTGTCTCACTATTCTTAGACTGACTATTTAATGTTTTCATTACCAATTGAAGTGGACAATTGTTTTGTGCCTTCCAGCACCCTGATTGTACTTTAGGAAACCATTCTTATCACACTTTTTATCCATATGCAATCAATTGATGACTCCAAGGGTGGACATATGACCCAGACTTCACCACTCAGAATATACCTCTCCTGGGCCAAAGAATTGGCTCAAAGATGTAGATAGGGATCAAATAAAGTGAATCAGAATTCATTCTAGACTTGTCATTAAGCAACTGAATAAGACTGAAACTCTTTACTTCTGGACTTGTAGCATGAGGATATAAGTATGAAGTTGCTGGCAGCCACCAGTCCACGAGGAAGGGAGATGAATGGATTTCACAATATGAATGGATTTCTTCTCTGTAAAAAGAGAGCCTACAGAGAAGAAAACAGAGCCAAGAGTTGGAGAGACCCTGGGTCATTATGACATTTTCTGAGACTTTGTATCCAACCGTGCCTCAAGCATACCCATGGACTGTTCAGTTGCAGGAGAAAAGATAAGGTCTTTTTTGTTTAAATCAGTAGGGTTGATTTTCTGTCACTTGTATAAAAAGGTTCACAACCAAAAGAAAAAAGTTAACAACCAGTACAACATTCTTCCCATGGATCATCAGATGGCTCCTCATGCAAACGGACCATTCTTTCAACACTTTCAAGAGTTACCCTTCAATGAACAGACATTGACACTGAGGAGAACAAGACAGCTGCTGGAGTGTGGGAGGCTACGCTGCAGCTGGGCTCTTGTGTTGGGCCAAAGAGCTAATGGGGTTTTGGCTTCCTGAGCACCTCTGTTGAAACTCCCTGGGGAATTTTGCTTTATAAAATTCCCAGCAACTTGGTACCCCAGTGGGTTGATAATTAAGAGCCTGAATGGCTCCCTGTTGGATGAAAAAAAAATGTTTGAAGTCAGCTGCAAAGAGCTGTAGGAGGGAGTGGATCAGTCCTCCCTAACTCCTACTATGCATTGACGGAAGCTGCCCCCACCACTGTGTATTGCCAATCACTTTTGTCTCCATAGCCAAAGAAAATATATTTGAAGTGAACCCTTTGAATTAGACCCCTTTTCACAAGGATCCACAGATGGTGAAGTATTAATAAACAGGAGGGTTGCACAATAATTCAAGGTTGCATTAGAAATGATTTTTATAGGTTAACTTACTAACACCAGAGATACTGACATATATTCTGGTATGGTTATCCAGAAGGCATTAATATCAACACAGAGCAACCTCAGAACTAGCAAACGCCAGGTCTATTTTTACAAAAAAAAAAAAAAAAAAAGGAAAGTAATAAGTGAAGGGATGAAATTACACGGGGACAGCTAATTTCGTAATGGATTGGCAGCAAAAGCTATGGCAATGCCTACTCTGGAAGTCACTAAATTTCTTTTCTGCCCTGGACCGGATAGTTACTGGCATAAGAAGGGTTGGAAGAGGACAAATAGTTCTCCTGGAAGTCATGCTCACAACCAGAACAAAATTCAGTCTATGCAGAAAGTTACGCTTAAAGAATTACTATCCATCAGCTAAATAGTTCTGATCTTTACTTGTGCCTCTTGAACATACATTATTCAGGTTATACTTTTTAAAGCCTTTTCCTCCAGCTCAAAACATTCTCCTGGCCTTCACCTATTTCAGAGGCACTCCCTTCCCAAATCCTAAAACTTTGCTCCAGCTCCAAACAAGCCAGTAAATATAATGTATGCACCTTATTTGAACCTAGTTCGAGCAAACCAGCTGTAAGGCAACAGTTTAAAGACAATGAGAAAATCTGAATTTAACTGTGTACTAGATGATACCAACAAACTTTGATATTTTTGATAGGTGTAATAATGGTATGGTAATTATGTATGAAAACACCCATGGTTTTAGCAATTCACACTTAAATACATAAGAGTGAAATGGTGTGATTCTGGGATTTGCTTTAGCACACTTCAGCCAAAAGAGAGAGAGAAGGAAGGAAAAATGTATAGATGAAGCAGAAGTGGGAAGACACTGACAATTCTAGTATTTGAATGATTAATATTTGAACTTCATTATATTATTATCTCTACTTTTGTGTATGATTAAAATTTTTCTAATGTAATTTTTATTAAAATAAGAAAAATACAAATATACTCAGAATATCATAAGCAAAGACAAAAATAAATCAGAGAAAGATATTTGAAAACAATAATAGGAGAGATTTTTTTTTTTAGACAGATAAGTCCATCAAGCAAGCCTGGCATATGTGAGTGCCATTGGTGGAACCCGAGTCAACAGTGCTGTGTGTGGTATATTTCAGAGCAAACTCTCTACACCCATTCAGGAATGAAATGGAGAAATGTAGGACCAAATTTTACAAAGTGGAATCATTCTCTGACCTCCCGTTGTAAAAGCAGGATGGTGCACACAAACATTTTAAGCCTTTATAATTCTTTTAAGCCTGAAGAGCCTAGTCTCATTCATAAAATATTTCCTCACTACTGTTAAAGCTAGTGATATCCTATTGATTTCTTTATTTAAATGTTTTAATGAGAGATATTTTTAAAAATACTCTAATTGAGTAAAAAACAAAAAAAGGATGAGGTTAGGCCTCTGGGGAAAAGGGAAATTACAATTTATCAAAAAGAAGTTTAACCTCATCATTTTCTGGCAGGACTCGGTTTTCCTCCCACACCCTCCGGTCTGTGGCCAATGTTTGGAAAAAAGTATTGCTACTCACAAGTGGAATTCTTAAGAAACTAGCATGGATTCTGAAAGAAGCAATCACTAGCGGGAGGGGGAGGGGGAGGAGGGGACTTTTATAGCATCCTCAAAGGGTTTAAAGAGAACTGAAATTTATATCCAATTGATGTTAAGAGCACAAGTACCATTTGAAAAACATTCAAGAAGTTGGAATTGACCTACCCCATCTTGTACGAACTAAGGCCAGTGTGCTATCTTGTGTTGCTTATCTCCAAAACAGAGAGCCCAGGAAAGCAGGCTGGGTGAGCGGACCATTCCTTGAGCTAGAACAAGCAGATCTTTTCCATTTCTCAGACTCACAATAACTTTCCAGCTTTTGGCTCTTATTTGAGCAAGACCTTGTCTATCCAACATTGATCTGGCCAAATGACTTAGTGGAGAATTTGCTCAAATTGGTTTTGCTGCATCTTGTTTGGAGAAGTGGGAAATGAATGCTCAAAAATTCCAGTTTTCATCCTGACGTGTGGAGACGTGAGGTTGGGGAAACCGAGGTTCCTCTGGCTGGAGAGGTAAGATGAACACATGGGCAGCGATAGGACCAGGAAGAAAGTGAACCATCCTGAAGAGAGATGTGATTATGCCCTGAGATATTTAAAGGAGAGACGAGGACACTGAGTTTCAGAAAGAAACTATTTGCATTTGACCGTAAAGGACAGGGAAGGTGAATCAAACAGAAGATCGATCCTTAGCAACCTCACACAGGCTGTAACAGAGAGCAGGTGTGGGGAGGAGGAGGAGCTTCATTTGACTGGAACACAGGGTAAATGGAAGGAAGGAAAAGGTACCGAAGATTGGACAAACACTTCATGGAAAATCTGGAAGGCCAGGATGGAAATATTAGGTGTTAGTAGATCCTGGGTGGGGCACTGAGCATTTTAAAAACATGATCAGAGCTGCCCTGTTGAAGGTAAAATCTATCAGCGGTATTGTAGTAATGAGAGGACAGATAGTAATAGTCACTGTTGTTATCGAGTGCTTTACTGCTGCCACTTTATATACAATGATTCTCTCTCATCGTTGATGTTTTTATCTCTCTCTCCCTCTCCCGTCCTCTCTAAAATCAATAAAAATATATTTTAAGAAAAGGAAAGAGGCATCAAGTTGGAAAGACTTAGTAATCAGTTGCCTATGGAAGTCCTTGATTGGGAGCCTGGGTGAAGGGAAAATGATACTGTCACTAACCTAAATAAAGAAACCACAAGAAAAATCTGGTATGGGGTAAAAGATGATTGGTTTGCTTGTAGCTATGTTGAGTTTGAGATGCCATTAGTAAGTTCCAGTAAAATATCTATCTGGTGGTTGGAAATATAGTTTGGCTGCCAAAGGGAGAAGACAGAGCTAGGAAGAGCAATCAAGACACCATATGCAAGCAGCAGAGAGGTGAATAGGCAGAGGAGAGTGGAGGAACGAAATAATCCCAGGTGTCTCTTGGTTCGTTTTTTCTGCTCTCTCAACAGATAACAGAGATACTTTTTGAGTTTTGTCAGCCATCCCTTCCCAAACTATCTACCCCCATTCAGGAATGAAATGGAGAAATGCAGGACCAAATTTTACAAAATGGTCCTGTGGAATCATTCTCTGACCTCCCATTGTTGGGAAGGATAGAGGCAATGTTGATGGAAGTGGGAGGATTCTAAATAAAATGATGAGGGCAATCCACTCTCTCTCCACCAAGATAAGAAAAGGGTGTCCATCTTTGGACCTAAAGTCCTGGTGAGTCTCCCAGGGAACCATTGCGCATAGCTGCCAGAGCAGGCTTTGAGGGGCTAACATAGGTCAGGGAGCATACATGCCTTGAGGTGGGGGCAGGGAGTGAGGCTTAAAGCTAGTAGGATATGCACTGCACCCCCGAGATTCTCCATCGGAGCAGCCAGTCAGATCTTTCCTGAAACATCCTAAACAAGAGAAAGGGCAGTGGAAGGGCAAGATTCCACTGATGAATTTCCCCACAGGCCCCACAAATAAATGACTTGGGGTCAATGGGGGTTAAAGTAAAACAATAAACACAGCAGGATTTGTGCAATCTCGTCTAGGTCAAGGAAATCACCTCATCAGTCTCCCGTTGACGGACTGATTCTCATCTCTCAGTTCACCATCTTCCTCTCAACTCGCCTCAGCAATTTTTGTTCCCAATTGCATGTCTTAGAGGCTATTACATGTCTCTATTGTGAGTGTGAAGGGGTCACAATGGGACAACTCCCCCGCTAGGGACTGAGAACTACGGGAAATAAGATTGCCTGACAAGACTTACATTTTTAATGCTGATGCATCAGAGAAGAAATCTGGGAAATCGCTTCAAAGAGCAAATGTGTTCCTGGGACAGCAAGACTTGACTGGGCCCTGATAGATGAGGTTAATATAGCTGCAGAAAAACAATGCATCCGTGAGAAGGGAGTTCCGCTCAGTTACGAAGAAGGCAACTGCATTCAATAAAAATGTGCTGAGTACCTACCAGGTGCCAGCACTCGGCTCACATTCTTGTTGGGGAGACAGAAAATAAGCAAATGCATATGTAACTGAATGTCAGGTGCTAGTTCTCAGGGAAGGGTCTGCAGAGCAAACAGCATTTAGGGCTCAATGGCAATTTGCTCATTCAAGTTCTGTGCCAGATTTAGGAAGTGTGCTCAGACCTATAGCCTGAAAACTGTGTCTCCAGCATCACTGGTGATACTTTGACCGATCAATAGCCCTTCAGTTAATTTCTTTCTATGTGACTTCCATGAAGACATATATAGAAAAAAGAGTACCTATCAAAAGCGTATAGCTCAGTGCATTTTTCAGAGAGAGCGCACTGTGTAACCAGCGCCCTGAATCACTCCTCGTGCCCCCTATCAGCCCTTTCACCACCAAAAATTAACGACCATCCTGATGTCAACACCGTAGGTTTGTTTTGCCTCTTTCTGAATTTTATGTAAATGGAAATATACAGTCCATACTCCGTACATAATGTCTGGCTTCCTTTACTCAATATTATGTCTGTGAAATCCATTCATATTGTAATATGATTTGTTCTTTTTCATCGTTGTGTATTTCATTGCACCACTATATCACAACTTATTTATCCAGTCTATGTCAATGGGCATCAGGGTAATTTCCACTATTCTTTTAATAAATTATTTTTCTGCTAAATCATGTGTCCAACTAAGAACCCTGTCTGATACACTTCAATTTTAAGTTTTTATTGAGTGAGAAAGAGTTGTGTTCTTCTGTAAAAATTCTTTTTAACGATGCTTTTGAGGACATGGACACTTTCTTCATCCGCTACTTGGCAAGGAACATCCACTTATTATGTTTCAACAGTGAGGCCAAATGATTAAAAATAACATTCCGTGTAGATAAAGCTCTGAGTTCCTGGCCTGAAGACAGTACTTCCTAGAATAACAACGATCGCTTTGGCTCTTAGGTTGCTACGCAGTTGGTTAGAAGGTTTCTCTGTGGGAGCCAGTGAGATGACCTCTTCTGGGTCTGAGCCTCAGCAGTTGGAGTGGTTGGTTTGCATTTCGACTGCACAAGAGCAGAGGTTGGAGGTTGTGGTTTTCTCCACAGCCCCACAGCCCACTGCCCTGGCTGCTGTCTCAGGAACTCTAAAGAACATTGTTAACAGGCAAGCACAATCCAGTGAAAAAGAAAATAACAGATTCGATTATAAGACAGCCATGTCAATTATTCATAATTACTAGGATCTTTCCTTTTTCGAGCACATGTTAACCTCCCTCATGTAGGCATCTACGCTGGCTGAGTGGGGCTGTAGGAGAGAATGGACCACTCTGTCTTTTTATCTTCCTCGTTGGCCAGGCCCTATCAATTGCTGATGCAATCATTCCCAGCTTGACTTTTGAGCCTTGAGTTGGACTGGCCAACTGTTGCCCTTGGTTATTCAAGGAGACAGACTCTTGTAATAATAGCGGCAATTATTCACTAAGCACTTACTATGTGTACCAGGTATGTGTGCCAAGGACTCCGTGTGCATGCCCACTTCACGAAAGGTCAGTCTCTCCACTTCTGCTCTGGATATTATCCTGTCTTTCCCAAAGACTTTCCTCCTGCAATTAAGCCCTCTTTCCCTACATGATCGATTTCTCCCTCCTTCCTGGATCACCACCACCAGTGCTCAGACATGCCCTAGTACTTCCTTAAAAAAAAAAAATCCTTTGACATCATATGCCCCTCTAGACACAATTCTTAGCTCTTTTATAGCACCACTTTCTGAAAGAATTGTCTATAGTCACTGCTCTACTTTCCCATACTGCATCTAAGCTAGGAGGTAGGACTGGAAAGCTTTGTTCTCTGTTAAAGGCACTTCGAGCCTAGATGTCCTGAACTGAGGATCCACCTAAAGCTGGACCTCTGCCTTGAGGGGCAAAGGACCCTCACAGTCAGGATGTGACCCGAGGAATATCAAGGGCCCAGAGCTTCAAAGCTGGGACCTAGAAGGAGTTGGCAATGGGAGGGTAAACCCACCATAGAAATGAGGTGGATTCAAAGGAATAAAAACTAGAAGGCCCAGAAGTTGGAAACATGCTTCACTGATGTCAGCATTTTACCAGAGCTACTCCAAGGTGAGCATAACTCACTTAAAAGAAAACCCTGAAAGCTGTTCTTTTATGCCAACAAATAAAGTGCAATTTAATAAATAATAGTCCATCATTTTTCTATAACATGCAGGTCAAGCATGAATGGTTTTGATCTTTTATAGTCTTGACACAATAGCTTTTTGATCTGCTCATGGTTATATCATTGCATGAGCCTGGACAAGACTTACAATTTTGCTGGCCTTGACTTTTATTTATGAGTTATAGACAATTGTGCCCTGCCTAGTGGCCTGGGGCGCTGGTGAAGATGAGGGGGGTGAATCTGAGGTTTAAGGGGAAGGTCAGATGTGGTGTTCAGTGGTTTATTCCAAGCATTACCTATGGTCTGGGTCTAATCTTGAAAAGTCCAAGATTAAATAACGGAGAATTTAATGTCTTGAGCTTATTGTCTAGTTACATGAGTGTACAATTAATAACCTGCAGCACAGATTTATAAGAAACTAATTGAAATATAACATAAACCCCGTAGAGAGTAAAAGACAAAGGGAACTTAAAAATAAGGCTCAGGAAATAAATGATATTTAACTTGGACATGGGCCCCCAATGCACCTGGAGAAAAACAGATATCAATGAAAAATCTAGAGAGATGAGCCATAATTACTGTCAAAGATAGACGAACAGGAAATTGGATAAGAGCTTACATTGTTGTTTTGGGCTGCACGGATGGCCTTTTGTGCCTGCAAAGGGAAATGAGAGTTTATGTCTGAAAAATCAGATGGAATTGTGCATAAAATCAGGCTAAAAGATGTCACAAGCCATCCCACAATTTTGGGGGGTTCTATACCCTGCAGGTCAGTCTGTGATCCTTGGAGGGACATGGGTGTAGAGAAGAGGGGTCAGGTTTATGGTCAGCCATCTTCCTGGGATCTTTGCCCCTTATTAGCATTGTGACGTTAAATGTGTTTTAACTTGTCTGAGCCAGGGGTTTAACATTAAAAAAAGAGAGAGAGAGAAAAATTTCTCCCATTCCAAGTTGTTGGCAGGACTACAGATAAAGTATATGAAGTTCCTGGCACATGGGAAATATCAAATAAATGTCAGTCAGTAGCAACAGCAGGAGTAGAAATGAAAGCTGACTCCTGAGTTATCAAGTTCTGCCGATCACAGAGCCCTTCTCTTCCCCATGTGTCCCATTGTCCTGATCCCTGCATGGTGCTCCTCACCCACAGCCAGTAGAAGCTCTAGAACTGTTAAGTAAGAGGGGCTTGGGAAGGCAATGGAGACTGAGGTGCAGGAGGAACCCAGCTGCTAGGAGAGTTGAATTGAAACTGAGTTTATGGTGATTGCTAGCTGGTTCACTCACCAGCCAATACCATCAACTACTAATCCCCCTAGGAGGGTTCTTCAATGGACTTGATAGAATCAAAATCTAGGATGTTTTCACTTTAAAAACAATCCATTTTCCAGTGGCAAAGTACAGGACTTCCTTAGCGCCTTCTACAAATTAAGGTGAGATGTATTTTAAATACATGCTTTCCCAATTATTTTATGAATTTTTTCATATGATCGTGATAACCACATGCTTGTGAAGGTTTTTAAGAAAAGCTGTTAGAGATAGGGGCCCCAGCACCCCATCACCCACTGGCACCACCATAGACTCCCCATTCCAGAGAGGTAGTCCTAGGAAAGCAGGAACCCATGGAGCAATATCCTTGATTCCGATACCAAAGGTGACAAGGGGATCACTGTCTGTGTTGCATTCTCAACAACAGAAATGACAGTTTTACCCCTCAGAACCCTCAGAGACCCTGGAACGTGGAGGAGGGTAGCACTGAGGAGCAGGAGGGAGGTGTGGTGGGGAGACTTCACCTCCATGACTTGCTCTAACCACTATCCCTTTTACACTGAAAACTGTTCATGCCAGCCATATTCTTTGAATTTGGGTTTAGTACATTGTTGGCTATGGATGAGTCAAGATTTCTTGTCCTCGCCCGAAAACATAGCCATCTTTGCCCTCTACCTGAAACAGAGGTACCTGATTTAATGTGTGATTTTAATATACGGTATAGCCCCAGCACTCTATTCAGTTTCTTTACAGTATGGCCTGGAAGCCTTAGCCCTTTTCCTACTAGTCAGTAACCCCTAAGGCAGCCAGAAACAATGGCTAGGCCTTGACTGAGGGTGACAAGGTAAGGGTTTCTGCGAAGCAAAAGATAACATCTTGACCTAAGTTATGTTTCAGGTCCTGGGTTCTAAGGTGGAACAACCCCCTGGCGACTTTTCCATGAAACCAGATGGAGGGAATTAAATCCCTGAGTTTCCAAGGTCCCTCCTCCCTCCTGTCTGCCATGGAAGAAGCCCAGCTGTGTCTTCGGCAGAGCTAGAGCCATTCCCCAGAGTTTATATTCCATATTTGCACCCTCCAGTCCAGCATCAGGCTCTCTTAGCTTGTGTTCCTCGCTGTCGTCCACTGCATGTGGGAGCCCCATGGCCTTGAGCCATGCAACTTCTAGGGCCACATGGCTTTGGAGGGAACATGAGCAAGTGCAAGGAAGCAGGAGCAAAGCAAAAGGAACAAGAGAGAGAGAATTCCTTTGTCTGCAGATTCTAACCTAAGATTTTACGTGCTTGCAGTGGCTCCACCCTCTCTAGCCAACCCATGTTTCCCCAGGCTAGACTGACAGAAAAGTATTTTCCCTACGTCACCCCAACTGCACTATGCATGTGCCCATCTTCCCCTTTGTCCAGTCCCTTCCCCCCGTGATCTGTAGGAAATGGACAGGTGGTTCCCTGGGGAGTGCAAAATTGCAGCTTCCTGGTGAAGTTGCCCAAATGATCATGCTTATAACATCTGGCCTTTCCTCTGTTCCTCCCTATTATTACTATCTAGCTAATTACAATGGTAACATATTGTGCTGATTTGATGGTCAAAATAAGAATTATCATTTATTAAAACCACCTCAGCTGGCCAATTTTTATTTCAGCTATAAATCAAGTCAATTTGAACTTCTAAAAGAAGAACTAGATACAGGAACTGTCTTTTCTTTCTTGCATGGGGGAAAGGAGGCCCTAGAAGGGAATTAGGGTTCTTTTAGCACTTAGGGTCAGGAAACACCAGGTGAGAATGTATGAAGAAGATAAAAATGGCTCAGGAAGAGAGAAGGGGGAGATGAAGGGTGAATGGATCAAAATGGAACTTAATGCTTTATTGTGTCCCAGACCGAATGAACATCAACACCTACGTGGCAGTCAATTATTTTTTCTTCTCCTGTCTAGATTAAACAAGGAGAAAGAAACAGCCAGTATTAGATGAATATACCTCTTCCTGTTATACAGTTTTATAAATCATAGTAAAACCTCAGACTTAAATGATTGAAAGGCAGACCAGGTTACTACTGATTGACCTGAGATACTGAAAATTATGAAAAGGATGCATTGTTATAACTAATACGTATATGTAAGGACATAAACTAGTGATACAAAATCTTTTGTTGGTACAAACTTTAGACCATCTGGGTGGTGGGGTGCTACACTCAACCGAAGATTGGCATATTACTGAGGAGGGGATTAAGCAGACTTCTGCCTGGATTTTGCTTTGGAAAGATGCTGAGACTCTGCTTAGGAATATTTAAAGCAGTCACACCATTCAACAAATGTTTGTTGAGTCTTTCTCTGTCCTGCCCAAACAGGACACAATGTGGTAAATTGGGGTAATATGAGTACGGTAGCTAAAAACAAAAATAGACAAACAATACCCCCACATTCTACAAACCACACTGTAGCCACAAGCACCTCTTCACCTCTCACATCTCTTAGCCAAAAGGCCAAAAAAGGGTAAAAATACAGTGATTTGAATTTCACTTCCTCTCCCTCATTCTGCTCAAACTCTGGGAATCAGAAACAGACAGTAAGAGGTATTAAGAAGAGAAACAAAATCTGAATTAGCACAAAAGCAAATGGCTTTGGGGTGAATTCTAAAGCAGAGCACAGGAAAAAGGAAATCATTAAATGTTGTTGAGTCTTTTATCTTTGTGTGTGAACCTTCAAGTCCCACTTCTTTTTCAAATACCATCTAGTCTCTCTTCGCATGAATTTTCCTGCTCATAATTTCCTCCATATCCTGGATGAGCCCCGTGTTCATCTCTGAACATTATTGTCATTTGAAGTTTAATGCTTTTTCTTCAATTTAGCTAAAATAGCAGCCACTTATGAATTTCTTTATATTGTCTATTCCAGCTTCAATTTCTTTTTTTTTTGCCAGCTCTTAAGAAGTCAGTCTAAGTTTAAAATTCAGAACTCTATTTTCTCCCTACATCCCCAATTTTTCCTTCTCATAGTTCAAATTTTGGTCTACTGCTCTGACTCATTCTTACTCTGTGTACATAGAGGCTTCATTTTTTATTATCCCTTTCTGAAATAGCCCCTGACCCAAAGGCTACACTACACTACACTCATCTGAAACCAATGGTTGAGAGGATATGTTATAGAACAGAGAGAGTTCAGTTACCCGGCACTAGCAGAGCCAGAAACCAAACACCAGACAATTGCAGTGGAAATAGGCTATTTTAATATGAATGGTGGGAAGCTAATGCTATAAAGCAGAAACTCCTTGATGGCGTATAGGTTATAGATTATATAGGGCTAAATCACAAGACACTATGGGTTAGAGACTCAGGGTCTTGCTGGGAGCTGATTGGTCAGAGGTGAGATAAGGGTCATAAATTATTTCTTTAGTCTTGAGGACTGCCCATTCTCCCATGTGAGTCTCAGAAAATTCCATTTCCTGTGACATCGCAAGAAGCCTGCTTCCACCAGCAACAGGTGGGGACACAGAGAGCACCCTACCATATCAAATGGGCCACTGCATATCCTATATAATAAAGCCTAATATGCTAAGTGTCCCACCGTTCGCTCGTTCAACCAGTCACTATGATGTGCACTGACCACCAGGGGGCAGACGCTCCGACCAGTAGGTTAGCTTGCTGCTGGGGTCTGGCCCATCGGTACTGGGCAAGACGGGCTGGACATGCTCTGGAGCCCTCCCATGATCCCTCCCTTCCCCCAATCGTGCACTGGTGGGATCCCTTGGCTTGGCCTGTGCCCTCTCACAATCCAGGACCCCTCAGGGGATGTTGGCGAGCGGGTTTTGGCCTGATCCCTGCAGGCCAGGCCAAGGGACCCCACCGGTGCACGAATCCGTGCATCAGGCCTCTAGTAATATATAAGTACACCCACAAGTCAGTCAGTTAAATAGACAATGCCTAAAACTATAGATACACCAGCTCCTGGCTCCTTCCGAGAAATCTTTATTCATTTGTTTAGTCTGCAGCAGGAAGCCAGCTGCCCCGCTTCAGTCCAGAGAGGGAATGCTGAGATACTGTACGAACTACATGCAGTGTTCCCAGCTTCAGGAAATTTGAACTGAAACATTGACCGAAAGAGCCCCTAGTACATTTACACGTCGGGCTGTTGTTTAAAGCCTCATGTGGTGAGCTCATATTCAAACTGTTTTGACTCAACATGCCTCAAGGCTTGGCAAGGGCTTGCAGGGAGGAGCAGCCTGTCACGGGGACCAGGAGGAAGAAAACAAGGCCGGCTCAGCCCATTCGCTCACAGACCTTCCTGGGTCAGGATTTGTTATTTTTTAAAAGACCAAATACAGACTCTGTCCTCTTGATCCAGCGCTAATTCCTAGGTTACAATAAATCAACACCTTTCCCATGTCTTCCGATTACAGAGTGTCCTAATAACAATATATACTTAATTTATTAATATATGTTTTAAAGAGTAGACATTAACCAGTACTTGGTTGGATTATGTTAAAGCCACACATGTTTAAAACAGCCACCATTTCAGAGCTGACCACATGCAAGATACATGTTGCTTTAATAGGTATGTTGATCATCTGAAAGGGATACCCATTTTCCCAGGACACGGTGTTCCCAGGGGGTTTATAAAGGCTTCAGAGCTCCCGGGCCCTGAGTTGTTAGCGCTGAGGCTGCTCGTCCTGGCATTCACCAATGTACATGCCCTAAAACTTGAGTCCAGCTCAAATTTACTCCCAGGCTTCCACACTTCCCCAAAAATCCTTGGAAGGGACTGCTGACACAGTTCATGCATAAAGTGCTCACCCTCAAAAAGATAGTTATTCTATCACATAGAGTGAACTGGTGGTTGCCAGAGGGGAGGGGAATTGGGGGATTAGATGAAAGAGGTGAAGGGATTAAGAAGTACAAATTGGTAGTTACAAAATAGTCAAGGGGATATAAAGTACAGCATAAGGAATGTGGTCAATAATATTGTAATAACTATGGATGGTCCAGGTGGGTACTGGAAATATCGGGGGTGGGGGGGGCGACACGGTGAAAAGTATATGATTGTCTAACCTCGTGGTCGGCAAACTGTGGCTCGCAAGCCACTTGCAGCTCTTTGGCCCCTTGAGTGTGGCTCTTCCTAAGCCTTAGGAGTACCCTAATAAGTTAATAACAATGTACCTACCTATATAGTTTAAGTTTAAAAAATTTGGCTCTCAAAAGAAATTTCAATCGTTGTACTGTTGATATTAGGCTCTGTTGACTAATAAGTTTGCCGACCACTGGTCTAACCACTTGAAACCAATACAAAATACAACTGGAAGAAAAACAAATAACCACAATACCATAATTACACCTAAAAGTTAATAATAAATAAAATTAAAGACAGGCATCCTATTCCTGTGTTTCAGTTGAACCGGTAGGTAATCCAAGTCAAAGAACAAGGGTGGCTGCAATGAATGGACCACACAGAACGCCGTGCTGAGCAATGTAGATTTCATTTTACATCAAGGGGACACCCAGTAAAGTTTTGCAAGTTTGTTTGGAGATACGAATCCGGTAAGAGTGAGGACGTGGGATTTAAGGGAGTAGGCACTGTGGGGAGATGTAGGGAGAAGATCAAGACCTGGATCTGAGTACTGTTGGTAAGAATAGGGAGGAAGGGAAGAAAAGAAGGGGCACTTAGAAAGAAGATTTAACAAGCCCTGATAACTGAACAAATATAGGGGACATAGAAGAGAGGGCGGTGGGAGACAGGGACAGCATCAAGGTTTCTATCCAGAGAGCTAGAGTGTGATGGGGCCATTGACAGAAATAAAACACCAGGAGGAGGAGCCAGTTTGCAAAAATCAAGAAGAGAGTTTAACTCAGAGAACCTTAAAGCTGGCATTGATCTCAAAGAAGGCACGAAGCCCAACTTTTTACTTCTTCTATGTATTTCAGATACAAAACTGAGGCCCAGAGAGAAGATCATAGAGGACTATGAAGTCCCACAGCTAGTTAGCATGAAGCAGACACCAGTACCCAGTCTTTGGACTCTTGATTCTTTCTGTCCTACCCACAAGCTAGAAGTGATAGAAAACCCAACCTGATCTTACTTGTAAAGGAATTTATTGATTCATATAATTGTGAAGTCCAGAAGCTTCAGGTGAGACTTGGTCCAGCACCTCAGCAATGTCACTAAGTACCCAGTTCCTTTTTTTTTCTAGTCCCTGCTTAACACCCCTGGTGGTTCCAAGATGGGTGCAAACAGCTCCCTGGGCTGTGTGCTGACTAATTCACATTCAGCATGAACGAGAAAAGGTATGCGTTCTGGAATTCCAAGCAAAGGTCTTGAGGTTTCCTCTAATTGCATCTGCTTAGTCATGTGTCTACTCAGAACCAACCACAATGAACAGGGAGTCAAATATGCCAATCTGAGTCATATGCTTTACCCCTGGGATCAGGTTCCATAGAGCCAAATGGATCTCCACCTGAAATGAGGGCCAATGGGAAGAAAATAAGAGAAGCTGTAGGGGAAACCCCAAATGTCTAGTAGATACATTGTTCCGTTAAATCCTTTTCACTCCTTTTCCATACCACGTTTATGGCTTTTATGTTACATACAATGATTAAGTGGTTTGCCCAAAGGTTTCAAAAATATATATTATGTAGAAATAAGAATTGCCATACTCACCATAGTGGTGAGAAAGGGGAGCAGGCATTTAACAAAAATGTTTAAAAGGGAAAGAAAAGTAATTAGAGTGAATAGATTCAAATTCAAGACAAATTCAACCAACTCTTTGCCCTTAAATATACACTGAGTGGCCAGATTATTATGACCACCCCATCAGTACAATGAAGTGAATTAGTTATGCAAATAATAATGAAACCTTGAGAGTATTTGCTTAGGAAATTTTCAATATTCAGTATTTTTGGAAGTGTCAATGAAGTACTGATGGGGTGGTCATAATAATATGGCCGGTCATAATAATCTGGCCACTCAGTATATTTTAGGCTGCATTCTCTAAAGCTAGGCATAGTCTAAGGCTGCCATGTGTGGGCCTTTTCCCCTCACTTCAGTTGTGGGCTGTCGTGGTGGTTGGTGGCTCTGCAATGTGAGACCTCTGGTCACTCTGGCATCCATGATGAGTGCTGTGACAATATTAGGTATATCTTTGATAATTACTTTAAAATGACTCCAAACTACTTTCAGTTTTTACTTTTTCTCTCCTACACCATTGCATAAGGAAGTCCTTAACAACTACTGGTACATGCTTCTCAGAAACATTTGACCACAAGTGTCTTAGATTCAAAACATATTCCTTTGTGGGAAGAACGGCACCACCCAGCACACACATCCATCCTCATTTTGAATGGACTTAATTTCTGAATTCTAGACACTGACTCACAATGCTATGAACACACACACACACACACACACACACACACACACACACACACAGAGCCTCGTTAACATTTCAGTGGCTGTACCCACAAACAGGGACTAATGAGGTCTCCAGGAGAAAGGTATCTTGACTACATTTCTAAACTCTGAGCTGTCTGGCAGGTGATCTCACGGTGGAAGTAATTTTCAAAACATGTGATGCTGACCAATCAGGACAGCAGCCAACTGAACTCAATGTACACTGATTCTTTCCTGCTCCCTTTCCTTACCAGTTAAATATCCACCCTGCCCTGCGGGCTGAGGGGATCTAAAGAGGGAAATCAAGACAAGATTGTGTTGGGGCAAGAAAAGGCTGTTCTGAATGGTGAGAAGAGGAGGCAGCCCACCCATCCTAAGTCAAAGGAGTTGACCGGTTCTATGAAGGAGGCACAGATGAGAAGAAGAAAGGAAAGAAATGGAAGAAGACAAGGATGGACAAGGAGCAGAAGCAGGTGAAGAAAGGGATGGAAATGAACAGAGAAGAGGAGAATGAAGACATGGAAGAACAGGCTAGGGAACAGACTCATAGACCCTGAGAACAATCTGGTGGTTGCCAGAGGGGAGGGCAGGATCTGGCTGTTGGGGAACTGTGTGAAAAAGGTGAAGAAATTAAGAAACACAAATTGGTAGTTACAAAGTAGTCACAGGGATGTAAAGTATGGCATAGGGAATAGAGTCAATAATGTTTTAACAACTATGTATGGTGTCAGATGGGTACTAGAATATCGGAGGATCACTTAGTAAAGTACACGATTGCCTACCCACTATGCTATGCACCTGAAACTAATACAAGTTAATATTGAATATAAACTATAATTGAAAAAATAAAATATAAACTCAAAATATAAAAAATAAAAAACAGATCAGAATAAGCAAAAAAAGTGGAGGAAAGGAGAGACTGAAAATCCAGACAAGTAGAGGAGGAAAAAGAGTAGTGATGATGGATAAAGGAAAATAAGGCAGAAAAAGGAGAGGTGTTGCATTGCAATATGAAAAATGGCAGTGTTTGTGAGTAACATTGTCTTTTACCACCATGTGATACAGGAGTCAGCAAGCTTTTCTGTGAAGGGCCAGAGAGTAAATAGTTAAGCTATGTGGATGGTACAGCTTTTGTTCAACTACTCAACTCCGGAAACATGAAGGCAGTCATAGACAATGAGTAAACAGGTGAACGTGGCAGGATTCCAATTAAACTTTACAGAAATAGGTGCTGAGCTGGATCTGGCTGTGGGTCATAGTTAGCGGACTCCTGATGTAGTGTAAACCCCCACAGACAAGGGTGTGTATGACATTTCTTATACCCCCACAGTGCAATGAACTTAGGGGTGCATACAGTCTTTCCAATTAGCGTTTTGGATTTCTTCGGGTTATATACCCAGAAGTGGAATCGCTGGGTCATAAGGCAGTTCCATTTTTTATCTTCTGAGGAAACTCCATACTTTTTTCATCGTGGCTGCACCAGTCTGAAAGTTGCACCTTTTCCATGGAGTCTTTCCTGATGTGACTCTGCAGGGCACAGTGACAGGAAGACTCTAGCACCGTAGTTCACACGCACCCTCCTGTTTCTCTGATGATGATGATGATGATGATGATGTGTGTGTGTGTGTGTGTGTGTGTGTAAGTCTCCCCATTGGGATTGTATGCTCCTGGAGAACACAAACCATGTTTCAAAGTTGTTTTGTTTGTCAGCTTGTTTTGGTATTGTTGTTTTGGCATTCTTTTCTGATTTATCTTCCCAGGGTCTTGAACAACATTCGAAATGAGTGACAGATGGCCTGTTACATCAGCAGGTACACAGATAGTGTGTTACTCTGCCGGCTCCAACCCTAAAGGCTCCCCAAGTCTCTCTGGGACTCTCTAGGGGACATCTTGGGTGTGTTCTGAAGCAAGTCCTCTCAGCCCCAACCTGCTAGAATGCAGTCTTCAAACAACCTCTTGGATTTGAATGTATTGAGAGGGAAAGTGTTGGGTCAGATGGCTGCTGAGATCATTTGTTTGAGAGGACATAGGGGCACCTCTATGAGATGACCAAACATAGTTGCAGGATCATTGGAGGTCTCACACAACCAAGTGAGAAAAACATGCTGCCTGAGGCTCAGGCAGTAGTGCCTTCCATTACGGAGAGCAACTCTCTTTTCAAAAGTGTTTTGGAGACACCAAGCTTTATAAAGAGGCTGAGTGTGAAAAACTGCAGGCCGTTAGGCCTGATCTACACTTTATTAAGAAGATTCTCAAGTGTGGTTTTGTAACCACCTGAATGGAGCCAGTGATTTCAAAGGGTTTCACAATACTCCCAGACAGATGACTTTATTTCTTTATAGTAAGTGCTAAATGATATGTTACATAGCAATTTAAATATGGGGAAGGGAAGGACATCACTGACTAAAACAATAATACAGTTTCACCAGGTGGAAAAGTTGGCTACCTGTGCCTTCCTCACTATAAATAAACGAGTTGGGGATTGTCCTTCTGAAGTCTGCAGCTTTAAGAAAAAAATCGACACTGTGGATTTATTTATTTATTTATTTATTTATTGGTCATTCAGTAAAGTAAATAAACTTCAAACACTTTGTAACCATGTATTCATTCTGCCAAACGACTATAAAAAATAATAATAATTGAAAGCCAAACCACTGATTAGTGAAATTCTCTCAATTGTCAGAATCTTATGTTTGCTTAGGGACAGACGTCGATTGTGGTTTGTAACCCAATGTCACACTTCCTGTAAGGTGCGTGCATTCTTCCAGTTCTTCCAAAGTCAGATTCTCAGTCACCTCTTTGCTGCTCTACATGGTCCCCTTGTGGCTGGCAAGTGCTCATTCACCACTAAGTTTACTTCCAAACAGTAGTTTACCATAACATATTTAATTTTATTTTCTGGAAGAAGTACTTCAACCTTGCATATTGGCACAAACTAACTATAAACATACCAAAGAAAAGGGTCTTATATAATCTAACCATTTATGGACACAGTACTTGAGGAGAAAAGAACTTTAACTTTTCCCTCTCATAAATTAAGGAAGTTCTCCCTGTAAGAGCTCATGTTGAATTATAGCTGACAACAGTATGAACAGCTCGGTCACGCCACTGAATTCTTTCCAACTCTAGCTCCATAACTCACCCTCTCCCACATGTCCTGTACTCTTGACCTTAGAAGACTTTTCCTAATAATTATTACTTATGGTATCCTAATTGGGATGCAAGAGGGAAAAGTTCAGTAGCTATTTCAGGACTCACAATATGGTAGAAAACAAATGCTGGATTTAAAGACTAAGAGTTTAGGATTGGGTGCAGCTTCCACCAGATACTAACTATGTTACCTTGGGAAAGTTGCTTGCCTTCTTTGAACTTCAGTTTTCTCATCTCTCAATTGTTCACTGAGTTCAGTCATTCAAAATCATTTTTATTATCTTCTAAAGTCCCCTTTAGGTATTGTGATAGTTGATAGATAGATAGATAATCTATACTAATAAAAGAGTAAGATGCAAATTGACCATACCTTCATGACACCCCAGCCAATCAAGAATGGGTATGCAAATTAACCCAACAAAGATGGCGTGTTGATTTGCATACGCAGGCGCCCAGCAGCCAGGGGCGGGACGCTTGTGTCGTCGCCATGGTGATGATGCAGGCTTTCCATATCGCCCCAGCCGCTCCAGACCTCTGGGCAGCATGGGAAGGTGGAAAGGCAGCTCTGGGCAGAGCGAAGGCGGTGCCGGCAGCCAGGGGAAGGAAGGCCCATTCTTACACAAATCTTCGTGCATCAGGCCTCTAGTAGATAGATAAGATGCTAGGTGATAGATAGATAGATAGATAATCTGGACCAGATAGACATATTGTAATGAGATTCTGCTCTTCAAAGTGAGCAAACTAAGTAACAAATTTTCCTTTTCATAATGCTGTCCTGGCAGAGTCAGCACTTCCTGTGTGAATGTGCTATATATTACAAAAATATTGGTTGCATTTTCAAAATCTAAAATGATGTAAACTCCTCGTCGCCAACTGGATCTTGGGCCTGAGCCCTTGCCCTGCTGATCTGGGCTGGCCATACAAACAGGGAGGACTTCTGCTGCTCAGAAGGCTTGAACAGCCCAGAACAAAAGCAGCAGAGCACCCATACTCTCTCCTGGGGCCTAAGGTCTTAACAACTTGAAAAGGAAGGAAGGAAGACCCCAAGGAGAAAAGAATTATCCCTGGGACTGAGAGCAGCTGATCAGAGGGAGGTGAGGAGAAGGAGGAAGGGAAGGAGGAAGGGAAGAAGGTTCTTATGGCTTCCTTCTAGAGACTTCTTACCTATTCAAGGAAGAATGAACTTTCAATGATCAACGGTTATACATTTTGAATCCTCTACCTCACAACTCCCATATATTTTTACTGTGGACTAACCAACTGAAATAAACTTACATGTTTAAATGTGTCACTTTGCAGAACAAGGAATCAATCAGCAAGGGACTCTCAGAAGCAGACTATCCTGCCACATCCCCAAGATCAATGATTCCAGCAACAGCACATTAGGGTCTCTGACACTGCACATCCTTAATTTATGAAACATTCATTGGAGGGGCTTTCCCAAGGGTTATTTTCATACACAGATTAATATAGGGGCTTTTTCTTGCATTTGTTTAGAAAAATCTCGTCCTGATGGAGAACATTCAAGCTTCTCTGCTGAGTAAGCTAAAGTCTTTCTTCTGAATTGTCCCTTAACCTTCAATCTCATCTCATCTGAAGCAGAAAGCATGCTGGATTTTGTTTTGTTTGCCTTCTAATATAGAAAGCGCTTCAGATCAAAGAACTGGGAAGAATGTGAATGCTGACCCTATATTATGCTTTTAGTTATTTGTGATATCCTCTGTACTTACTCTAGTGTGGACTTTTTCCCCTCCATCCCCTTCATCCCCTTCACCCCCAAGCTGTTAGGATCGCACCAATGTATTGTTCTAACCTTGAGTGAACAGCTTCTTAACTAACCTACAGCCATGGAAAGCCCACTGAACTAACAACCACAGAGGTCCATCAGGAGTCAAGATGTCCCAATCCCAGTCTGAGGGACCTTCCTCAAAAGGCCCAGGAACCACTCAAGACGGCTGCTTGTCAGTGTCCTTTTCTTTCTCCAGCCAAATATCTAGAAAGAAAGAAAGAAAGAAAGAAAGAAAGAAAGAAAGAAAGAAAGAAAGAAAGAAAGAAAGAAAGAAAGAAAGAAAAGAAAGAAAGAAAGAAAGAGAGAGAGAGAAAGAAAGAAGAATGAAAGAAGAATGAAAGAAGAAAGAAAGAAAGAAAGAAAGAAAGAAAGAAAGAAAGAAAGAAAGAAAGAAAGAAAGAAAGAAAAAGAAAAGCTCTCTTTGAACGCACTCATTTCTTTCCCAAATAATCCTGTTTAATAATGAATTCCTTATTAGGCCAAATCCAGCACCCTGAACACACTGACACATCTGCCCAGCACCTCCAATTCTGCACAAAAGGGGTTTGAAAATAGCCAGTAGCCACTGCGAGGGGAGGACATGTGAGAGGCCTCGCTGAGGAGTTTCCCACCCGTGGCTGGAGGTCCACCATGCCTCGCTGTTGGCAGATTTGGGCTGAGCTATGTGTCACATTGTTCATGTAAAGAAAAGCAACTGTTTTCCCCGAGCGCCCCTTCCCTGTTCCAAATGGCTGTGATCAGCAGCCCCAGGACCCTAATTGCCACAGCCTATTAGGAATAATGAGACATAGATGGCAGAAGCCAAGGGTAAAAGCGACATCTCACAACACGAAAGGTTAATATCAACATATACTGCCCCTGAGTGCAAAGGGCGCCTCAACTGGTGGCTCATTACTGTGGTTGACCCACGGGGAAAGTGTCATTCTGCAGAAAGGCTTTCCCAGGATGGGGCAGCCAAAGGTACAAAAGATAAGGACTTGCCTGTGGAAAACGCTCAACTAATGAGAGCTGCAAAGGGAAACATCCCGATGACCTCACAGATGGCGGATGCTGATTAAGGTGGCTACAGGAGGCTCCTTTCTTGTCTGACAGCCCATTGAGAAGCTTTGGTGAGATGTGACTAACAGGCCGTGAAGGTGTCTCCATCTTGTCTGGCATGGTCCACGCTTTGGGCAAAACAAACATGAAAACTAAGTCCAAACCGACATGCATGTGTGAGTTTAGTTTTCAGAGCCATGTTTTGGGAAATGAGCACGATGGGGCCATCAGCTATGATTCCTTTATGGCAAAGGGGGGTTGTGACAACTTGCGTGACTAATCGCATGACTGCGCTGGGGGTGAGCCAGCGGCAAATTTAGGTCTTGAACACTTGACAAAACAACCCTACTGTTTTGTGGGTGAAATTCTATGGAGCTTCGTGTGTAATTAAATGAAAGTTTCACAAGAATTTGCACCTCAATCATTCAATGCTGATACGTAGCACAAAGGAAGGGGTTTTGCCACATCAAAATACATCCATGAAACAATGGAGAAATGAAACCAAATTTTTGTTTGCTTTGTGTGACGTTTTCTAAGACAGAGACATTCACAGAAGAAACCCTGGAGTTCTCTTGACTTTCATTTAGTGCCTGGGACTCTGCAAAGAGATCACCATTACAGATGCCCTGCCCCAGCTCACACTACAAACCAGAATGAGAATGTACCTCCTGCTGCTTGTCTTAGCTCTTTCTCCAGCAAAGCCAGATGTAACAACCGCCCGTTTACCACCGCTAGTGGAGACTAGTACTGGATAACTAGTATTAATTATACTCCTTATCCAGAGCTTGTTGACAAATTATCACAAACCATAGTGGCTTAAACAACAATGAGCTTTTATTATCTCACATAGTTTCCCTGGACAACCTCATAATAGAGTCAAGATGTTGGCCAGAGCTGTGATATCATGTGAAGGCTTGTCTGGGGCTAGAGGATTCGCTTCCAAGGTGGCTCACTCACATGTCTGGCAAATGAGTGCTAGTTGTATCCAGGAGGCCTCAGTTCCTTGCCCCATGGGCCTTTCTACAGAGCTGCTTGAGTGGCCTTACAACATGGCAGCTAGCTTCCCCCAGAGTGATAATCCAAGAGAGAGAAAGATGAAAACCACAACTTCTTTTATGATCTAAACTCAGAAGTCATATACCATCACATACACAGTATTCCAGTGCTTACAGAGGTCAGCTTATTTAGTACAGGAGGGGACTCCCCATGGGTGTGAATACCAAGAGACAAGAATCTTTGAAAGTCATCTTGGAGGCTGGATACCACACCACTTTTTAAAATATTTAAAGTATACCAGACTGTTTAAAAAATATGAGGAATATGATGTTGATCTAGTCAACCAGATTCTACAAAGGAGACCAAAACAAAGAACACCACAGGAAAATTTCTGAAGAAAATACAATCCACTCAACTAAAAATGTTTTCTTGCACTGATAAATGCTTATATATTGTGCCTGTAAGGACAAAGTTGAAGTGACAAGTTAGAGGTTATCCAAACGAGATTGATCTTGGTAGATTATTTTTTTAAGAAACCAAGGTTTTAAAATATATATATAACTTACTCTCTTCTGACCTCAAGAGAAGGATTTTTTACCTAAAGCATCTAGAAAATTGCAGTCTTCCTATTTCAGTGTATATCAATGGAGTGGTCTACAATCATTCACCAATGCACCAAGCACCGATAATTTAAGAGAAACAAGGTGGAGAAAATCTAAATCAACTGATTCTAGAATTCATTTTATGGAGGACCCACCTCTTTAGGGAAATGGGCTTGATAAACCTGTTTAGGAAAAGTGTGTTCCTGTGAGTTTAGATGTGGCCAAGATTTATATATGTTCTCTATATATTAAAACTAAACTGATTTATAAAATGTATCAATAATTTATCTCATAAAAGAAACTCTTACTTAAGCACTTGATGAATCAGTTTAATGAATCAACTCTTCTTGTTTCTCTATAGGATACATGGTAGACTTGTTTACCTAGTTTGAAATTATCACAAAGTTAATATTCCATTCTTTAATTTATATTGAATTCCTATTTCATGAATAAGAACCATTACTTTCTTAGACTTCTTTTTTTCATTTCACCTCCATCACCAAAACTAAAAGTTGGTTGTCTTTTCTAGGCCATTTTCATTTAAAAAAAAATTTTTATTACTTCATAAGAAGTATTTAATGCACACTAATGAGGAGAGAACCTGAAGACAGATTTAAGGTAAATTCTAGGTAGTCAGCTGGACTCACCCACAACTTCATATAATTCAAGACTCAAATTCCTGGAAAATTGTACTTTGTTGTGTGTTTTCAGAACCTCATGTGAAGAATCAAAGTCACAAATGTTAAATCCACACATGCCAAGGGTATACTCTCTACTGTATATCTTCTAAGTAAAAGTAATAAAAGTAAGAGCTATTCATTTACAAGTAAGAATTTAATCACTATTAAAATTGTTCATTTAATGTATCTACATATATTACAGAGAGCAAAAACCTATGTCCAAGTAACCATCAACATGTATTAGTCCATCCTTTCACTGAAATATTTAAAGTCAAGGTTATCCAATTGTAATAGTAGTGTTCTCAGCACAATTAATGGAAATATGGAAGTCAAGACAAAGGCACATTTGGGTAAGGTAGTTAAGTTTAGTATTAGTCATTTAAGTTTGAGGTACTTGTGTATGAAAGGTAGAGATGTCCAACAATATAGAGATATCCAACAATATGGACGCAGGACCAGCTTAGTTTATGGGCTAAGAATAATGATATGTTTGGAGGAGAACTAATAGATCTAAAATAAAAGCCACTGGTAAATGCTCAAAGAAATTGGGACACAGCAAGAATTTTGAAGAGCCAGAATCCAAGCCCAGATCTGTTAGATAATAACCTTACTTTTCTTTTTTCATTCTTTGGAATAAAGTCCAAGAAAGTTTATATGGTTCACTGGATTTGGATCACTTTAAGGTTATAGGCCAAACATTTAACTTTAGTCTATTTCTCTTTCTTACAAGGTAAACAGACCCATCCTATTACTGTTTCTTTTGTTCAAAGGACCTCTCATTAAAAAAAAAAATACAAAAAATGGTTACTTATGTGAATAGACTATCTGCTTTAATAAACAGTAAAATCTCAGTAAACATATTAAAATTTTATTTTGCCTTACACAAAAGGTGGATTCGCTGGTGGAGTAGTAGTCCTCTTCTCAAGTGGTGACTTGAGGATTCAGGCTCCTTTCATTCTTGGGATGTCACCTCTTCAACATGGGACTCCCAAAGTCACCATGAAGGGTACCAACGCATAGGGAAAGCACATGGGACACCCAACCACCTTGGCCTGAAAGTGACAGTCACCCAGCTCACTTTCTACTAACGAGAGCTAGTCACACAGCCCCACTAGATGGAGAGAGACTAGGAAATGTCATTTCTGGCTGAGTAGCCACATCCCAACAGTACTGTGGAAAGAAAGCATGAATTATTGATGATCAGCTAGCTGTCTCTGCCACAGGTTGTTTGTTGAATTTTTTTCACTGGCTTTTCACCTTAAAAAATAACTCATATCAAGCCCTAGCCGATTTGGCTCAGTGGAGCCTCAGCCTGCAGACCAAAGGGTCCCAGGTTTGATTCTGGTCAAAGGCATGTACCTTGGTTGCAGCCTCCTCCCCAGCCTGTGCCCTAGGGCACATGAAGGAGGCAATCAATCGATGTGTTTCTCTCATATCCATATTTCTCTCTATTTTTTCCTCTCTCTTCCACTCTCTCTAAAATCAACAGAAAAATATCCTTGGGTGAGGATTTTTTAAAAATAAAAATAAAAAATAACTCACATCAATTAATAAGGCAAAAAGGTTATTTGGGAACCTCTTTTAAATAAAAACATTAACAGCACTTTGAAGTTTTAGAGTGATTTCTCACATGCTTTAGCTCATTTGGTTCTCATGGCAATCCAATTAAAATAGTGTAATATCAGACCCCAATATGGATATTGTTCACTATACTAGTTACAGTTTTATGTTCCTATATTGGACAATGTGTTATCATGGTTCATTTCTCAATGTATTTCTAAATATAGTAGATATTTAGAAACTAAGACAATATAAAAACCTTGAATAATCGAAGACAAAGATAGATTATGAATTAAAATCTGAGTGTGATAAATTTGCTTTTGAAAAAGGAGGAGGAAGAGGAAGAAGAGGAAAATTTTCCAACTTTTTACAACAACAGTTAAGAATAATTGTGAGACTCACAATGGCTTAACATTAATGTCAAAATAATTTGTCTCCTACCCCAATTTCTCTTATCTAAATAAGTGGAGAAATATAGCATGTTGAGAGATTAGAAAACTCTATACAGTTAAAATGGCAATGCTGCCCAAATTCTTCCGAAATCCAACACAAACACAAATACAAAGACGAATAAGACAAGAGCCCCTGCCCACCAGAATCTTATGATCTAGAATTGGAAACAAATCATACACAGATCACTTTAACACAAGATAACATTAAAAAGACGGGGTGCATGTGGTGCTATGAGAGGCGATCATGGAATCAAAATTCCCACAAGCATTTTTGTAGAAATTGACAAGCTGATTCTATGATTTATGTGGAAATTCAAAGAATTTAGAATAGCCAAAACAATTTTTTAAAAGAACATAGTTTGAGGACTTCTTCTGCTTCATTTCAATACTTACTATAAAGCTATATAGTAAATTCAGACACCTTGGTGTTGCTTACGGATATAGATATAGATCATTGGAACAGAATAGAGTTAGGAAATAAATCAACTGATTTTTGACAAAGCAATTCAATGGGGAAAGGAAAGTCTTTTCAGTAAATATTCAATCAACTAAGTACTCATATTAAAAAAGTAAATATCAATCCTTACTATCACACACAAAAATCAATTGAAAATGTATCCTACTGCTTCAAGTGAAACATAGTACAAAACTTGTAGAAAAATCATTTGAGACCTTAAGACAGGCAAAGATTTCTTAGATATAACACCAAAAGCATTATCCATAAATGAAAAAACATTGGTAATTAAACTTTACCAACATTTAAAACTTTTGCTTGAAAAATAACAGTTAAAAAAACATAAAATACTGGTAGAAAATATTTATAATACATTTATCTTATAAAGGACTTGCATCCAAAATATGTAGAGAACTCTTAGACTTCAAAATAATATAAGCAGACTTCAACAAAGAAGCGCTATGAATGGCCAATAAATACATAAAAAGATGTTGAACATCATTAGTCATTGTTCTGACATAGGTATGACAATACCACCTAAAACCACAATGAGCTACTACTACATACCCATTAAGTTGGCTAAGATTAAAAAGAATGAACATACCAAGTGTTCACAATTATGTAGAGAAACTGGAACTTTTGTGTACTGATGATAGGCATAAAAAATGGTACAAAACCCCAAAACAATTTAGCAGTTTCTTAAAAGTTAAATATACACCAACCATACAACCCAGCCATTTTATTCAAATCAAAAGAAACAAAATATATGTCCACACAAAGATTGTACATGAATGTCCTCAGGCGCTTTACTTGTACTAGCCAAAAATTGGAAACAATTCAAATGTACATCAACAGGTGAGTGGATTAATAAATTGTAGTATATCCATACAATGGCATACTATTCATCAATTAAAGGGAACTATCAATATACACAACAACATGGCTGAACCTCAAAATCATTATGCTAAATGAAGGAAAACAGGCAAAACGGGCAGACACCTGGGCTCAAGTTTCAACTCCATCTGGCTATAAAACACTGAGCAAGTGACTTAATCTTTACCTGCTTTAGTTTTCTCACCTGTTAACTCAGAATAATAATCTACACTAATAAAAGACAAAGATGCTAATTGATCATACCTTCGTTATGCTCATCAGCCAATCAGAAGAGTATGCAAATTAACCCAACAAAGATGGCCATTAAATTTGCATACTGCAGGCAGATCCCGCTGCGCCCCCCCACCTGGGGCTGGCGGCAGCGCAATCCCCAGCCGCCACCCGCCCCAGC
>NW_005357115.1:772794-786045 GCF_000412655.1 Myotis brandtii
GCGGCAGCACAATCCGAGCCGCCGCCCGATCCAGCACGGGATCCAGGCCTGCCATCTGCGACCGGGGGAGACAGGGCAGGCACCATGGGATCGGGCATGCCATCT
The DNA here is from genome assembly GCF_000412655.1 of Myotis brandtii. Taxonomy (NCBI): domain Eukaryota; kingdom Metazoa; phylum Chordata; class Mammalia; order Chiroptera; family Vespertilionidae; genus Myotis; species Myotis brandtii. Next base: position 772,900 of record NW_005357115.1, read on the forward strand.
GCCACCAGGGGAGCGGGCCTAAGCCAGCAGGTGGTTATCTCCCGAGGGATCCCAGACTGTGAGAGGGCACAGGTTGGGCTGAGGGACCCCTCCCCCCCCCCACCAGTGCACAAATTTTTATGCACCAGGCTTCTAGTAGCAACAATAATAATAATTGCTACTACTTACTGAGTGCCACTATGTCTCCAGGCCTTTATTTGCAATACCTCATTTAATCCTCACAACTCCATAATATTTGAGACAATGCATGTTTAGCGCTTACCACAGTATTTAATAAATTCTACTTATTGTTATTACTTACTTACTAATTTCTTATTAATAATAGATAAATAAATGAATGTTGAGACCTAATTATGTGAAAGGCCCAGTGTAAGGCCCTGTGGAGAGGTAAAAAGACAAATAAGACAAAAGCCCCTTCCCACCAGAATCTTATGATCTAGAATTGGAAACAAAACATACACAGATCATTTTAACACAAGATAGAATTAAAAAAGGGGGGTGCAGGTGGTGCTATGAGAGGCCATGGAAAATGTTACAGAGAAAATAGTGCTGAATTGGGCCTGGAAGGATGGTCGCCTCGCAGCAGGAAAAGCTGCTGAGGGTAAAGAAACTCTGGACATAGTAGGATAAAGAGAGAACGCAGGAGCATTGGGAATCTACAATTGTCTCAAAATAAAAAGTGTTTTTTAATGTGTCACACTTTTTGATAGCAGTCCCTTGATATGTGAGAGTATATGTCCAAACCTTCAGGAATCCCCAAATACTGGAAAATGGACATGCTCATACAGGCTGTCTCTATCACACCCCCTCCACCATCATACGTCCCTGCACACACCCTCAGTTCTCCTCACCATACTCTCCACTTTGACTGGAGTTTTATTCAGGGAGCAGATGCCAGGTCCTGGGGCCTTGCCACTGTTAGAACCTCACTGGAGCATCAGGGGGGAGGAGACATGCTGGTGGCAACAGGGGCGGAAATGAATGAATCTTCCCATTGACTCAACTGACACAGATGGGGGTCCAGGCAGGAGCCGCTCAGACAGAGCGCCCCGTGGGCACCTGGTGCATCTATGCATGGGGCCTGGTGGCTGTCGCTGAAGGCCTCTGAGCACTTCGCCGGATGAAGTCCCAGCTGGATGCCAGAGCTGTTTTTTTAACCCTAACAAGATCTGTCACTAAACATTACGGGAGCCTGACTTTGCCTCTTTCCCTCCCGGCCTTGCTAGTGGAGGTCGAAGGTCACATCATCCTTCAACACAGGCTCCTGGGCTTTTGTTCACCAGGCCTCATACCAACGACGGGCAAGCAGCCTGTTGGCCCTTGGAAGACACACAAGAAACCAGCGAACCATGGTCCTTAACGAACGGGCCCCTCCAAGGCCAGCCGGCAAAACCACTTTAAGATACGTGCAGCTTCCTGTCCATGCAGATTACACACAGGGAATGAAAACTGGAACTCCTTTGTCTGGTAAATGTATGTCATTCCTTGTCAAGACAAATTGAGAACAAACCTCGATTATGTTGGGAAACAACTTTTGCTTCTAAAGACAGTCTTAGATGAGGGTGGGAGCATTTCTGGGGACAAGGACATCTGGTACAACATTAGTATTAAGTGAGAGTGTCTTCTGATCATTTCATCATAAACACTTCGGCAGTATTGTTTTCTAGCAACAGAATATATTTTCGCCCAGGGCAATGTTTTTCACTTGTTCATTGGCGATGAGTGTTGTAAACAGATACCTTGCAAGAGCATTCCTCAGCAAAGAATCAACACTGAAGCAACAAGATCTTGGCAGCCCGAGTTATTTCTGTTTGAAATGTGGACAGTTTTCTAAGGATACATCAGCACTCTGGGTGCTGAGGTCGAGGAAAGTGTTCTGTTCACTGTCTCTACAATCTGAGAACCCTAGGTCTAAGGGCAATGAATTTTGACAGAGAAGCCCCCCCCCTTTTTTTTTCAAAGAAAGCATATTCATGAGTCTAATATGTGCTTTAATTCAACCCAAATAGAAGACCAGAGCTCATCTGACCAGCAACTCTACTTCTCATGCTCACCCCCACCCCACTGTCCCACCCACGGAGTCCCCTGCGAAGGCTCCATAGACTACAGCTTGCAAACCACGGGTCTGTCTACTATCTGGAACTGGTTGCTAGGAGATCTGGGTGCCTCCTGGGCCTTCTGCAAAGCTATACGAGCTTGGGGAAGGTTCATGGTCTCACTGTGTCTGGCATCCTCATCCAGTAAATATGACTCCCTTAGTCCACCAGTCCAGTAGAATGGAGAGAAACATGTGCTGATAAGTCCATGACACCTACCATTGAGGTATGGGAGTTACTACTCAAAGTGGTTGTTTTTTAAAAGAATTTTACTGAGATCTGATTCACATATCATGTAATTCACCCATTGAAAGTGTGCATCATGGTGGTTTTAGCATATTCACAGTTCTACAACTATCACCACAGTCAATATTAGAATGTTTTTGTCACCCTAAAAAGAAGCCTTGTACTCATTAGAGCCACTCCCCATTTCTGCAAACCCACACGCAGCCTTAGGCAACCACCAATCTACTTTCTTTCTGCATAGATTTGCTTCTTTGGGAGGTTTCATGTAAATGGAATCTTACAATACATGTTTCTTTGCAACTAGCTTGTATCCCGTAGCATGTTTTCAAGGTCCATCACTACTTCAGTTCTTCTTATACACATTTTGTTTATCCTTCATCAGTTCAAGGATACTTGAATTGTTCCCACGTTTTGGCTGTTATGCATAATGCTGCTATAAACTTGATTGAACATCAAATACATGTACAAGTTTTTGTTTTTGGTGGATGTGTATGTTTATTTCTCTTGGATATATGCCTAGATGTAGAACTGCTGGGTCCTATGGTAACTCTGTGTTTAACCTTCTGAGGAACTGCCAGCCTGTTTTCTGAAATGACTGAATCATTTCCCATTCCCACCAGCCCATCAGCGGTGGATGAGGGTACCAATCTCCACATCCTTGCCAACACTTGTTATTATTTGCCTTTTTGATTATAGCCATCCTAGTGGGTGCAAAGTAGTATCTCATTGTGCTCTGATTTAAATTTCCATGATGGCTGGTGATGTTGAGCATCTTTTCATGTGTTCATAATGGGGTTTTTTTCAGGTAATGGCAGAAAATTTAACAGTAAAAGATGTCAGGACAGATGGACCTCTTCCAGGTCAATTGTTTTCTGTCTTCCAAATGTACTTCTTATTTGAAGACTTAAAATATTTTTACTTGAGTTTTGACAACTATCTCTCTCTCCAGCATCCCCCCAACCCATGTGCTTCTAACTCCATTATTATACCTTGAATTGGGCCAAACTCTATTGCAAAGTGTGCATTTCTCAAAATGTGTATAAGAAAACTCCCAGAAAAGCAGATGAGCTCCAAAACCCAGCCAAAACTCAGTTTCTCAATAAATCCTAGCATATTTTATCATCTGAATTTCACAAGGCTACCTTTGCAGAACCCTGTAGGATACCATTCGCATGGTCGCCTGTGTGCCTGGAGCCCCCTGGAGCTGTGCATTGCTCATCCTCTGAGGCCTGCCCCCTCCACCAACACACCTTGAACAGGAAGTGCTTTTGAGAGCTGTTGTTCAGTTAAGCATGGAAGTGACTGACCTAAGGGGCATCTGCAAGGTGGTCAAGTAGGGGGAAAGGATGGAGTGAGAGTGGCCGCGTGGATCTGTTTTGCTCATCTAAATGCTGATGAACAGGCTTGCCTAAAGCAATGGCTTCCCCAACATCTAAGAGAGCTCTTCTCAGCCACAGCCAGTTACTAGGGCAGCTCTGCCCAGTGGTTAGGAATGAGCATTGGCTCTGGTACCCAAAGGGTCTTGATCAAAACCTGTCCCACCACCTGCCAGCTCTGTGGTCTCACAAAGATCCCTTCGTGATGGTGTCTCAGTTTTCTCATCTGCACCACTAGCGGTGCATTGCTCAGAGTTGTGAGGACTAATGAGACAATGTATAGGCAGTGTTTCATAGGGTGTGTAGGACATGGTAGGTCCATAACCAATGTTGTTGTTATTATTGTTTTTATTACCAACGGTCCATTGATGCACAAGGACTTCTTGCTTCCAGGTCTTCACATTTACTTGTTTCCTCTGTCCAGAATACTATCCCATACACTTTTCCCAGGTCATTCCTGTTCATCTTCTGACCTAGGCTTATAGAGAACTATCTCCATTAACCTCCCCTTCCCTGCACGCCCAAGAGTAGCTGTCCCTACCACGATCTCACACGCATCTCATCTGATCTTATTATGGTCCCGCTACCCCGTCTCTAATTGCCTCTGTGCTTGTCTGCGTCCTCCACCAGGCCCTGGGCTCCTGCGCTTTGTGGGAACTCCTTCAATATCTGTCTCCATTTCTGCCTGTGCCTGAACTTGAGTTAGAGTTCTGTCATCCTCTGAAAAGGAAAGAAAACGAATATTTACTGAGCCTTTGCCATGTGCCTGCACTGTCCATATGTTAGTTCATACAACCCCAGGGGAAGACAGGTGAGGTAGGTATTTTCCTGTTTTATGAATAAGGAACTGGTAGCTCAGGAGGTTAACTTAACTCACCTTCACTTGCCTAAGGTCTCACAGGCACCAGGCTAGGCTGGCACCAGAGTGGGTGTTTTTTGTACCACCTGCATGGAGCTTCACCCTATCTTCTTTAAGATCTAGTTCCCAACAATCCACTGGGTTCACCTCAATTACTGTCATTTGGCAATGAGGAGCCAGGACCAGTGCTCTCAGTTGGCTGGAATACATCTTTTCCCTTTATCTTTTACACAAAACCACTCAATATTTTATCAAAATCTGTTCCATTTGTTTCATTGGTTTTGAATGCTTAGAAGGAAACAAGGCAAAGTCCTCTCTGGGGGCCTATCTCAGGGAGGAGAGCTCAGGTGGGGTCAGAATGGGCTTCAGGGGCTGAGGTCTGGAGCTCAGGGACAAGCCCCTGGGGAACCAAAGATCCGAGTGGACTGGCCAGAGGAAGGCGGAGGCTTGGCTGGAGACCCAAGACAAAAGCTCTGGTTGTGCCTCTGGCTGACCCTGCGAACCCCACACACATTTCCTAAGAGGCTTTGTGGTTTGAACTTGATTGCACATCTGTGGGTCTGCGTGCCATGGAGTCCAGCCCTGCCCTCTGTTGACCCAGCCCTGCTCAGCAGGCAGGACTGTACGTGCAGAACCGCGTGGGATTGTAAAAGCCAGGGTCAGCCGCCCCTCCTTGCTGGAGACTCCTGCAGAGGTGGCTCCTCCAGGGAAAGGCTGTGGATGTGAATGAGGACTCATTGTCCTGTCAAAATGAAGGACTCCAGAGCAGCCTGGGGATGAGGAGCCAGCATCTGCTTTGTGCAACACGGCTGTTAATGAAATGAAAAGGATCCTGCTGCTGCTCTTATCTCGAGGACACAAAAAGCACTTCCTCTGTGCAAAATAGAGAAGAACACTGGGACTAAGTGATGGTCTGTGCTCTCTAGACAGTGTGGGAGTAAAGACCATGTGCTTGGGGAACTATAATGTGGATGGGTTGCGTGCATGTCACGAGTACAGTGGGGGAACTTACATTCTGAAAACTACAAAACATTGTTGAGAGAATTTAAAGAAGATCTAAAGCATTGAGAAAACATCCGTGTTTATGGACTGGAGATTCTGTGTAATATGAGTTTTAACAGAGGTCCTCAGGCAAGGAAGCATGCCAACAACAATCTCAACAGGCGGGAAGGGGAGTCTAGAATAAGGACAGCCTCTTGGTTTGGGGGGTCGGGGGTTGCTAGTAGAGCTCATCCAGGTGTCACTCATGGCCCCAAGACAGGAGCAGGCAAAATAGTAAAGAACACTCAGGGATTCGTGGGCCAGTAAGGTGGAGGGACTCCTGAGAGGGACAGTCTGCACTTCTGGCTCGGAGCACACAAAGGCATACTGTACAAAATGGTATCACTAAAGCACAGCTTTATTTACTGGCTTAGGGTATTGATATCTCATACTTAACTAAAACTCTGCCTGCGGGCAATTCTTCAATGACGATTTTAATACGGTGTCGCCTGCCGATTATGTAAAGATGATTCTCTTCAGTTGAAGGTAGATTAGCATTGTGATATGACTGGAAGCAGCATGAAATGGGTATCTAATTCCAGTGTTCCAGGGACAGAAATTAGAGATAGGAAACCTTTTCATTGCCATGACCACTGCAGTTGTTACCAAGCAGCAGTGCAGCCACAGACAGGACACCCACACTGTGGGACCCCGGCAGGAACATGGTCATTCTGCCTCAGGGCAGGTTCTAATGCATGCTGTGTGATCTGTTCCCACATGTCCCATGTGATTACTCAACTCACTGTCCACTTTTCCACTTTCAAACTCCCAAGAACCTATGTTTGAAATCTCCATTTGACCTCATGCTCATAAACATAGACATTGACACTGAATCCATGTGATCACAATCATCTGAAAATCTTCTAGAGCAGCGTTTCTCAACCTGTGGGTCGAGACCCCTTTGGGGGTTGAACGACCCTTTCACAGGGGTCGCCTAAGACCATCAGAAAACACATATATAATTATATATTGTTTTTGTGATTAATCACTATGCTTTAATTATGTTCAATTTGTAACAATGAAATTGAGGGTCACCACAACATGAGGAACTGTATTAAAGGGTCACGGCATTGGGAAGGTTGAGAACCACTGTTCTAGAGCAAGGGTAGCAAACGCTCCAAAATTCCAGATAGTAAATATTTTAGGCTTTCAGGACACACACTTTCTCCATTTTCAAGTTCGTCATTGATAACTTAGTTGAAACGGTTCCTTTCTTTGAAAGACACAAACTTCCAAAACTCACACACAGAAAAATAGAACATCAGACTAGGCTTATATCTATAAAAGAAATTTAATTAATGGTTAATAACTTTCAAAAAATTGAATTCATCAGGTCCATATGGCTTCACTGATGAATTCTACCAAACATTAAGGAAGAAATGATACCATCTCCCTACAAGCTCTTCCAAAAAATAGAAGCAGAGAGAACATGTTTTAACTTATTCTATGAAGCCAGTATTACCTTAATAACAAACCAGATTAAGAACATTATAATAAAGGAAAAGTTAGACAAATATTGTTTATAAACATAGTTCTCCAACAAAATCTTAGCCAACCGAATCCAACAATGTATCTAATATATAAATGAAAGGTTTTTTGACACTTGTTAATTTCCACTGAGTTGCCTCCACCACAGTATTTTCCAAAGTGTTTCACAGAAAACTAGTCCTCGAGGTATTAGTAGCTAGATTTTCACGGCTAAATGCTTTCGATAAATGCTGGATTGAACAAAGAATGGCATAATTGTTTATAACAGAATATATCACAGCCTTTATTATTCTATAATGTCTATGCGTGTCTCCAAAACGGAGTATACATTCTTTCCCAAACTTATTTGAGAAAAAAAATCCTCCTTTCTACTTCGTTTGTTTGGGTGAGGGCAAGAGAATTTCATGAAATTGGTGGCATCCTTTAGTACACACTTTGAGAATTGCTACTCTGCCATATGTCACATCAATGATTCATGGGCCATGACTTACCGTGTTTGTCAGTATATCCCCTAGTACTCCCAGCAACAAGCACAGCGGTTAGCACATGCTTTCAATAAGTATTTATTAAGTAAATGGATGACTTTCCTTAAGAAAAATGACCACAAAACTCTACACTTTCTGTAGCTCTTCTAGATTTTACTTTCACTTCCCTACAGAGGCAATAAACCATCTAGGATCACAGTGAACAGCCCAATATAGACAGTCCACCTCGACATGAAAGAATTCCAAAACCTAGTCTCACCAGGACTCTCTGTTCCAGGAATTCTTTCATTTGAAAATGAAATTCTCCTCCCAGGGGTGAACCAGGGAAGATGGGTCTGTGGTTCATCTTATCACTCCCCAAATTCAACTTGCTTCACAAGAGCCCATTGGGAAAAGCCTCCAAAGGAAACAGCCACTTGGGTTATATTATGTGAATGCATGGCGGTCAAAGCCATAAAACCTTGCCCTTTCCTCTTCTCCACCAAAAGTTAAACAAGGACATGGTTTCCCCACCATAGCCTGATAACAGCTGTCCCTGAGGACGGATTGCACATGGATTACAACTAACTGGGGTCAAGGAGAGAATGTCTACAGTCTTGCAAAGGAGGAGCACATCTTGGCTGAGAAAGTGCATGTTCCCTCATCTACTAGTATGTCTCTGCCCCCAAACGCTCAGCCCCTGTGACACTTGGTGTTTCTACATTCTGCAGGCTCTGTCATTGAACAACAAAGGAGCTCTGACCCTTGTTTCTTCTAAGGGCTGAAGGAGCTCCTTAGCCCTGCAAAACACAGCGAAGGAAAAACGAGTTCAGCCAAAATTCAAGCTTAAATTCTAAACCTAAATATTTTAACTGATCATGACGGCCACGTGTTACAAAATTATAACTTTCTTTAAAAAAGAAAAACAAACCCTGCTAATTCTGCTCTAAATATTTTATGCAGAATGCTTTCTAGCGCCCTTTTTAAACTCTCCAAACTTTATATATGCAAGAAAAGAAAACTGAAAGTAAGAGTCACTCAGTTTAAATATAGTCCTAAGATGAATTTCAGCCTCCCTGGTTCTCAGTGCTCATGCTGCTGTCCAGACCAGTAGATGCTACAAGGTGGGGTTTCCTGTCACATAGGGAACTTGGACTAAATTACTCCAGAGGGATATGTGCCATTTCTAAGTTTGTGGGTTGCTTCATTGTGTAGAAAGCAACTGTTATTAGATACTAATGCTACACAGATTTCCTAAATATTCTGTGTGGCAATGGCTGAGCCAGATGCGAACCACATCAGGAGAGACATGCGTGACAGCGTTTTCCTAAATGCCGTGATGAATTATAATTTGCAAAGAGGAAAATTGCAGCAGCATGATGCCAGGACGATTTCCTCCAAACACCACTCTCATCGGGTCATGTTCTCCTTGGGCAGAGTCAATGCTCCCTTTTGTGGTGAACTCTAAAGACTGGTAGGAAAGACTGCAGTCATCTGCCTGCCCTACCTTAAGCCTATCCAGAAGGGCCCCTGCACCCCAGGGAACGTCTTTATTCTCTTCTTATGTATTTTGCTGGGGTGGCTCTCTCTGTCTAGAATACAGGGCTCCAACACCCTTCAAAACCTGGCTCACACCTCAGCATCTTCCCTACCCAAGGAAAGGAGCCTTCCCTACCCAACCCCCTCTCCATGCCGATCATTCGCCTGTATTCAACATCCCCTGTAGTTACTATCTATAGTTGTCATTGTGGCTGTTGGTGGTAGCCACTGGAAACCTTAACATCAGACCTGTGTCCCCCAAACCAACTGGGTGGAACGGTGCATTTTCTGCACTTCCTCCCTCTCACTTTTGCTCTCCATCCGAAACCAGGATACTGAATCTTTGTTTACTGAGAACCTTTTGACACATTACCTTCTCTAACTCCCTCCCAGCTCCTCCTTGGTGGTTCATGCTTATGTAATATTTACCACATGGTATTATAGTGATCTGTCTATCTTCACCACTAGACCATCAGCGACTCAAGGACCATAATATAATCTTTTGGAAATATCATATATATGTCACTCCTCCCCCAAATGGATCTAATTCCAATAGAAAGCCAAATAGAATTGTTGAGGAACTTGGCCAATAATTCTCAAATTTATATGGAGGAGCAAAGACCTAAGAATAAACAAGGCACCCTGAAGAGGAATAGCAAGACTTACTACAAAGCTGTAGTAATGAAGACAGTGTTGTACTGGCATAGATATAGACAAATTGCCCAGTGGAGAAGACTAAAGAACCAGAAACAGAGACAGAGAGAGAAGGGGGTGTGGGTCCTTGCAATATAATAGACTAGAGGCCCGATGCACAAAATTCGTGCAAGGGGATTGGCCCTTGCAGCCCCGGCTGCCTCAGCCGGCCCTTGCAGCCTTGGCCAGCCCTTGCAGCCCTGGCTTTGTCCAGAAGGCCGTCCAGACGGTCATCCGGAAGGTCATCCAGATGATCGTCCTGCTGTTTGGTCTAATTAGCATATTAGCTCTTTATTATATAGGATAAGGCATTATAGATCACAAGGAAAAAAATTCCTCAACAAATGTAGTATCAATTGGTTATTCATATGGAAAAAAATTATAATTAGATCCTGCTTTACACCATAGAGAAAATCAAACCCTAGTGGATTTAAGACTTAGATGTAACAGGTAAAAATCTAAAATTTTTTAAGACACTGTCCAAGCATATCTTTAGGACCCCAGGGTGGCAAAGCTTTCTTAAACAAAACACAAATGTATAAACTAGGAAAGAAAGAAATAATAAATCTGGCTGCATTCAAATTAAGAACTTCTAACAGTAGATCCCATGATGAAAGTGACCGGAAAGCCACACACCAGGAGAAGATATTTACAATATGTGTAATCAATAAAAAATACATAAAGAAGATTTATTTTTAAGTCTTCAAAGTCCAATAAATAAGTAAATACAAAACCAAACAGTCCAATAGAAAAAAAAAATGAGTAAAAGATAGGAACAGGCAGCTCACAGGGCAGGAAGCATGAGCGGCCCAGAAATACAGGAAAGAACACACAACCTCATTAGTGATCGGAGAGACACTAATTAAGACACCAATGAGATACCACTTTTCACCCACTGGATTGGCAAAAATTAAGAAGCCTGACACTGTCAAAGTCTTGGTGAGGGTGTGAATCAACAAGTATTTTTCTACGCTGTTGATAGGAGTCTAAATTGGTACAATCACTTGGAGAAAAAAGAGGTTGAATGTTCGTATACGTTTTTTTATAGCAATTCTACCCAAGAGAAACTCTTACACACCTGTCCAAGATTCATCTGATTCTACTTCTAAGTCGAAACCTCAGAGAAACACTCGCATAGCATTTGTGTGTAGGAACATTCATAGTAACATTGTAATAACAACTGGAAATAACCCCTGTCCAAATGGCCAGGGAATACACAAACAATTATTTACTCATACTCACACAGTAAAACTTTATATAGTTTTACTACATGCCACATGGGCCAATCTTCCAATCTTAGTATTGAGTGAAAAAAGCCAGTGAATAGAAGACTAGGTAGAGCATAATACCATTTTTATAAAGCAAGCAAACAAGCAAAAAATGTTGTTTGAGGTTGAATACACATGAGCTAACTTATTCTTTGAAACAAGGGGTTTCTAGAAATGAAATTCAGAATGTTAGTGGCTTCTAATGTTAGTATGCAGGGCTGTTGTGATTATGTTGTCATGCTTCATCATTACTCGTGTGATACTCACATTCCTTTGCATATATCAACTGTAACATAATAATAATAAAAGGGAAGTCACCTGGCCAGGCTCTTCTGAGAACACGGGAGCAAGATTCTTCCAGTTACTCGTGATTCTGCCTGTGCTCACAGACTCACCAACATCCAGTGTTAGAGCTGAATGGCCCAGCGAGATCATCCAGGCCCATCACTAAGGGTACAGGTGCCCCACAATTTGTTGGCCTTCAAAATGGTTGTTAACTGTATGTTACAGAATTCTCGATGGATTGTCCACAAGGTGTCTCCAAAGTGGGAAAAAGTAATTTTTTTCTCCTGGTTCAATGGCTTCAAACAAACAAAAAAAGATTCCTGGAAGCAAAACAGAAGAATCTATCAGTCATGTCATTAATGGGCATTCCCAGAACTGGTGCGTGGGGGCACGTGGGAGGAGAGATCTGAGAGAAGGGCGGGGAGATCTCTGCAGAGACCAGAGATGCACTTCCCAGCAGGCCAGCCTCGCGTGACTGACTTCTTTAGCTTAAGGTATAGAATTCAGAAGGAAGGAGCCAAACCCTGGGAATGTGTCTTTGTTGCCTCCGAGGCGAGGAGTTGCCAGGATCTGTGGTTTGGCTGTGGAAGGAGCAGTGGAAGCGTTTTCTCTTCCATTCTGTCTGCATAACAGGCTGGCCGAGCCCACGGCGTGTTAGTAAGTTCCTGGCAAGGCAAGTGGTTTCCGTCTTACTTCACTGCTGGCTTCCCTGAGCCTCAGGTTTCCCAAGTCCCTCGTGCTTCGAGGTACAAGTCCCCTCAGGTATCATGATTCTTCCTCCGTTGGTTCCCCCAGACCTTCCCTGTCACCAGAAGGCTGGACCCGGGCCCTCATTTGTGGGAATCTGCAGCCAGCCTCCTCCTGCACCTCTTGCTGGACGATTGCTCAGCAAAGGCTCTAAGAGCAGAGCTGTGGTCCTGGCCTCGGTAATGCTCCGGCCCATGGTCTCTCAGGGGGCCCAGGTGTTCCAGCTGCAGCTGCCAGTGGCCACGTCTCTGATCTACCACAACACCTTCCGGAGGGACTGTGTTGACAGACCAAGACTCTCATCCAGAAACATAATACATCTCACCCTTTACTCAAATCTTTTACATCCCTCAATAAAGTTTGGTTTCTTCACCAAACCCCATGCATTTCTCAGTAACTATATTTCTAGGTATATTCTCTTTGAGTTGACCATGGCCAGCAATCTAAAAAGGCTCTGAGATAATATCTAAAATAACCTAAGTGCCCATCAGCAGATAAGTGGATAAAAAAAACTGTGGTACATTTACACCAATGAATACTACGCAGCTGTAAAAAAAAGAAGGAACTCTTACCCTTTGAGACAACATGCCAGGGGCCTGGAGGTTATTATGCTAAGTGTAATAAGCCAATCAGAGAAAGATAAGTATCACATGATCTCACTTAAATGTGGAATCTAATGAGCAATATAAACTGATGAACAAAATAGATCTAGAGACATAAAAGCATGCAAGAGACTAATGAATCTCAGAAGGAAGGTGTGGAAGGAAAAGAGAAACCAAGAACTTACGTGCACAGATGCATAACCCATGGACACAGACAATAGTGTGGGAGTGGGGAGGAAGGGGGTAATGGCGGGGGGGACATCTGTAATACTTTCAACAATAAAGATACATTTTAAATAAATAAAATAAAAAGGCACTGAGATGCCTGCTGGCTGCTGGGAGATCTAATGAGGACCTTAGCCAGGATGGCACCATCTGTTTTCTCTAAACAAAACTCTTCTCTCCCATGGAGAAACACCACTGCCCTGCAGGTTGTGTGAAG
>NW_005357115.1:788938-822623 GCF_000412655.1 Myotis brandtii
AAAAAAGAAGGAACTCTTACCCTTTGAGACAACATGCCAGGGGCCTGGAGGTTATTATGCTAAGTGTAATAAGCCAATCAGAGAAAGATAAGTATCACATGATCTCACTTAAATGTGGAATCTAATGAGCAATATAAACTGATGAACAAAATAGATCTAGAGACATAAAAGCATGCAAGAGACTAACGAATCTCAGAAGGAAGGGGTAGAAGGAGAAGAGAGTAACCAATCCAGAACTTATGTGCACAGATGCATAACCCATAGACACAGACAATAGTGTGGGAGTGGGGAGGAAGGGAGTAATGGGGGGGACATCTGTAATACTTTCAACAATAAAGATAAATTTTAAATAAATAAAATAAAAAGGCACTGAGATGCCTGCTGGCTGCTGGGAGTTCTAATGAGGACCTTAGCCAGGATGGCACCATCTGTTTTCTCTAAACAAACCACTTCTCTCCCATGGAGAAACACCACTGCCCTGCAGGTTGTGTGAAGACCAGCTTCCCACTAGCAATTTCTGGTCTGTACAGGTCATCCCCAAGAGACTGTAGAGAGGGTGCTGCTCACCACAGTGAAAGCCTGAATATGGTCCCCCACCTACAGTAATGCCAGGAGCAGGTGTGGCCACCTCGGCTGGTCACCATACTTGGCCAAGGCTGCCTGACTTACTACACATAGAAGGGCTGTGGGCAGATGACAGGAAATGCTTTCTCCTCAGCTGAGCTCACTAGGTGCCTGTTTGAAGGAACATCACCTTCAGCCACAGGTATATATGGGTGATGTTTGTATTTCTTGCTCATTTGGGGTTTTGATTTCCAGCACACTTGGGTCTCAACTTCTGCACCTGGTTTTTCACATCACTGGTCCCAATGATTCAGTAAAACCTAACTCATGAGATTGTGGCGAGGAACAAATGACTTTGCCAAGAGCCGCGAAAATGAGAGGCACCACAATTGTACCTGAAGACTAATAATAAATGTACCATCGGAGGAACCAAGATGGCAGCGTAGGTAAATGCCTGTACTTGCCGCCTCCCACAACCACATCAAAATTACAACTAAAATACAGAACAACCATCATCCAGAACCGCCAGAAAGCTAGCTGAATGGAACTCCTACAACTAGAGAAGAAAAGAAGAAAGCACACTGAGACGGGTAGGAGGTGCGGAGGCATGGAATGGGCTGGTCCGGCACCCGCATGGGCTGCTTTTTTAATTGGGAGGGGGAGTCTCTCTCAGAGGCCCCCCAGAGGAGCAAGGGGTCTCAGCCCCACACCAGACCCCCAGCCAGGGTTCCAGAGAAGTCTCCATAACTACGGCTGTAAAAACCAGTGCGGATTGGGGCTCAGTGACACAGAGGCTGCTGCAGACCCAGCTGTTCCTCTTAAAAGTCCGGTGCATGAACTGAACTTACAAGTTCCACTTCCTCCCACTTCCTCTGAGCTCCAGGCTTCCTGGTTCAATGGCTTCAAACAAACAAACAAAAGGGTGAGGCTCTGGGAGACACAGACACATACCAGGAGGAACAGGATTGTCTGGCATCGGGGCACGAACTCGGGGGCAGCTTTCTCCCAGATGGAGGTGCTTGCAGGGATCATATGCTGGGACCTCCCTGCTTGCAGGGCTGACTGGCAGCCATTTCTGTTTGCTCCGCCCTGGTGATTCCCTAAGAACCCGCCTCATCCAATTTACCACCTCACCCAAGCTGTGTGCAGTGGTTTTTGCATATGAATGGCCTGTCCTTACTTAGGCTAAACAAGCTGCAGCTGGGTCAGGGAGTCCCAAACCTATCAATAAAAGGCCCAGAACTCAGCACCAGCACCAGCCTGCCTTGCTTCACAGCTGGGTCTCGTCTGGGCACTTCCAAACCCGATACAAAGAGGAGGAATCTTCAGATCTCTCTGTAGCTCCTGCTGGATGGCCTCTTGTGCATAGATGTAAACCCATGCACCTTTCTGGAGACCCAAGAGCCAGTGTACCCAGTGGTCAGTGTCAGACCATACCAGATTACAACTCTACACATCCATAAGCGACACACTCAAGGGGCAGACTCAGTGAACACCAAAGCCCCCACTGAAGCAAGTCCTGCTCCACAGGGGTGTCTCCTGCTCAGCAGCTCTCCCATTGTAGTCTCAGCTGGTTCTCACAGCCAATTGGCCTGCAGGTCAATTCCTCCTAGTGACACCAACAGCAATCAAGTCTCAACTACAATAAGACTGTGCTCACTGCCCACAAAGGGGTGCACCTAGAGGGCCCAGCTCAGGTGACTGGGGAGGCTGATACTGGGCCCTATAGGACACCTAATACACAAGGCCACTCTACCAACTCAAGGAGACATAGCAGCTCTACCCAATACATAGAAACAAACACAGGAAAGCAGCCAAAATGTAGAGACAAAGAAACATTCACAAATGAAAGAAATGGAAGAAAATAAACTATTGGGATATAGAGTTCAAAACCACAGTTATAAAGTTACTCAAGAAACTTCTAGAAACCTCCAAGAGTCTTAGTGAGACTTTTAAGGATCTTATTGAGAATGGAAAAAAAAATGGAAAAGACCAGTCAGAAATTAAGCAGACACTGACTGAAATAAAGAATAATATAGAGGGATTCAACAGTAGAGTAGAGAATTCTGAGAATCAAATCAATGATTTGAAATATGAGAAAGCAAAAAACACCCAACCAGAAGAGCAAAAAGAAATAAGAATCCTAAAATATGAAGATAGTATAAGGAGCCTCTGGGACAACTTCAAGTGTACCAACATTTGCATTATGGGGGTGCTCAAGAGAGAGAGCAAGATATTGAAAACTTATTTAAAGAAATAATGACAGAAAACTTCCCCTACCTGGTGAAAGAAATAGACTTACAAGTCCAGGAAGCACAGAGTCCCAAATAAGAGGAACCCAAAGAGAACCACATCAAGACCCATCATAATTAAAATGCCAAGGGCAAAAGACAAAGAGAGAATCTTAAAAGCAGCAAGAGAAAAGAAGTTAGTTACCTATAGGGGAATGCCCATATGACTATCAGCTGATTTCTCAACAGAAACTATGCAGGCCAGAGGGAGTGGCAAGAAATATTCAAAGTAATGACTAGCAGGGACATACAACCAAGATTACTCTACCCAGCAAAGCTATCATTTATAATTGAAGGTCAGATAAAGAGCTTCACAGACAAGAAAATGCTAAAGGAGTACATCACCACCACACCAGTATTATATGAAATGTTAAAGGGTATTCTTTAAGAAGAGGAAGAGGAAGGGGGAAAAAAAGATAAAAAAATAACAAAATGGCAACAAACACAATCAACAATTGAATCTAAAAATCAAAATAAATGAATAAGAAATCTAATGAACAGAATAAACTGGTGAATAAAATAGAATCAGAGGAATGGAAATGTAACAGACTGATGATTCTCAGAGGGAAGAGGGAGGGGGCAGGAAGTGATTAAACAAATCTTATATGCATATATTTCATTACCTATGGACACAGACAATAGGGTGGTGAAGGCCTTGGATGGGGTGGGAACCAGGTGGAGGGGGGCAATGAGGGGAAGAAAGAGGGACATCTCAACAATAAAGATTAAAAATAATAATAATAGCCAAAACCGGTTTGGCTCAGTGGATAGAGCGTCGGCCTGCGGACTGGGGGGTCCCAGGTTCGATTCCGGTAACCACATCAAGACCCATCATAATTAAAATGCCAAGGGCAAAGGACAAAGAGAGAATCTTAAAAGCAGCAAGAGAAAAGAAGTTAGTTACCTATAGGGGAATGCCCATATGACTATCAGCTGATTTCTCAACAGAAACTATGCAGGCCAGAGGGAGTGGCAAGAAATATTCAAAGTAATGACTAGCAGGGACATACAACCAAGATTACTCTACCCAGCAAAGCTATCATTTATAATTGAAGGTCAGATAAAGAGCTTCACAGACAAGAAAATGCTAAAGGAGTACATCACCACCACACCAGTATTATATGAAATGTTAAAGGGTATTCTTTAAGAAGAGGAAGAGGAAGGGGGAAAAAAGATTAAAAAATAACAAAATGGCAACAAACACAATCAACAATTGAATCTAAAAATCAAAATAAATGAATAAGAAATCTAATGAACAGAATAAACTGGTGAATAAAATAGAATCAGAGGAATGGAAATGTAACAGACTGATGATTCTCAGAGGGAAGAGGGAGGGGGCAGGAAGTGATTAAACAAATCTTATATGCATATATTTCATTACCTATGGACACAGACAATAGGGTGGTGAAGGCCTTGGATGGGGTGGGAACCAGGTGGAGGGGGGCAATGAGGGGAAGAAAGAGGGACATCTCAACAATAAAGATTAAAAATAATAATAATAGCCAAAACCGGTTTGGCTCAGTGGATAGAGCGTCGGCCTGCGGACTGGGGGGTCCCAGGTTCGATTCCGGTCGGGGGCGTGTGCCTGGGTTGCGGGCACATCCCCAGTGGGGGTGTGCAGGAGGCAGCTGATCGATGTCTCTCTCTCATCGATGTTTCTGGCTCTCTATCTCTCTCCCTTCCTCTCTGTAAAAAATCAATAAAATATAATAATAAAGGTACCATCAATACCTTATTTCAAGATGACAATTAATTATGTAGTGTTTACCTGCAGGTAGAATATGAGAGATTCTGACAGCACCAGAAAATGGTGACAACAAAAAAAATAATAATAATACTAGTTCATGTTGATTAATCATATACTTCATGCCAGGCATTGTGCTGAGGCCTTCATGTGAAGTTTCTCATTTACTCTTCAAGCAGGTAATATTATTCATCCATTGTTACCAAGTTTTAGTGACCTTTGCCATCGCTTCTAAGTGGCAGAGCTGGGATTCAAATGCAAAGTACAAAAGACTTGAGCCTTCCTCGCAAGAAGCTTCCAGACTATCATGAAAAATAAAACATATTTACAAACAAGACATAGTCACAGAAAAAAAATAAATCCAATTCACAATCTTACAAATAAAGTAATAGAAGGTAGATCATGGATTATAATTTTTACCTGGGTTAAAATTTTTACTGAATTATTTGGAACTGCAAGTACCTTGTAAATTAATAGACATTCATATTCAAGTATTAGTATTCTGACTTTTCACTTATTTGATTTAGGTGCAATTTGAGAATGACAAATTTTTTGCTTTTCTTTTAAATTTTTCCTCCCTCAGCACAGATCCGTGATAAATAAGTGTGTGTGGGAGAAATATTTAATATACAGCACACGTTGAGTAATACCCTGAGAGTATGTTTATAAGGCAAGATTTATGAAAGGCAATCTTTAGTTAATAGACCACATGCTTCAAATGTTGGCTGCTTACACCTGAATTTCTCAAATAGGAGAGCTACAGATTGATCTCAAATTCTGCAGAAAATGCTTACATTTTGTTCCTGGTATGATGACAACCCAAAGGAAACTAAGCAAGCACGTTCTGGATTAGCCAGATGACTTATTTACGCTCTGAAAGCATTAGTATATATGAAAAGTGTCATGTGAAAAGTATAAGGAAAGTCGATGGTGAGCAAAGATGAATGGTAGAAGTCATGTTAATATTAAATTTTAACTTTACTTAGAACATTAAAAAGTAAATGAAAGAGAAACATCATGACAGGTCGAGAGAGAGAGAGCGACCACTGTATAAAGGGGAAAGCCTTCTAATTGTAAGACTTTTAATAGCACTTTGCCCCTGATTTTTGAACAAGGGCCTTGCATCTCCTTTTTGCACTGGGCCTGATAAATTAGGTAGCCAGCCCTACCCAGGAGGTTAACACTGCAAAGACCTTAAAGATTATCTATCTCAATCCCTTCATCAGACAAGAAAGATGAGGCCCAGAGAGGTGAACTGGCAACTTATTTAGAAAATTAAGAAGGAAGAACAGGATGGAAGGAACTTCCTCCATCTTCACACCTTGATCAGTGAACTGGGGTCTCACGGAAACACACTAAATCCACAGGGATGCACACCTGTCCAACCTGCCCCTGCCCAGTTCTCTAGTATTCACACCCTCCCAGGGTTCCTAGAGCCCACCTTGTCTCCAGGGTTCGGGGCAGTAGAGCCAAAATCCCAGCATCATTTGCAGCTGCTGTGTATTTTGGCCCCATTCCCACCATCCTGGATTCCCCCACTAGGCATCACTCCCACACACTCAACAGCCAGACAAAGTCCTACCTCACCACCGGGTGTCGGGGGACTTTCAGCGGATGTGTGTTTTATTCTTGACAGCATTTGGCTTCTAGTAAGTCCACAAAGCCTTCGGATGTCTGGGACATGCATTGTTCAAGGTGGGGTTTAGGGGAGAACAGAGAGAATTTGCCTCCTTGGGACAAATTTCTTCCTGCCTATGACAATATCGAAAGGGAAAGAAGAAAATGCTAGAACTGACCTGGGAAACATGAGGTCTTTTCCTACTGCTCTGCTAAAATCCTTGCTACGAAGCTTAGAAATGTTGATTTGAAAAAATTTACCTTTTTGCCCTGGCCAGTGTTGCTCAGTGGTATTGCCCACTGAATGGTCTTGGGGTTGATTCCCAGTCAAGGGCAGGTACCTGAATTGCAGGGTTTGATCCCTGGCCCTAGTCCAGGCATGTGCAGGAGGCAACCAATCGATGTGTCTTCCTCACATCAATGTTTCTCTCTCTCCCCCTCCCTCCTTCCCTTCCATTCTCCCTTAAAAAAAAAAAAAGAAATCAATGGAAGAAATATCCTCTGGGTGAGGATTAACGAAAGAAAAAAAACAAAAAGAAAGATTTAACTTTATTTTTTTAACAAGGCAAGTGATTGAATAACACAGATAACAAGTCTTTTTATCAGATGTCGTGTCATTTAATATTCTAGCCAGCACCCCACCCCCACCCCAACACACTCTCTCTTTCTCTCTCTCTCTCTCTCTCTCTCTCACACACACACACACACACACACACACACAGAGTTGGGCTTTTTCCCACTTCTTTGGGGAATAAGAAGAAAATGGACACTTTTTTCAAATTGCAGTGAGATCATTTTACCCTCCCCTGCAGTCCTAGAGCCCAAAGTACTCCCAGAACACAGACAGCGGTGTCAGAAAGGACACCATGTACCATTTCGGGATTCTGAACTCCACCCTGCCTTCCCTCCAACTACATTAAAATCCTAGAGCAGCAATTTTCAACCTTTTTCATCTCACAGCATACATAAACTAGTTGCTAAAATTCTGGGGCACACCAAAAAATATATATATATTGCCCATCTGACTGAAAAATACATGTAATTTTGATTCATTCACAGCAGACAGCTATGGTCTTTTTTTTAATCTTTATTGTTGAGAGGATTACAGATATCCCCTTTCATTTCCCCCACTGTCACCCTCCACCCGGTTCCCACCCCACCCCAAGCCTTCATCGCCCTATTGTCTGTGTCCATAGGTTATGCATATATGCATGTAAGTTCTTTGGTTAATCTCTTCCTGCCCTCCCTCCCCTTCCCGCTGAGATTCGTCAAGTCTGATGTTTCCATGCCCCTGGTTCTATTTTATTCATCCGTTTATTTTGTTCATTAGATTCCTTGTTCATTTATTTTGATTTTTAGATTCCATTATTGATAGACATGTATTTATTATGTTGGCTGTTGTCTTTTTCTTTTTTTTTTTTTTGACAATCTAAGTTGGGGGCGGGTGGCGGTCAATGTCCCCGACTAAATAGTCAGGTGTTGCATGTTTTAAGAATTCTTGTGGTACGCTGGTTGAAAATTGCTGCCCTAGAAAGACATTTTCTTTGAATAATATGTTTTCTGGGACTTCTTTGTGCTGCCTGAAAAGTACTTCTTGTTGAATGAAACCGTTTGGGCACAGGCCATAGTAGCTGTGGAGTGGCGACGGGAACTGGGACTATGGTCGCACCCTGGTCACCAGCACACCATCCCCAGCTTTCAGGCTGCTCCAGCTTTCTTGGAGAAAGTCCTTTCCAAGGACTTTCCAGCCACACACACACACACACACACACACACACACACACACACAGTCTGGCTTCCGTGCTATGGGGGCAGCTTCAGGCGCTCCACCTCCTGACCCTCTGGCCCTGCATGGACCCCTCACAGTCAGCCCTCCCAACAGGTGCTGGAGTCTCTTTCCACTGGCTCCTGGTGCTGGACTTGTGGTCTCTCACTTGTTTCCTGAGATTTCTTGCAAGGACTCAGACTTGGGTCCTCCTGCTCTTGCATGAACCAGTTCAAGGCACCAGGCCACCCAGGGCCTCCTCGTCGCTCGCAGCCCATCCTGGGGCGATGAAGCGCGTTCTGGACGCCAGCACGTGATCTCGCTCTGGACTGGAACTCGGGGACAGCGACTTCTTTTTCTATGCTTCCCCCTTCCACACGAAGGCCTCGTGCAAGGCTGGGATGGAGGCTCACAGTAGGTGTCCAGTAACAGTTGGCTGTATAAATTCAAAGTTTCCCACGGCGAGCACAGCCTTGTTTGTTAACGTGCTGCACAGAAACTCAGTAAACACGGGTGGTGGTGACTCTGACTTTGGATAAGTGTCTTCCGGCGGCATGTACTCAGAACCCTCCCTCCACCACTGCGAAAGCCACAGGCAGGTTGACACTCTCAGGCGGTCTGAAACTCCAT
Organism: Myotis brandtii; assembly: GCF_000412655.1. Lineage (NCBI taxonomy): Eukaryota > Metazoa > Chordata > Mammalia > Chiroptera > Vespertilionidae > Myotis > Myotis brandtii. Next base: position 797,550 of record NW_005357115.1, read on the forward strand.
GCGGCTGCTCTGCCCAGCTGGAGGGCACTGGGGGCTTTTGTTGAGCTTTGAACAAATCCTGGGATTATTTATCATTGAAAATCCGACTACAAGAGCCTTCAGATCCACGAAGGAGTTTATTATTCTCCACCCCCACATCCTTTCCCGGTCCCCTCCCCTCGCCCTCTGCCCTGACAGCCTGCCACACTCCCAGCAGGCTCTCCGGCTCTCTCCGACCTCAGAGCACCTGTGCTTGGCAAGAGGCCACCTTCCAGGAGTCCAGAATCGCAGACCACCCCGCACGCCACACCTGCCCTCTGACTGGGGTGGAGCATCAAAGAGTGAGAACGGCCAGCTGAGGCGGAAACTGACTCCCTTATTGCAGGCTCCTCTCAGCAGGGGCCCGCAGCAGAGTCGGGAGAAGGAATGGAGGCCGCTGTGCCTTGGTGGGAGCTCCGTTCTGTTTCCAACCCTCGGGACCCCCTCCGACCCCACCTCCTCTACTCGAGGCAGAAACTGACTCCCTTATTGCAGGCTCCTCTCAGCAGGGGCCCGCACCAGAGTCGGGAGAAGGAATGGAGGCCGCTGTGCCTTGGTGGGAGCTCAGTCCTGTTTCCAACCCTCGGGCCCCCTCCCACCCCACCTCCTCCACTCTCCTGGCCTGGGCCTAACCCTCCCTCCAGCACAGCATGCTCTTAGGCCTCTAACAGGCACACATGGAGGCCAGGTGACCAAGAAAGAGAAATAACAAAGAACATTAGAGCTGGAGAGGCTGGCAAAGGTCTTCTAAGTTCAAGAATGGAAAACTCTGTTAGTTGCAGGGCCCTTTCTTCAAAAGAACCTTACCAGAAAACGCAATGAGCAAAACCAACAAAACCACAGAGAGAACAGCCCACACTTGTGCTCTCCGGTTTTGCTCCTTCTCCTGGGCCAAGGTGTGTTCACTCCACTCCCCTTCCTCCGCTGCCTCCCATTCCAGAGGCCCCTGACACCTGAGCCCAGCTGGGGTGTGCCATCTAGAGATGGTGTTTATGGAAAGTTGTAGAAGACAGGTGTTCCTCAGACTATTCTTTCTTGCAATTGGTAGAAGCCCGATGCACACAAGCTTCATTCTACTGGAAGGGTACTGGAGCTCTCACCCACGTGTCTGGGCTCTCGGTGCTGGGAAGACCTTCTCTCTCTGTCTCTCCGCCCTCCTTACCTCTACTTGGCTTCATTCTCTCTCATAGAGACAGGATTTTCAGGGGTGACTGAAAACATAGCCTCTGGAACCCTAAATTCCCATCCATCCTCCCTCCCTCCTTAAGTTAGGAAGCCTTCAGCTCTCACTCTTCTTAGATCATTGGAAAGGCCTCTGATTGGCCCACATTCTGTCATATGCCTACCCCTGAACCAATCACTGTAGCCCTTGAGATGAACACACCCCTGAAACAAGGCCCTGACCCTAAAGAATGATCCCCAGGAGTTCCACTTCAAGACTTACTAGTAGAGAGTGGGCTCGGAGAGCCTTGCAGAGCCCCCGGACCACCCACAGAGGGAGCCATGGACACTGCCCCCTACACAGCCAGAGCTAAACCCCCGCATTCGCTGGGAGCGTGTGTGTTGTTTTCCTTTTAAACTTAATTCAACTTGAAAGGCCTCTTCATCTTATCTTGTGCAAGTGAGCAAGGGAGAGTGTGTTCGTTCCGTGGTGCAATAAATAACCTCTCATTATGAGAAATGTGATGCCTCAGTCCACTAAGCCATTTGGTAACAATAATCTGACATTACAGAAGCTTTTCTGGTGAGACCAGAGATATCTGAGCCACTTCCCTTTTCAAACAACTCTAGCTAATGGCTTTCCCTGCTATTAGTGGACTGAGTCCAAGCTCTCTTTGATTTGTGGTCACTTGATTGGGTCCTGACAGGGGAGGCTGAGCTTTGCGAGGAGGAATGATCGCCTGCGAACACTGCAGGGTGATACAATTCCTGTGGATCCAGAAAGACCACAAATCTGGAGAAACTTAATTCCCCTGGAGAGATGAACATATTTGTAAAGGCTTCTCATTCCTAGGCTGGCCCCGTCCTCACTCTGACAACTCAAGTTGGCCCCCTCTGCTTCTTCAATTTTCCTGACGCTGGGAATGCTGTCTTGGAGAGGAGGGGGGTCTTCTCGGGTCCTGCTCCACAGAGCCAGAGCCATTTAGAAAATGATCCAGCCGCACAGCCAGGCAAACAGGACAAACCACCATATCCTTAGGCAAAGTGCCAGTCCTCGGAGCATCCCTGAAACCCTGTCTATGAATTTCAAGCTCTGAGTCCAGGGGCCCCATTGCAATGGCAGCTGGAGGGCAGCAGTGTGTGAGGTCACGGAGTCGACTCTCTCTTACTAATAGGAAGAGAGGCACCATTTTGTACTAGAGCAATGGCAGCTGGAGGGCAGCAGTGTGTGAGGCCACGGAGTCGACTCTCTTACTAATAGGAAGAGAGGCACCATTTTGTACTGCGAAGATGTATGACCACCTGCATGCTTCTGGACTAATCCACAGGCCATTGGGGGGAGGGGGGTGTTTGGTACCATCTGACCTAAAAGAGAACAACAGTAGAGCTTGACACCACGCTAGGCATGCGGCACACAGGTTGGGAGAAAGAACACCAGGGCGACGGCATTGGTTTTGACACTGGAGACCTGGTCTCATTCTCTGAACCCTAACAACTCAAGGTTATCTCGGGCTTGGAAGGGACTTTCTTTTTAATAAACTTCCGATCTGGGAATAATTATAGATTTGTAGGAAAGTTACACATACAGTACATAGCTCCCATATCCCCTTCACCCAGTTTCCACTATCATTAGCATCTTTCATTATCATGCTACATTTGTCAAAATCAGGCAATTAACATTGGTACAGTACCATCAACTAAACTCCAGACATTACCCGGAATTCACCAATTTTTCCACTAATGTCCCGAGATCCTGCATGGAATATAGTCACCATGTCTCTCTAGTCCCCTCTGACCTGTGACGGTTTTTCCGTCTTTCCTTGCTTATCATGACCTTGACCATTTTGAAGGGTACTGGACAGGCATTTCAGAGAATGTCCCTCGATTTGAGGGTTGTCTGATGTCTCAGAACAGACTGCAGTTATGGGGTTTGGGGAATACCCACCGGTGAAGTGCCTGGGAGGAATTACTTCAAAGAACAGGTAGCTGTCTTCAAACTGACCTGCCTGCAAACCAAATAGTGTTCTGTTTGTTCCGTCTGTATTTTTAAGAAATTTGGGCTGAATTATTTCAATTCAGACTTCCAGCTTCCCTTAAGAAACAGAAAGAGCTGGTGACTGCATGCTTGCCTGGCAGGCACAGGCAGGCGCTAAGAAGCAATGGCCTGAGAGGCCCTCCCTGCTCAGCCACTGACTGTTGGCCCTCAGCTCCATGGAGACTGGCTGGATCTGACAGGTTGGGAATCCACCAAACCAGGAGATGGCCTTGTTCGCAGTAGGCAAACGTGCAAACAAGTCGTATGAGCAAAGCGGCAAAACCAGGAGAGACGGAGCCAACTTTGGGCCTGGCCAGTGGGACCCTGGTCAGAGAGATCCTCAGGGACTGTAAGTAACCGGATGGCGTTTGTCATAAGATTATGCAACACTGTGGAGCTGTGGTTCCTGTAATTTGTCTGCCTCAGAGGAGCTAGTGTGTATTGACTTTCTCCTGCTGGAGGCAGAATCATCACTTCGGTTTGCCAGTATTGAAAGTGCTCAGGTTTCTGGAAGAAGCTTGGACTAAAGAACTGAAATAGGCATCTCTATATTGGTTTTATTCTTAATAATAGAGAGTGCTACCACAGATTCATGAGAAATCGATTTGGTCCCTCCCCTTGCACATCTACTTGACCAGTAGCTCTCCATGGAGCCATAGCCAGAGAGAGTCGGCACAATTTTCCTGTTTGTCCCATAAAGAGGAGTCGAACAGGAGGGCGGAGGGAAGCATTGACTAATGAAAGAGCCAACAAAATACTGGCTGCTCAAGTAACTCTTTGCTTTAGCTCAGATTTGCCTTTTCAGAGGAAATTCCAATATCTAGCTTCATAACTCAGATGCATACGTATGGCTTTTTTAAAGCACCCAGAAAAATCCAACATGGCATTAAAAAGTCCAAAATTAGAATATGCTCTTGAGGTCTTTGCCCAAAACACAACACCCCACATTCCTGGTCCTTTCCTCTCTCCTGTTCCGATACCATTCTTGTGCCCATAGCAACATGTGTCACACACACACACACACACACACACACACACAAACACGCATGGCATTTGCTATCTCAACATTTCTGAAAACTTCCTCTTACTTTGTTTGAAAAGCTAAGGAAGTAGGAGGGGCTACTACTCCTGAAGTAGGAAACAAGATTCACTAATGAGCATGATGGTCTCTTTGACCCATTCTCTCAGCAACAATAAAAACGCAGCCACAGTTCAATTTAAGCAAACACCTAAATGAAAATTCAGATTTGCCGTATAGAAAACATTAAATTAATATTAAATCCATTCAATAGTCTCTTTTTTAAAGCATTCGGAGTAGAATTCCTTTACTTAACAGGCTTCTCTCTCAACTATTCCAGAAAATGTTTTTTTCACAGATTTGATAGCACAGGTACCAAGTGTTCCATAAACAATGAGCACCATGCAAAACCAGATTCTAGTTTCCTTCAAAAGCTGAAAGAAGTAAGTTTTAATCCTCTACATCTGAAATGCTAAGAGGCCACAAATGATTTGGATAAACGGACTTCTTCTGCCCCCTGCTGTATTCTAGGTAAATGACAAGACTTCCCAATTTAGCCTCAGGAGAAAGTCAAACTTGGCCCATACTACTGGCATCCTTTCCTAGCATATAAAGACTGTCTGTGACTCACCGTTGCATCTCAGCATATAGCATACATAGCTGGAATATAGCAGGTGTCTAAGTGCCGAATGAGTAGACATACAGGTAAGTACACATTCTTATTTATAGTGGATGGTCAGGGACTTTGGCTACAGTATGAAGATATAAGACAACTGGGGAAAGTTGAAGGCTTATTGGATATTTGATATTGAGTAATATTTTCTTTTAGAAGTGATGAGTATTGTAGTTGCTAAAAATAAATCCTGATGGTTTACGGATACATACTTCGGTATTTATAATTGAAATGAGATATCTGAGATTTCCCTAAAAATAATTAAATTGGGGGTGGGGAGAGACATGTGGGAGTATATAAATGAAACCAGATTGGCTATGTGCTGATAACTATTTGAGTGATGGGTACATGCCAGATCATTACACGGTTCTCTCTCCTTTTATATTTGAAAAATCTTCATAATCATGTCTTTAAATATCTTAAGGACGTTTTCATTAAGTCCTGATTTAATCTGTGGCTGGCACTACACTTCCTTAATCAAGAGAAACACAGTCGGTAGGTACACACACAATGACACCAAAAACAGCCCAGAGGTAGGATCCTGACCTTTTACACAGACATGGCAGTAAGCACAGGAAAGGTCTTGACAGCTCATACCAAATAGTTACCTGCAAGGTGGACAGGAAAAAATTCACTTCTTAATATCTGTTTTTAAATGCATTATTACAGGCAATTTTCACCTTCCGTATGAACAGAATCTTGTTTTCTCCATCTTCTGGTGCTTTTCCTAACACAGCCAAGATGGCTTTCACCTTGCGTTAGGGACATCACTCATCTGTATCTGAAACTTCGTATGGATTCTCACAGTTTCCCAGCCATCTCACAGTACTGTGGTGAGTAAAAAAGTGCTGATGTATGTGGGGGTGCTTTACTGCGCCAGGCAAAGGCTGTGATCCCCACTCCTAACCCTTTTTATACATACCTTTGGGTAATTTTGATCTGGTCAACTGCTAACTTGAGTTCTGATGAGCCCTAAGACATGAAACTACAAGAGCATAGTAGTTGTATTACACTGAAATGTCAAGAATAGATCAATTCCTGTCTAAACTCCAGCAAACTGCAAATCTAAAGCAGACACTCCTAGATCTGGCACATGACTTCGGTAGAGGCAGTGGCAACTCGGTCCTGCTTGGGAAAGCCCTAATTTAGCTTGGTTTGCCCAGGGGCCAACTGCAAGTCCTCACCATGACAGAGGCTCTAGGTGCACTCTAAGCGACAGTCATCTGAGCAGCAAATCGGGCCTCCTGGGAAGGTGGCGGCCAGGAGCACAGCTGCCAGCTCTCCAAACGGGTTTTCACCACCACCCCACATCTAGGACACATGGAAAAACACACAGGCGCACAGGCCAATGCTGGTCGGTGTGGGGATTCGGGCCATGAATGAAACTGCTGAAACCTAAAAGTGTCTCCAACTGACACCAGCTACCGATGCTAGCAGATAAGCAGCTAGTCAAAAAGCCAATTCCCTAGTTAAAAGACTGAACTGCTTAAAGTGACTTTCTGAAAGGCCATTTTGAACTTACATAGTGGACCACTAACAGCAACATCACAGTGTTTGCTGGTATATTTTTAATAGGTTCTTAACCAAGGCCTAAGCTTATTTTTAATCCCATAATGATGAAATAATGTAATTAACACCAACAGCACTCACACTACAAGGGTAAAGTCCCTCCCCTGTCCAATCTGGAAGTAAAATAAGTGAAGTAAGTCCAGCTCAGGGTTCTTTGAAAATGTAACCCTCGAAATGAAATACTGATTTTTGATTCTACAAAGACGATGTTCACTGAAGCAACTAGCTATCTTCATGAGAAATGTGTAAGGCATGCTTATAACAGGGTCACAAATGAACTGCCTCTTCCACAAAAGTAAATTGTCATTTTTTTAAATATATTTTTTATTGATTTCAGAGAGGGAGAGGAGACAGAAACATCGATGATGAGAATCACTGACCAACCGGGAATCGAAATGTGACCTCCTAGTTCATAGGTCCACATGCAACCACTGAGCCACGCTGGCTGGGCCAAATTATTTGCCTTAACTAGGAAGATAAATCACTTGTCCTAAATTATTTTTTTTAATCCTCATCCAAGAATATTTTTCCATTGATTTTTAGAGATAGAAGGGGTAGTGAGAGAGAAACATCAATGTGAGATGCATTGTTTGGTTGCCTCCCGCACGCACCCTGAACCAGGGCCAAGGACCAAGCCCACAACCAAGGTATGTGCCCTTGACTGGAATTGAACTTGGGACCCTTCAGTCCTCAGGCCGATGCTCTATCCACTGAGCTAAATAAGCTAGGGCCTAAACTATTTTTGTAAAAACCCACCTTGTAACATAGATTACTAAAAAAAAATTGTATCATAGAAAATGTACTACACTGAAGTTATTTCAGTCAACAGTTTATCTTTAACCCCTTTTATTGCTTCTTGCTTAAAAATGTTCAGAATCTTCCAGCTGAAACCAGTGTGTTCTTGGAATCCTTTATAGAAGTAATCTTCTCTGGAGAAAGCACACTCCTTCCAACAATACTAAAAAATCCAATGGTTTAGATTTCACAGTCCTTTAGTTTAGGAAAGAGTAAGCTATGTGTCTTTAATTTCAGAAGAATTGTTATTATACAACAAACTTTTTATTTTTTTCATTCATAAAAACAGTCCACAGCATTCATAAAACAGGGTAGTCGAAGAAATAAAAAGAGACACTTTTCAAGTGGATTCTTTATGTTTAAGAACAGATGAGTTGGTAGCAATTTAATACAGATGGAAACAAATACAATCCATAGAAAAACAGGAGTTGAAAGGGGGAGGAAATACCAACCAAGATAAACTTAGAGTTTTCAGGCATGCAATTCAATATCTGAATTTTCTTCACTTAAAAACCAAAGTAGGTGCTTTAACAGGTGTCCTAAAAGAAAGCTACAAAAATATTGCAAATGTTAACCTTACATGTATCACACACAAAAAAATTAATAAATCCTGAGCTATACCCAGGCTAATCACAACAAGTTCTCCCTATCCAAAACAGACACAGAAAAATAACTTTTTACAAGCTTAGCTTAAAGGTACAATACCTTAGAGCTCTCACTTGGGTGTTTCCTGCTCATGCTCTTTTCAATATAAACAAATGTGATTTATGTAATGGAATACATACTTGAAGAATTCCTTAAAGAAAGAATCACAAGTTTCATTTTATATATACAACAAATTTTTAATTATGTACTGAAAATAAATTACAGGAAATAACTTTAAAATGCAACAGAGAACAAAGTCACAATAAACATTCCCATTGGATTCCCTTGGGGGGGTGAGATTGCAGTGCTCAAGGAAGATAAATATCACAAATATATCAAAAACTTCAAATAGTTTATGCATTCACACACCGACGTGAGCCACAAACATTCCTTCACAGGGACTGTACTTATTAGCCTACCACAGGACCAGATTTTGCCATAAACTACAAAACTTTTAATACAAAATTGTTATTTATATATTTATAATTCATATACATGCCCTATCTGTGAGTTTAGAAAATAAAAGCTACACACTGTACAGACACTCTTAACTCATAGCTGTAGGCAACATTTTTGGATGGAATTTCTCCCCCAATAAAATTAATGGCATATTTTATGTACATGAAGGCTAAACTGCATGACAGTTCAGATTCCCAGATATGCATCTCCTTTTAGGGCAGGTTTATAAATTTCAAAAGGCAAGACAAATGTACACCTCAGAATCACTTTCTTAGCTACAAGAGTTGTCATGTAATTTCTGTGAAGTTTCTGATACATGCATTTATGTAATACTGGTATTGAAGGCAGTAAAGCAATATATACTTTTAATGTAGTGGCTCAATAAAGGCTTCATTGTCATTCCAATCTGATTCTTTATACAGTGATTCATAGCTTCTCTAAAAACTAAAATTCAATGGGACACTGTGTTAGAAAGACTCTAAATAGATTTCTTAAAATATTTCCCTGAAATATCCTTTTACATAAAACAAATTTCACTAACATTAGCTTAAGTAAAAAGGAAAAGAAAGATTTAAAAACATGGCACAAATGTGCATGATAAACTAATGCTCCTCAGCCAATTTCCATGCCGTAGGAGCCATGAACAGAATGCTTAAAACCAACCAACAATTTTCACACTCTGTGGCAGCCATCTGTGAAGCCAGTTGTACTAAACTACTTCTACAGTTGATTGTAAACTTTGGTTTATTTGTATTTGAGTTCTCATTGTACAGCAAGCATGAACAAGAGGGAGAGTGGAGTCCATGAGGAGATGAACTGTCAGTCTGTCTTTAACCGGGCATGATGAGACACCTGGTCAGTCAGGCCTGCTTTGATAGAGTTTGTTACAGACTGCCTTATGTTTTCCTCCATCAAATTATCACCCAGGGGCTTCAATACCTGTGGTATGAGAAATGTGCAAAACAAATAAAAACATGAGGTAAAAAAGGAGTTACACATAAAAATAGATATAAAAATTCAATTCAAAGCAATGAGGAAAATAATCAGGAATGTGGAAAATAAAAAGATGCTTCTCCCAAAAAAAAGTTATGATGCTATAAATAATGCAGTTAGACATTTTTTAATGCAACAAAAATCACTTTCCTCTTATTCAAACCATTTACAATTCCTATGAGATGGATGTGCAATTCCATACCCTATTTGCAGCATCAAATCTGGTATGTACACAGCATTTATGCAGACCGGCCCAGACGGTCCTGCTTATTGTCCTACATGTATAAGTGTGAACACTTCAGATAGAGAAAAGAGTTTAAAATACTGTCTAATTTTTCTTCTTGTTATTGTTGGATGGCAGTCTCTGTCGCTGTGCTGATGAAAGAGCACGATGAACCATTCGGCGTCTAGTAACTTCAAACAGTTTGGAAAACACCTAAAACATGGAGTGATTTGTTAGGAGAATCACTGAGAGTGCCTGGAAGTTAGAGTTTAAGACTACAGGAATTTGAGACTTTGTAGGTTTCTCACCTTCCTGGGACTCCTCTGAAGCAACAGAAAAGAGAAATGCAAAATAAAATTTAGACGAGTTTTGTTGACACAGCACAGACCTTCTCTGACTAGTGATCCCCTTACCTCAACTACACTGAAAATAATTTCACCCACTTGAGATTCTTCCATTTAACTGTTTTGTAATAATGGCACCTCTAAAACCTTAAGAATCAATGCTGTATAGGAGATGACTGGTTTTCAAAAGAAGACATTGTACAATTATTGAAATTCTTGTTGCAGAACATTAGTAATGGTCCAAAATTTTAAAGTGGATAACACTTTTGTAAAAAGTGAAGTTGTAATAGCTTTTAATCCATCTTCTATTAGAAGGTATCAAAGGAATGTGAAGAGCCAGACTTTTAAGACAAAAATTTAAATTTAACAAATATCCAAACATAAGCTTCCAAATCGGACCTGAATAAAAATGAGCATTTCTCTAAAGAATAAATTCAAAATCCAAATTAATATAGTGGGTCACATTATAAAATAACATTATTACAAGAAAAGTCACCACCCAATCAACTTTCTTTAAAAAAATGGTTTACTTCTTCAGTCTTTGCATTTAAAGCCAAAACCAATGTGGACCTGCATATTCTACATCTTCAATTAAGCCCAATACTTCATCGGCCCAGAAATGATATCTGAAAATGCCCTATTTTACTGTCCATCAGTAATAACTGTAGCTTTCATTCTGGTCCTCGACATGATGCTAAAGTATTTCATGATGATCACTTTAATGACAACATCCTTAAATGCAATTTTCTGTACATAGGAAATTCTAACATACAGTTGGCCAATATATAACATGGCTTGCCTTAGTAGAAACATGTCAGGTCCGACTTTGATTTCTGGGTGAAGTAAAGATTATGATTAATAGTTGGTTCTCTGTAGTGCTTTGCTTTGTTCATCAGTATTTCCTTGATACAGAGGTCAAACAAAGGTTTTTTTGGTGTAAGAAATCACTATTGGATTGTTCCTTGTAGTATATCAGCAAATCACCACTATCTTCATGATCGACAACGAAGACCTGAATGCCACCTAATATTTTCCCTGGAATATATGCATGCATTGGTTCTTGCCAATATTAGTAAGAAACTTCTTTTGCTTTCCTAAAGTACTGAACTTCCAAACTTCTTTTCCTTACCTTCATAACTCTTTCACCGATTACATTTCTTCTTCTCAAAGAAAGAAATCCTTAAAGACTTGCCCTGCCCACTGTTTGGCAGTTAGGCCTATGATTAAGAATCTGTCCAAAGGATATTACGGATTTAAGCCAACCAAAGCACTCTGAGAGTACGACTTTAAAGAAAAAAAACTCTCTCCCATTCACACTTTATATTCAGATTATACATCCAAAAAAAACAGAAAAATCCTTTTGACATTTTGCATATAAAAGAAAAGTAGGTGCGCAAATATTGTGTGGGAGGAGGGGGAGTCACAGGGATGAGATTAGTCACTGAAAACGAAAAGACAGATACCAACCTGTTCCCATAGTGTTTCAGCAAGCTGATCAATCATTGTTCCAATTTCTCTGAACTCCCCAGAGTATTTAACATATGCCCAAGTACAAAGAGATGTCAGTGCCAAACCCATGACCAGGTTACACAAGACGGCTATAGAGTTTAGACCGATGAAGCCAGTCAGTCCTGAGATTATATACATAGCAAACATGACTGCAAACAGTGTGGCAGGTGTACGAGCAGCATAGAAGATATTTTTGCCATCGTTGTGCTTTATGAAATTTGCATAGGTTTCTTCGATTTCAGCTTCAAGCTGGTCCTGATAACGACGGCAGAAATCATCTCCACCCATTTTTTTAATTGAACGAAACTGTTTAATCGCCACTTCCTTGAGATCCAGATGTTTTCGTTCCAGATCTGAAGGTGCAATGTAAGGCTTGTCTCCACCACATACCTGTACAGACACAATTACAGTACGAAGGTTACATGCTAGAAATAATTCACACTTGAAAGTTCCCTACTCTTAGTGTTGTCTCAAAAAGTCAAACCACCTACATGGTTCAATTTTAAACTTCTTCATTATGTCTCACACATAACCATAACCTACTTATTTATAACCTATATGTTTAACTGACTCGGGCAAAATAAATTTTCCAAATATAACTAATACAAGTAAAGACAAAAATAATTACATTGAAATTTGAACTTGACTTCACTTGACCCACCAATACACCATAAGAGTACAAAAGACTACTGGCAAGGGAGTGGGAAAAAGATAATAAATTAAAAAGATACTTTAATGTTCAAATTAGCAAGCTTAGCATAGAAAATGCTAGTGGCCTTAAGCTAGTGTTAATTACATTAGAAGCTATTAATTAACAGCACTATGAATCATGTGTCATAAAATATTCCAGTATGGTTTGTGTAATAACTTACTACCCATCTCTTGCACTCTATGTGAATTGTTTTGTTAGTTTATTTCCAGCAGAATTAGATAACAGAGAATTAGGAAATGATATAAAATAACACTGTATAAAGAGTACAATTTACTTCAATTAGTTTACATAATAAAAATCTATCTCACTCTTTTAAAATTTTAGTTACAAATTTAAATTTAAATTTTAGTTACAAACCTGTTCCATATTTCTGCAATAAATCTCTCTTGCTCCTGCTACTGCAGCAAGATTATTAGCTTCAGCTGTTGCCTAAAACAATAAAATGTGCCAATTTTATACAAAAAAAACTGATGACTCTATAAATTCTGATCAACACAGTAAGTTATATACAATAAAGAAGTCTGAAAATGAACCAGAGAAAATATTACCAACTTCCGGTTTTCCTTTTCAATGAAACACTAGTATAAAGAATACAGTAACGCTCTTTCTAGCTTCTAATAGAACTGTCTGCCTAATTTTATTTTGCTTAGGTTTGTTAAAATGGGTTTATAGAAAATACCACATACTAGTATGCTCAGGAAATTATAGGCAATTAGACAGACACAAACCTAAAATGCATCAAGTCTCCAGATGTAAAGAATCAAGTATTACCCAATATGGTTCTCTCTCTCATAATCAATATTACACAAGGGATATTTTTAAATGCACAAAACTTCTTATTGGGTGATTTTTATGAGAAAATACTATTTAGTCCACCATAAAGTGGAGAAATTGCCTGAGGTAGCATTAGAAGTAACTCTAAATCATTAATACAAAAAGAAAATAAGACTTATTTCAAACAACATTCACTGTCAAAGATGCAGAGGAAAGGAGAAGTGTGGTCCAGAGGCCCATTTTAAGCTAGCTTCTGCAACAGAAATGTTCCTACACTTTCTGAGCAACTAAAGGGAAGGTATTGAGGATTCTTATTTCTGGTGACCTATCTGTGTGCAAGGTCTGCAATCTGTAGTTACCAAAAACTTCAGGACCCATGACAAGTACTGATTTAAATATCTGATATTTATATGCATGCAAAGAAGCACCACCCCATTTACAGCATTTACCAGTATCTCTAAAGCAAAGATTTTTTTTCTCTTTCACAAATACATACAAATACATACACACTACCTGAAGCATGGACTTTGGATGTGGAAGTTCCTCTCCTTGATAAATTTTAATGTAAGCCTAAAAATATAGAAGACCTGTTATATTGATAGGTTATGCAATTTAGCTCTACAATCCAAAAGAAAGAAAAATCATAATATAAATATAAAAACAATCCACACTAAAGTCTAGGAAAGCCTAGACTTTAAAAATCATCCAGTCTCATTCCAACAAAATTAACCCTATGCTCAACATTATTAAATATATTTTTTTAGTTGATTTCAGAGAGGAAGGGAGAGGGATAGAGAAATAGAAACATCAATGATAAGAGAAAATTACTGATCGGCTGCCTCCTGCACGCCCCCTACTGGGGATGTGCCCTTGGCCAGAATCGAACCTGGTAACTGAAAAGTCAGCAGACCAACGCTCTATCCACTGAGCCACACCAGCTAGGGCTCAACATTATTAAATGCCTATGTTGCTAAATAATATCCTAGAGAAATGTTTCTAAATATAATTCCAACGTGCATAAGTTATTTCTCATATTCCAAAGTTATATATAAAATGCCATCCACTTTATTAGAAGAAACACATAATTCTCCACTACCAATGTTTCAACTAAATATGTTAGAAAACATTATAATTCAGTATTTTACTTTGACCAGCTTAAATTCTCTCTCAGTTTAAGAAAAAAGAATTATGTACTTGTGGTTTAAGAGTAAGAAGGCAAGATGAGAGTTTTTAGTAAGTCCATGTAGGAATCTTTCATCTCAACTTTCTATTGACTAAATTAAGTCATAACTAAACAAAGATAGTATGTGTAAAATGACCAAAAATATACTCTTAGTTAACTGTGTTTTCCCTTCCACTTATCCATAACCACTATGAATAAATAAAGGTCTTGCTTTGTCTATCAAGTTATAAAATTTTGAAAAGAACAGAGGAAAAAAATACTACAAATAATTTACTTGCACTCAGAAACCAGTTCTGAAACTTTCAGCGGCTCTTATCAAGTCCTCAGAACTCTGAGAGAAGGCTTTTGTAAGCGCTCAAGATGGAGAATTATGCTCCCAATCCCTATTGTCATTCACAAATGACAGTGGCATTACAATACAGTGAATGGTTCTTCTCTCCATATCAGAGCTGGAGAACAAGTAGGATAGTTCTATAAACAAAATCACTGTCCAGAAGATACAAGGTGTCTGCTAGAATGTTAAATAACCTTAAATGATGATATACCAAATTCAAGGCAGATATTATACTTTTGCTTTAAAATAAATTTCTTATACATATGTCAGCTACATTTCTAGCTTAAGCAAAGTCATTTAATGTGAGAGTTTTCCTACCTTAAAATATTCTACAAGATCCCTGCAAGTGACTTTAGATCCACTTATCTCTTTTTCCACCAAATTCTCAGGGGCAAGCAGCAATGGCACCAGATTTCGAAGCTCTCGTTTAAAGTCTTCATCAATGTCTAGTGGACGTGAAATCAGTCAATATATTAGTCCAGAAAAGCTAAGAACTACCCATTGGTAAGAGCTCATAAAGTTCTATTTCATGAAATAAGAGTTCACAGTATCTATTACTTAAGTATATTAACTTTAAACTCATCCAAACATGTCATATCCTAGAAAAAAAAATAGCACCCCCAACACTTCCCCTCACACCCCAAGAATTCTTTCAGTCAAATAATAAAGTGTGGACTACACAAACAAATCCCACATTAAGTATTAACTAAACCAGTGGTCGGCAAACTGCGGCTCGCGAGCCACATGCGGCTCTTTGGCCCCTTGAGTGTGGCTCTTCCTAAGCCTTAGGAGTACCCTAATTAAGTTAATAACAATGTACCTACCTATATAGTTTAAGTTTTAAAAATTTGGCTCTCAAAAGAAATTTCAATCGTTGTACTGTTGATATTTGGCTCTGTTGACTAATGAGTTTGCCGACCACTGAACTCAACTATCCCTTTCAGAAGGCAAATAATTCAAAAATTTGTATTAATTGTTAAGATTTTTCCCAGCCATACTGTAAAAGTTTCATCAATCTTTAAGCCTTTTTCCATCATTTTCAAAATAATCCAAAAATAAACATAATGAAGTTATACTACCACCCCTGAAAAGGAGAGACTTAAATCTGGTTGCATCAATAGAATACACTGGTAAAGCTTTATAGCAGAAAGCAACTAGATGAAATACTGAAATGTTCTCAGCCTTCAAAACTTTTAGGACATCAGTGCTGAGCAAGAGACCACATTATAAAATGTTAATCAGTATGATAGCTGTTTGCAAAAAAAACCAATGGAAAACTAGAAAGACCACACAGAGCATTATAATCACATCATTAACAATGCATCAAAATATCCTCCAGTATCAAACACAAAATTTAAGGAATCGTGTATTTTTAAAAACTTTCAGTCCCTAAAAAAGAAGTTCTGATTTTAGCAAGAATGGGAATTCCCACCTTTCAATCTCCCATCAAAACTAGGATTAGTTGCAACTTTAAGACCAGGATGTGGTAAAAGGAAGCAACCAAGATTTGAGAAACAATTGTGAATGTGCTTCCTTACATTCTGTAGCTCTTCATGCTGATTTTGCTTTACCTGAGGGCAGAAGGAGACAGAATGAAGGTGCAAATAGGAGCAAAAAACTTTTTAAAGAAAACACACACATACTCAATGCATGCACACTTAACTCAGATGCTATTCCAGATAGGTGTTTGACAACATAAAATTTTACTAAAGATCCACTTCTGACCACTTTGGTAAGACCCCACTTTGTCTTAAACCAGAAAAGATTGTTTTTTCCCCCCTATGTTAGCTGCCAAGGACATAAAAAAAATAAAAAAATAATAATTAATCATAATATCTAACACCAGAATAACAAATCATGGTTGAGATTTATAAACCAGGTAATAAATTAAGAATCTGCCTTTAAAGTACTTACAATGGCAAAGAGAAAAACAAAGTATTAATCTGCCTACAAATAAAAGGGTCAAATAATAGCTAAAGTGAACTGCTCCAGCACAGTCCAAAAACCTTAGAAATTTGTTAGGATTTCAGCTCTTAGTCCCAATGATTATTTACGATTAATGCTAGTTATCAATGTTTGGGGAAGAGAGATTGCTCTGTATTTCCTGGAAGAAAATCTTAACTTTAGATTTTTAATAAATACTTATCCCAATATAACTTCTCAAAAATCATTCTAAAAATCATACCAAAATACACCATTCATAATCAACAAAACCTGGAAATTACCTAAATCACTATCAAAAGTAGAACTGAAAAATCATTGTTTATTCATACAATGGAATACTGCAGAGCAATGAGAATAAATGAATAAGCTACATGCAACAGTATGGATTAATCTCAGAAACATAATAATGGACAAAAGAAGCTATTCACAAATACATAGTGTATATGATTCCCTTCGTAAAAAGTATAAAAACAAAGCCAGTTAGAGGTCAGGATACTAGTAGAGGGTTTGTGGCTGGGGGAAGGGTGGGTGTCAGTGGATGGAGGTGGGTGATTCAGGATGCCAATAACATGGTGGCTATGTTTAATCTGTACAAATTCATCAAGCTGCACACTGATGATTTTAAGCACTTTTCTATGTTACTTCAGTAAGACACTAAAAATCCTTCTTGGCTTTGAAGTACATAATTCTGAGTTTAGGTAGTATGCCTCATGTGCTGTGTGTTAACTTCTGAACAAACCAGAGAAAATTCTTAATGACTAAAATGATCTCCAACAGTAGGGTCTAAAAACAAAAATGCCTTTCAAATAATCCAAGATTGAGGAGCTGGTTTTAATCTCATTTTAGAAATAAGACAACTATATTGTACCCAAAGTTTATTAATGCGGTTGAGAAACTAAATGTGTCATCACATAGGCAAAGAAAATTGTATTAATCAAAACAGAACCCTCTCCCTTATGAATAAAGGGACCTTTATGTATCTTTTGTGTATGTGAGTGGATGGGTAGTATCTGACATAAGGGTTTCCCAAATAATGCCACGGAGAGTACCTTTAGGAATAAAGGATCATGTTGGCGAGGTTATTTTCCAGGAATGCCTTGGTGTGGCATCTGCATGGGCCAGGAGACTGGATGTTTCGGTTGTAGTCCAGTTATCAATAATTAGTTGAAGTGATCAAAAGCAAGTCACTTTTCTGGGTTCTAGTTTTGTACTTTTTTTTTTTTTTAAAGAAGACTGAACTAGATGATATTTAAGATCCCTTTCTAGCTCCATATGCTGTCATTCTATGAGACAGTATTCCTTGGAGAGATGGCCTCACATCATCTGTGCTCAGTGCATGCACATTACATTATCCAGTCTATTCCAAATGATCAGAAGATCAGCTGGGCCAGAGAGGAACATGCATGCAATCTAAGTAGGTAAGTAAGTCATTGTCCTCTTTTCACCAATTATGTGTGGAGTCATCTGGGCTAATTGGGATACTCAATTTATTCCAAGGATACCTAGAGATTGGTAGTCTAAGCAGCAGTCCAGGCAGCCCACTCCTTCACCTCGCTTGGCACTTACACTCTCCTAAGTGGAGCTTACCTGCAATCTCTTTTCAAGGAATTGTTTTCCACCTTCCAAACCATATGAATGTTCATAAGGGTAACTCCAATCTCGAATCAAAAACATTAATGTCTATACACAGGGGGAAAAAGAAATCATTTTTGCAAAATTTTACCCAAAAAGCCACTATTTTAACAATTGAAGCCAAATAAGGTCCTAAACCAGTGATGGCGAACCTTTTGAGCTCGGTGTGTTAGCATTTTGAAAAACCCTAACTTAACTCTGGTGCCGTGTCACATATAGAAATTTTTTGATATTTGCAACCATAGTAAAACAAAGACTTACATTTTTTATATTTATTTTATATATTTAAATGCCATTTAACAAAGAAAAATCAACCAAAAAAATGAGTTCGCATGTCACAGGTTCGCCATCACTGCCCTAAACAATCCTTATAAAAAAATTGTAGTATTAAATAGTTTAATACTGCTCATAGTTATATCAAGGGCCTACCTAAACTAACACTCCCAGACCATATACCACCAAGCAATTGCCTCCATTTGAGAACTTCGCTATGTTTAAAGAGCCACCACAAGCAATAATGCAGGTTTTTTAAAATTAACTCCCCACCCAAAATGTGACAACCAAAAATGTCTCCAGACACTGGCAAATATCCCGTTAGTGGTAAAAATACCCCAACTCAGAAAAAAATGAAACAGGACCAATAGAGTGTATTTCACCCATATGCACAAAATGAGCCTATAACGTGCCCAAGTATTTCATAAAAGTGATCACTTGAGCCAGACAAGACTGAGGCAGAATTGTTTTTAATAAATCTCTGTCATGAAAGGGCTCCACAGAAGCAAGCAAAGCAGATACTTCTAAAATAACTCCACCCAGATTAATTCTGACAATATTCTGTACCTATCATTTAAAAAACATGGGGATAAAAGAGCAGAAGGGGGGAGAAATATAAATAATTCTCTATGAAACCAAAATAAAAAACAGGATTAACCTCAACTTGCAATACACCACACCAAAGAAGCCTATACTATTTTGTAGTAGTTTATCATGTTAAAAGAAATTTAAGTGACTGTCTTAAGTTTTAGAATTAAATAACATCTAATTAAGAATCTATAGTCATTTGTTCTATTTCCCACTAGTATTTGGTTAGCCTACAATAAGGTGGTGATAACATTAACATAAATTAATATCAATTCTGCTGAATCTATTGCTAAAAATGAGTTTGTTGTAATGACCTGTTTTCAGTTACAAAATAAGATGACTTGATAGCTGTCCATAGGTAACTTTTAAAAAATGATAAAATATTTATTTACCTGAAATGGTTTCTGGTAGATTTCTTCCATTGCAAGCCTGCCATACTCTGTAAATAACTATTAAATTAAGTTATTTTAAATAATGCCTCCAAAGAGATTGAACGAAGACATCTGTAAAACTGTTTTACAACAAACCACTAGATGTCAGATATCATTTGAAAGCCAAGCATTTAATTTTCTAACAGACTGGGTGGGTATATATTAAAATTTAATTAATAAAAAGTTTAATGAATAAGAAGTCATACATCAGTTTAAAATCATGCAGTATTAAATCTTCTTACAATGTTATAAGCTTTTAGGGGTAAAGTCACAATAAAGTAGGAATTTTTCAATACGTGGACATACATTAAGTCTTACGTACTTGCAAGTGCTGAAGATCATCTTCTTGAATATTCTGAGACAAATTATATACCTATTAAAACAAAATTGTTTTTACTGGTATTTTATTTTGAATACCCAGCTGTGTATAGCTTTACTTATGGAAATAAAGGCTACTTTATACCTCAGTACAAATTAATCACTTAGCCACTATCTTAATCCGTGGCACATGAAAAGGATATTCTCTTTTTTCCTAATTGTCAGGATAAAACATTCAGAGGAAAACAGTGGTAGTAAACTATAAAAATCATGAATACATGCATATGGGGCCTAAAAAGTGGCAGACTTTTAAAAAGGTATATTAAGTAGTAAGTTTCTATTTTCCTTCTCAAGGTTACTTTAATGTTATTAAACAGTTTTTTTTAAGTAAAGATTATTTCCAAAATTATTTTTTCTAAGTCAATGAATGTGAGGGGCATAGTTTTACAAAGATAAATTCCTCCCTGATACTAGTACAATCATAGTATATAGCTGATAGTTACTCGGTGGGTTTCTCAACTACCATCGATTCAAATATGGTTCTCTTTTTACATAAGTAAACTCATCGGACTAAATAATTTAACATGAAAATTTCAACAGCCTGTGCTAACTGAAAAAAAAAAATTAATAACAGTAGGTGGCACTCTCGCCCTTTCTGAAATGTTTAGGAAGCTTTCATAGACCAGAGCTGATGACGGAAGGTCTAAGTACTCTCAAGGAAGGAAAATTGGAGAAAAGATCCACTAGGTCCAGTCCTTCTGGCTCAGGTCTTCATAAGGTGACCTAGGCCACCACAGGAGAAAAATGGATGTCCACAGACGTCACTCTGCTAAGAAATAACGTTGTCTAAGAAAATAGGGTTGCTTCAAAGACAGAACAATTTGTTCTAACAGCAAATGAGTGATAATCTAGCTGAATCACTTGGAAGTCAAGAATATAAAAAGCCAATATAGGTCAGCAAAATTAAAATAATATTCTCAGCTGACTAACTCCAAACAGATTACTTAAAAAAGTAACTAATGACTGAAGTAATTAAACTCTAGATTTAAACTTAAAACCAAGAAAATAAATAAATAAACAAACAAACTTAAAACCAAAAGCATGACCAACCTATTTTTACCACACGGGCCTTAGCTTTTAGATAAGAGGTCCAGATCCTTGTCTGAGCCAGGTTGCAGATAGCAATGAGAGACAGGATTTGTTCATTTAGATCATTAGTACTTAACATACTGTGTTGCACTTAATAGATGCTCAATAATTATTTGTTGAAAGTATAAATGAAAGGAGGATCAATTTGTCATTGATCTATCAGCCAGACAGCTTATGTAAGAAGGTGAGAAATCTAGCCTCAAAGACCAGGAGGAAAGCAATAATAAAATATAACTTTAACCTTCCTGGTTATTAATAGCTTACAAAGCACTTTCTTATGCATTACCTCATTTAGATCTCATATCTGACTGCACACAACCACCACATGTGAGATAGGCAAGATGGGTAAAATACTCATTTCATAGGTAAGAAAGTGGATGAGTGACCATAAATGATTATCCAAAACCAAGCCTTCTACTACCATAAAATTGAATAAACAAACAAGAGAAAACCATGGTACAAGTTTTAGGACAGAGAACTCCACCCCACATTATATTTTAAGGCAGTGGTTCTCAACCTTGGCTGCACATTAGAATCATCTGGGAATCTTTTTAAAATCCTGATTTCTGGGCCTCATCCTCCGGAAATTCTGTTTCTTTATTATGGGGTGGGGCCACAAACCTAGTAACAAAGAAACAGAATTTCCGGAGGATGAGGCCCAGAAATCAGGATTTTAAAAAGATTCCCAAGTGATTCTAATGTGCAGCCAAGGTTGAGAACCACTGTTTTAAAGCAAGCCACAATGCCAGCTAATCTGAAGGGCTATACTGTGATAATATAAACACAAAGATGTGGCTTCTGCTTTCCTAAAGGGATTAGCAGTTCTGACACCTTGCAAGATTAGAGAAAAAGAGGGTGAACAAAATAGACAAAGGAGACTGAGGATCCCCAATAGTATCATTTAGTTGATAGTGACAGATATCCCAAGCCCTATAATAAACAGAAGCCAGGCTGAAAAGTACTCCTCTTTTATCTCATAATATCCAAAACTTCCTTCCACTCAGACAGCTAGATACTTCAAATTGAGGAAGAATGGAAATGGGAACTTTAAGACTGGTCATATGTTCCAGATATTACTGGAAAGCAAAACAAAAATTCCAGGAGACTGTGACAGCATCACCTATAACCTACCACTGAGAAGAAACATTTCTTATGTCAGGAGTACATATCTGGCAGCCATATGACTGAATCCAACTAAGGATAACAAGCAATAATAACTTTTCCTTTAAAAAAAAAAGGCATTAGATACTATGAAGAAAAACCAAAGGAATTGGCTATTTATTGGTTTATTACTTTCTTGGCAAGCACTCAAAGTATACAATTTTATACTGTGAGCCAGAACAGCAAACATTAAATGTAAATAGCTCTAACTTTAACCCTTTTTTCTCCGATCAAAAGGCATTTTGAGGAAGAGGAAAGGTATTAGGCTGATCTGAACCAATCATACCACAGCATCTCGTGTCTCACCTGGACTGAGCTAGTCATAGTGCTCAGAGCAAACACTGTTGCACAGTCTTTGATTGTTGACTGGCTATCGAAGGCACCCTGAGTATCCATTAGCAGCACAGCCACCTAGAAATTTCAAAGTTTAAAATACTAAGTAAAATATTCACCAATAGTGACTAAAAAAAATCTATCTATCTATCTATCTATCTATCTATATATATATATATAAAAGCCTAAGTGACCGTTATGACCCAACGACCAGAATGACCAGAACAACCAGCCAACCACTCACTATGACACGTGCTGACCACCAGGGGGCAGACGCTCACACTCAATGCAGGAGCTGCCCCCTGGTGATCAGTGTGCTCCCACAAGGGGAGCGCCACTCAGCCAGAAGCTTGGCTCACAGCTGGTGAGCGCAGCTGCGGTGGCAGGAGCCTCTCCCAACTCAGCGGCAGCACTACCGAGCAGTGGTAGTAGGCACAGCGGGCCGGGATGAGTGCGAGCAGCATGGTGCCCGGCTTGGGTTCCTCCCTAGCCGCCAGCCACTTGGTGCATTGCTACATCCTCCAAGGAGTCCCGGATTGCGAGGGGGCGCAGGCCAGGCAGAGGGACCCCCTTTCCCCCACCTCCACCCCCTGCCTGTGCACAAATCCATGCATCAGGCCTCTAGTCAAATATAAAATAACTAGAGCTAAAATCAGAAAATGTAGATAAATGCTAAAATCAGTAATTAGGACAAGAAAAGTACTCTAAGTTAACTATCTCACAGATTTTGACATAATCCATATAAAGGGTGGGGCAAAAGTAGGTTTGCAGTTGACAGTACACAAAACAGAGTTTATTCTTTTATTATTATTTATTAATTCTTATATTACCTTCCATATGAACAGCTGTAAACCTATTTTTGCCCAACACTGTAAGTTAAAGTTATCAGACATTAATAGTTCTGTATTGTTTTAACTTTTAATACTAGAAAATAGCTCAAAAAAAGAATACGGGAGAAAACACAGTAAGTATAAATATTTTACTTTTGTTCCATCAGGTCTGTCAATCACAAACACTTCATTCCAGACTTGTATGCCTGTTGTTTCTCTTTCACAACCACCTCGCCATGTAAAGCCAGTCAATGGTTCGTTGTTTCCACCAATCCAATTTTGATGATCCTGTTAAAGTCAAGCATAAACGTAAATTAAACACAAAAATTAAGAACTAGAAATATAAAAATCACCCACTCTTTATTTTACAGATGAGGAAGGTAAATCCAGTGAAATTAAAATACACTGGAACATTACACAAGCAGTTACAAAAGCAGTCCCAAATCTCATCTGAGCGGGTCCATCAAATATGGTCTCTCTCACACCTAAACCCTCTCTAATCTGCTCACATTTTCACTCTCTATGCTTCTAGATAAGTGGAGTCACAACACTTTTCCCCATTTTGGAAAGTTTTCTTATCCTATATAATAAAAGCCTAATATGCTAAGTGTCGACCATTCAACCAGTTGGTATGACACATACTGACCACCAGTGGGCAGACGCTCCGACCGGTAGATTAGTTTGCTGCTGGGGTCCAGCTGATAGGGACTGGACAAGACAGGCTAGACACGCCCTGGAGCCCTCCCTCGGTCCCTTCTTGGCCCAGATCATGCACCAGTGGGGTCCCTTGGCCTGGCCTGCGCCCTCTCGCATTAAGGATCCCCTTGGGGGGTGTCGGAGAGCTGGTTTCGGCCCAATCGCCACAGGCCAGGCTGAGGGAGCCCACCAGTGCATGAATCTGTGCACTGGAACTCTAGTGTTTAATAATCATAAAAAATAGCTACCATCTATTTTGACATCAAAGTTCCAGACAGAATGACTGTCAAAAACAGTATATATCTCTTAGAATAACATATACAATGTTTTCACACTAGCTTAATGTTCTCTTTAAAAAAATATGGACTTTAAAAATAACCACAAGACTTGCTTGGAACCTGATTGAAACAATCCAACTGTAAAAGTCTCTTTCAAATCCTAAAAAAAATCTGAACCCAGAGTGGGTATTATATTAGATGGTATTAAATCAGAACAAAGTTGATTCTTTGCTATGATAATGGTATTATGGTTATGTTATTAATAATAATATTAACAGAGTCCTTTTGTTAAATATGCATGTATTTATAGTGAAAGGCTATATCTGCCATTTGCTTAAAAATGTTACAGCAAAAACAAAAAAGAATTGCCTAGCCAGCATGGCTCAGTGGTTGAACATTGACCTATGAACCAGAAGGTCATGGTTCGATTCCTAGTAAGGGCACATTTAAAAAAAAAAAAGAACAAGTGTAACAAACAAAACAGTTGCAAACATAAGAGATATTAATCCAATTATATCAATAATCACTTTAGATATGCATGATCTAAAATAAAGCAATTAAAAAACAGAAACTGTCACTATGGATAAAAAAGACCCAACTATTCATTGTCTACAAAAAACATACACAGTTTAAATATAAAGACAAAGGTAGGTTAAAAGTAAGGAAGTTATACCATGCAACCACTAATCAAACAGAAGCTAGAGTAGCTGTACTAATTTCAGACAGAGCTGACTTCAGAACAAGGAAATTATCAGCATAAAGAGTGGTATCTACACTAATAAAAGACAAAGATGCTAATTGACCATACCTTCACTACACTCATCAGCCGATCAGAAGAGTATGCAAATTAACCCAACAAAGATGGCTGTTAAATTTGCATACTGCAGGCAGATCTCGCTGCGCTGCCCAGCCCAGGGCGGGCGGCAGCGAGATCCCAAGCCACTGCCCCCACCCTCCCCCCGCCCCAGCGCGGGATCTGGGCCTGCCGTGTGCAGC
>NW_005357115.1:822756-826361 GCF_000412655.1 Myotis brandtii
CCACAGCCCACCCCAGTGCGGGATCCGGGCCTGCCGTGTGCAACCGGGGGAGACGGGGCAGGCACCGCGGGATCGGGCTTGCCATCTGCCACCAGGGGAGCGGCTCTAAGCCAGCAGGTGGTTATCTCCCAAGAGGTCCCAGACTATGAGAGGGCACAGGTTGGGCTGAGAGACACTCCCCGCCCCCCCGCCAGTGCACAAAAATTTCTAGTTACATATAATAAAGGAGCCAATTCTCTAAGAAAACTTAACAATCCTTAAAGTGTATGTACTTCACAACAAAGCATCAAAATATGTGAGGCAATACTGAACATTTGAGGAGAAATAGACAAATCTACTGTTATACTTGGAGACTTCAACACCCCTCAATCAGTAACTGACAAATGCAGCAGACAGAAAATCAGTAAGGATATAGCTGAACTGAATAGCACCAGCAATCAAGTGAATCTAACTGGAATTATAAAACATTTCATCCAACAACAGAATACACATTCCTCTGACTCACACAAAACATTCACCCAAATAGACCACATTCTGGGGCAAAAAACAAATTAAAAGGAATAGATTATACAAAATACACTCTCAGACTACAATGGAATTAAACTAGAAACCAATTAACATCAGGGCTGAAAACCCCAAACAATACACTGGCGTCTAAACAACACACTGTGAAATAACATATGGGTCAATAGAGATTTTTAAAACATTTGAACTAAAAGAAAACAAAAATAAAACTCATGAAAAAGCAGTGCTTAGAGGAGAATTTATAGCATTGGGTGCACACATTAGGAAAGAAGATAGAACTAAAACTAATCATCTAAATGTCCACCATAGGAAATTAGAAAAGAAAAGCAATATAACCTAAAGCAAACAGAATACAGGTAGAGCAGAAACCAAAAAAACTGAAAAGAAAAAAACAGGGTATCAATAGGAAAAAAAAAAATCAATGAAACCAAAATATGTTCCTTTGAAAAGATCAATGAAATTTATTTGAGAGAGAGAAAAGACAAGTTAATAATATCAGAAATCAAAGAGGGAGTTAAAATTATTAATTCATGGACATCAAAATGAAAATAAAGAAATATTAAGAACAACTCTATGCCCACAATTTTGATAGCTTAGTTGGAATGGACCAATTCTTTGAAAGACACAAACTACCAAACTACATATACAAAAATAGGATTATCTGAATAGACCTATATCTACTAAAGAAATTTAATGAATAATTAATAGCCTTCTAAAAAATTAATGAACTAAAGCCCAATTTCACTGGTGAATTCTACTAAACATCTGAAGAAGAAATAACAAACACCATTTCTCTATAAACTCTTCCAGGAAATAGAAGCAGAGGAAACACTTCCTACCTCATTCTATGAGGCCAGCATTATCTTAATACCAAAATTAGCTAGACATTACAAGTAAGAAAACTAAAGATCAATATATCTCATGAACACAGATACAAAAATACTCAGTAAAACATTAGCAAATTGAATCCAACAATGTATAAAAAGAATTATATATCACAACTAAGTCAGATTTATTCCAAAAGATGTAAGGCTGATTCAATATTCAAAAAATTAAAAGCATAATCCATCACATCAACAGGATAAAGAAAAATCACATGATCATATCAACAGATGCAAAAGAAAGCATTTGACAGAACCCAACATCTATTCATGACTTAAAAAAACAAAACAGCCCTGACCGGTTTGGCTCAGTGGATAGAGTGTCGGCCTGCAGACTGAAGGGTCCCAGGTTCGATTCCAGTCAAGGGCATGTACCTTGGTTGCAGGCACATCCCCAGTGGGAGGTGTGTAGGAGGCAGCTGATCGATGTTTCTCTCTCATCGATGTTTCTAACTCTCTATCCCTCTCCCTTCCTCTCTGTAAAATATCAATAAAATATATTTTAAAAAAACAAAACAAAACA
The DNA here is from genome assembly GCF_000412655.1 of Myotis brandtii. NCBI lineage: Eukaryota > Metazoa > Chordata > Mammalia > Chiroptera > Vespertilionidae > Myotis > Myotis brandtii. The sequence continues at coordinate 824,686 of NW_005357115.1, forward strand.
AAACAAAAAACTCCCAGCAGACTAGGAATAGAGAGGAACACCCTAAACGTGATTTTTTTTTAATTTACAAGAAAATCTACAGTTAACATCATACAGTGTTGAGAACCTAGATGCTTTCATTAGGATGTCCGCTCTTATCACTTGTTCTCAACATTGTACTGGAGGTTCTAGCCAGGAAAATTAGCCAAGAAAGAGAGATAAAAGGTATTCAGATTGGGAAAGAAAAAGTAGAACTATCTCCATGTGCAGATGAAATGATCTTGTATATAAAAGACTCTATAAAGAATCCACTAAAAAACTACTAGAATAAATGAGTTGAGCAAAGTTGCAAGATATAAGATCAATGTACAAAAATGAATTGTATTTCTATAAACTTGCAATGAACAATCTAAAAATGAAATTAAGAAAACTTCCTTTTATAATAGCCAAAATAAATAAATTTAAAAACCGATAAAATGTACTCTGCAAATTACAAAACATTTTTTAAAGAAATTAAAGAGCTAAATAAATGGGAAAACATCCCATTTTCATGGACAGGAACACTTAATATTAAGAGAGCAATACTCAAACTTTCAGCCTCAAACCAATCAACAGAATCCCAGTTAATCTCCCATAGAAATCTGCAAGCCAAATCTAAAATTCATATAAAACTAGAGGCCTGGTGCATGAAAATTCATGCACATGGGGGATCCCTTAGCCCAGCCTGCGCCCTCTCACAGTCTGGGACCCTTGGGGGATGCCCACCTGTTAGCTTAGGCCTGCTCCGCAAGAACAGATGATCTAAAAGAAATAATCATATCCTTGGGTAAGGATTTTTTAAAAAGGTAATGGTCACATGAAAATTCACTGCCGACAGGGCTGAAGAAACTGGGGGACTCCAGCGGCAGGAGCGCCCCCCGGCAGGACTGAGAGGACTGGGCGCCACCATCTTGTGGCTGTGGGCAACGCCATCTTTTGAGAGCATGACGGTCAATTAGCATATTACCTCTTTATTATATAGGATTATTATATAGGATTGCAAGAGACCTACAATAGATAATCTTGAAAAGGAAGACCAAAATAAGAGAACTCTCACTTCCTGATTTGAAAACTTACTACAAAGCAACAGTAATCAAGAGAGTCTGGTGCTAGTATTAGAAAAGATATATAGGTCACTGAATCAGAATTGAGAGCCCAAAAATAAATTCACATGTCTATAACCAGCTAATTTTCAACAAGGTTGCCAAGACCAATGGTGAAAGAATAGTCTTCCCAACAAATGGTACTGGGACAACTGGATAGACACATACAAAAAAATAAAACTGAACCCTTACCTCACATCATTTTTATATACAGGTATATAAAAGTATTATGTATAATTAGTGAATACATGTTAAACTATGTTAATACAATTATAGCATTATTCATAAGCCTAAAGATGGAAACCCAAATGTCTATTAAGTAATCAATCTATATACATAAAAAGCTAGTGAATAGAACGCCATAACAACCGGAACGACCGGTCACTATGACGCTCACGGCAGCCAGAGAACCGGCCTGATCTGGGGGTGGGGCCAGCCGGCCAATCTCCCGCGGCCCTTCCCCCTGGCCAGCCCCACCCCAATCTGCCCACAACCTGTCCCCCACACCAGCCCCACCCCGATTGGCCCACAGCCCCTCTCCCCCGGCCGGCCCCT
>NW_005357115.1:826384-851153 GCF_000412655.1 Myotis brandtii
CGGGGGCAGGCTGGCCAGCCTGGCCAGCCAACCACTCATGGCCCCTCCCCCAGGCTGCTGGCCCCTGATAGGCCCCTCCACCCCATTCAGGGGTGTGGCTGGCCAGCCAACCTCCCATGGCCCCTCCCCTTCCCCAATTGGGGGCAGGGCCAGCCAGCCATTGCCCACAGCCCCTCCCCATAGCCGGCCGCACCCCCAGCCAGCCCCCCTGATTGCCACCCCTGTGGCAGGGCCCACCAGCCAACCTCCCGCCATCTCCTCCTCCTGACAGGCCCGGCCCCAATCCGCCCCAACTGGGACCGGGCTGGCCAGACCACACCCATGCACAAATTTGTGCACTGGGTCTCTAGTAGATAAATAAAATCTGTTATATCTATACAATAGAATATTATTATCCTAAAAAGGAATGAAGTACCAATAATGCTACAACATAAATGAACCTTTAAAGCAGAGGTCCTCAAACTTTTTAAACAGGGGGCCAGTTCACTGTCCCTCAGACATTCCACACATGCGCACTGCGGGCCCGGGACGAGTCGGCTGCTAAGCAGGACAGGCAGCGGCGGCAAAAACACCCGGCGGGCCGGATAAATGTTTTCGGCGGGCCGCATGTGGCCCGCGGGCCATAGTTTGAGGACCCCTGCTTTAAAGTGCCCTGACCAGTGTGGCTTGGTTGGTTGGAGTGTCATCTGTATCGTGGGTTCAATTCTCGGTCAGGGCACATATCTAGGTTGCAGGTTTGATCCCTGGTTGGGGCATATGCAGGAGACATGTGTGTGTATCTCTCTCTCCCTTCCTCCCTCTCTAAATAAATACATGAATAATAACACTGAGTGAAAGAAGGCAGTCACAAAAGACCACATATTGCCCAGCCAGTGTGGTTCAGTGGTTGAGCGTCGACCCATGAACCAGGGGGTCACAGTTCCCCTCCTAGATAGGGTACCTGCCCAGGTAAAGGCTCAATCCCCAGTGTGGGGTGTGCAGGAGGCAACCAATTGATGATTCTCTCTCATCATTGATGTTTCTCTCTCCCTCTCCCTTCCTCCCTCTGAAATCAATAAATAAAAAAAAACTAAAAACAAACATATTAAAAAAAAGAAAAGACCACATATTACATCACTTCCGACCTTCTTTAGCTAGCATGCCATCTTTGCGAGCATATAGGTTAATGAAATAAATCCAAAACCATTCCATTATTATTTCTCCCCCTTTCATCTCCTAGGAAAACTATAACCCACCATTAAATCAGTACAAGCATGTTATCCTAAAAATCAGACACTGTTTAATGCAATTTTCAATTAAGAGAGATTACTTATATCAGGAATTCTACATGGAAACCTTCTGAATAAAAATTAATAAAAATATTTCAACTTAGAAGCTACTAATTAGGTATGTAACGGCACTCAAGCCCTCATAACTTTCCATGGCTTCAGTGTCTTCCCGAGGAGAGGGGGTAGGAATCCTATTAGCTAGAGACTGCAAATACATGTGTGGGCTGCTATTCCTCCTCTGAACAGCCCCTACTAAGTGATCAGAGATGGAATCACAAATAGCACCTGAGGTGAAACTTATCTGTCATTGCCAGACAAGTGATCTAAGCTTCCTTCCCCTTCTAGCATTTTACTGTCTGTGACCTACTTGAAATCAAATACATTTGCAGTGAACAGCTCAGGCACAGATAGAGACAATACACTCAAACTAACTTAAGAGGTTGGAACCTCAAAATACAGAAATTCTTTATCATCTTTAAATGTACAGTGTACTTTTAAAAGGATATGCCACTATTTATACATTCCTCTATTTCAGATGTGAAACTCAGGGGGGGAAAAACAAGTTTAAGTGGAAAAACTTTAAAATACTATCTCTTTCTCAATTTCCAATATAATAGTATTCTTTAATATGAACTACATTCTGATACTCAGGCATACTTGAATATTCCTGAAGAGACGCCTATAAAAAAAAAAATTTCCTGAAAAGCAGATGCATACCCAGTTACAGATTTATATAGAACTCAAAAAGGTGAGCACCTTGACCAATATTTAGACCAGCAGTCGCCAACCTTTCAGACCTCATGGACCACCGGTTGGCGACCACTGCTCCAAAGGTTTCCTTAAACCAGCAGAGCCCAACCTTTCAGACCTCACGGGCCACCAGTAGCCCGCAGACCACCGGTTGGCGACCGCAGATTTAGACAATTACATAATTCTGTCAAAGTGTTATTTCTAGCATCTTTATGTGGCTTCTAAATGTCAAAATGTCAAATGCCCCCAATAAAGCCTTCCCGCTAAATGATCCATTCCAAATTTCCAGTTCTTTCTTGGTCTCTATCAAACTCCCATTCCCTCTACCCAACTTGCAACTGTTATAAAAACATTCTGATTCAAATGGAAAAAAACTTTTTTTTTTTTTTTGCCTTTTTCAGGGAAAAAGTCAGAGTCGGAGGGGTGCAAGAGAAGAGGGAAATAACAGTTGTCTGGCACCATAAAAAAGTGAAAATATGTAAAGAAAGGGAGCTCATTGGCCAAAATATAAAATAAGTGCTTACACAGGCCAAGTATTGTGCTAGGTACAGGAGATATGGTATTCAAGATAAGGCCCACCATTGACAGAGGTTTACTAGCCAGAAAAAATAAGTAATAAAGTGGTATCAAAAAAAGTAGTATCGCCAAACCGGTTTGGCTCAGTGGATAGAGCATCGGCCTGCAGACTGAAAGGTCCCAGGTTCGATTCCGGTCAAGGGCATGTACCTTGGTTGCGGGCACATCCCCAGTAGGAGGTGTGCAGGAGGCGGCTGGTCGATGTTTCTCTCTCATCGATGTTTCTAACTCTCTATTCCTCTCCCTTCCTCTCTGTAAAAAATCAATAAAAAAATTTTTAAAAAGTAAAAAAAAAAAAAAGTAGTATCAAAAGAATACATGACCTGTGACTTGAGTATAGGGAGGAGGACATAACTTAGTCTTAGACATCTGGGAAGGCCTTCAATAGAATACATGACCTGTGACTTGAGTATTGGGAGGACATAACTTAGTCTTAGACATCTGGGAAGGCCTCCTGTGAAGATTAGCCAAGGGCACAGCAACATTTGAGAAAAAACATGACACACTCAAGGAACTAAAAACTAGAGGATACTTTTATAAACAAAGGCAAGAGATGAGTCTAAGAGAACATGGAAGACACTATAAGGGACTCAACTTCATCTCAAAAAGTAACCATCACTGAAGGTGACTTGAGGAGCATAGATGTCCTTCTACAAAAGTCTCTATCAGCCTACCCCACCCACTGGAAAGGTGTTCAAGAAGGGGAGGGTATGAGGAAATAACAAAAAGGGAGAGATGAACGGTACTTCAGAGACTTTGGAGTATATTCAGGCATCTTGGATTAGAGCTGCAATGCTTGGAACATAGATGCTCAATCTTATGCATCAATATCTATTATAAGCAAAAAGGAATTATAGAGATGAAGAGCAATCAAGAGATCAAACATATATTACTGTTGTAACTGAAAAGTCTTATTAAGAACTGATTTTTGTAAAACTAAAAATACAGCTCTTACTAGTTTTTGTCTATTAGCTTTTAAATAAAATTGGTTGGTTGGTAGAGTTTGTTGTTTTTAATTGGGTTCAATTTAAAAGACACTATTCACCTTGTTATACATATATCTAAGCATGAAGTCCAGTAGAAATGATTTCCCTTTACGAAAAGCTCCTGCCACGGATACTACCACTATGTTAAGATCACGAATGTGCTCCTGTAGCAATATCTGCTCCAAAGCTTCTTCATCAAGCTCAAAGTTATGGTCATCTTCATGAGCAAGAACAATCTGTACTGGACATGGTTTCTTCATAACCTCATCAGAGTTTACTAGGTTCTCATCTTCATAATCCTCACCTAGAATTTAAAAAGAGAAAAACATTACTTGAATTCCTGCATTACAAACTTTTTCTAAAGGATCATAACTAAGGCAAAATTTCAATTAACTTCCCATACCACCCCCCCACCCCATCCCCCGCACCACACACACCTTATAACCATCTGCAAATATTTACAAGTGATGGTCAAGTAGAGGTTGGATTTCCCATTCCTTCTATAATAGGACCAAGAATACCAGTAAGATTTCCCACTATATCTACAATAATAAAAGCGTAATATGCTAATTAGACCGGACAGTCGGACTACCTTCCGGACGAAGCCGGGGCTGTGAGGGCCAAGCCCCTTGCACGAATTTCATGCATTGGGTCTCTAGTATACAGATAAGCAGCAATGCTAAGTATGGCTTCTATCTCAATTAAGTCTTTAACAGCTAAATGTGAACAGTAGATGTTGCTGCATTATTCCATAAACGACTTTTGCTACTGTATGCACACAGAAACTAGTTGGGGGTGGGAGGATCAATTGCACCTAATAATTCACAATCTAATTTTCCTTGTAGGTATTGCCTGAAAATTATTCCAAGTTACAAAGATTAAAATATGTATGAAATGTAAACACTTTTCATTCTGAAACTTTAGAGGGCTATGTTAAGGTCCTCAGAAGTCTCCAAAAATGCGACTATGATAAAGCTAACGAGTCCCTAATTTAATTAGAGTGACCCAATAGTACATGATAAAGCAAAGCACGGGATTAATGTTTAGTGCAGCGGTTCTCAACCTGTGGGTCGAGACCCCTTTGGCAGTCCAATGACCCTTTCACAGGGGTCGCCTAAGACCATCCTGCATATCAGATATTTACATTACGATTCATAACAGTAGCAACATTACAGTTATGAAGTAGCAACGAAAATAATTTTATGGTTGGGTCACAACATTGTATTTAAAAGGCCAGAAGGTTGAGAACCACTGGTTTAGTGGAAGATACAAGAAAAATGGTCAGTGAGGTGCACAGTTCTAACTTAGTTTCAGCTACCTCCGGTGTTCTTTTTCACCAAATACCACAGCCACCACCTTCAAAATTACACAGCTCGCCAAAACAGCTACATAAACTCTTCCTTGTCCACCCAGCACACCTGAAGAAAGTAACTCTTGCAGAAGAACTTTACTGAACAATGTATCTCTCTCAACTGAATGGGAGTAAAAAGCCGGGTCAGGCTGTAAGCACAGACGACAAACAGCAAAACTAGTTAAAGCCTAAACTGGCAAAGCCTAAAACTGAAATTGCTTTACTTTCAATACTCTACCCTGCTTTTGTGTCCTTTATTACAATTAGGATTCCCACAATAAGGATCAAAATTCAAATTTCTAACTATAAACACTATGACCAACTCAAAACCAAGGACTGTTGGCAATTAGCTGATGCTAATCATGCAGTTAAAAACCAACCTGGAGTTGTGCTTAGCAAAAATAGATGCACTCGGCTCTCCTTTTTTGTTTGGTACATTTTCTTAAATTTTGGAACTTTTTGCTTTCACTATAATCTCAAAAAAAGTAAATCACCATAATGTCAAAAATGTTTAAGTAAAAATATTGTCACTCTAGAAATAAAGCATGGCACTTTAAAGTCTACAGAAGTGAGGAATAAAAGAATACAAATTATCTTCCAAGTTCAAACTATCATGTTCAACAAAGCACAGTTGTGAAGGACAAGGAAATATAACTGAAGAAAGCATAGACCTCTAGGTCAGTACAATTACCAGTAACCTTGTTAAATGTGACAGACTGACTAACAATGTGGACAACTTGATAGAATGCATATCCGCAAATCCATACAACTGAATCAAAGAGGCCATTTCCTTATAAAGGCACAATCTACAGTCTTCAAATGCTTAAAAACTGAACAGGTGAGCTAGTAAAGGAGTAAGTTTTTAGCTGAAAATATTATTTGAGAAGTTTAGGAAGATAACTGACTGGCTCTGAAATTCAGTGGAAAGTATTAAGTGCCATTACAAATGCACTGTTGCCTGGAAGAGAAGAAATTGCTATTTGAGATCACTGTCAACAAAACAGAATTTCTCAGAAAGTGAATGCATTAGTAAAGCCAAGAAAGAAAAGAGCAATGCAGAATTTCAAAGCAAACTTGATCTGTTAGAATTTCACTCAAAATAGTTCACCAACAAAGCACTTTCAAAGTGGAAAAGCAAGAAATCATTGAAGAAAAATTCTTCTCTAGCATTTGTTACTCACAGTTTTAGAGCATCAACAAGAAAAGTATGAACTAGATAGTCACTCTGGATATAATTCTAAGGTCTTTATCAAAATAATGTATTAGCATTATGTATGTAATGATTACTAGATAATATGTTTATTTGAACATCTAGTTTATATTCCTAATGTTCTTAAAAGACTGTCCAATATTCATTTCTTTTCAAGATCAAGTATGATACAGAATGAAACAGATTTCCTAAATCCAATTCCCAATTAGAAATAACACACACAGGAACCAATTAAGTAGTGTCTAAAGTCCTGCATAAATAGAATCCAGGAAGTCTTCACTCTAGAAATGGGGACTACAAAAAGGCAGCAATGCACCATGATTTTGAAGACTACTAGGTGAAAAACTGATGGGATCCATCAGCGATTTTCAACTTTTTTCATCTCATGGCATACATAAGCTAATTACAAGGTATGTGCAGCACACCAAAAATATATTTTTTTGCTGATCTGACCAAAGAAGGGTATAATTTTGATTCATTCACACCAGATGGCTATTATTGTTGACTGTTGTCATCTTTTATTTGACAATCTAAGAGAAAAGAGGTCAGTGCTCCTGACTAAATAGTCAGGTATTGCATGTTTTACAATTTCCTGCGGCACACCAGTTGTAAATCGCTGCCTTATATACAATTATAGGCACCCAATTATTTAGAAAGTCACTTTGGAGCAAAAAGGGTACTGCGGCTCGGCAAACCGCGGCTCGCAAGCCACATGCGGCTCTTTGGCCCCTTGAGTGTGGTTCTTCCACAAAATACAGGCTCTTCCACAAAATACCGACTTCTGCGCATGGGCCACGAAGTTTCAATCGCACTGTACGTGCGCACCTGCACGTGGTATTTTGTGGAAGAGCCACACTCAAGGGGCCAAAGAGCCGCATGTGGCTCGCATGCCCTGGTTTGCCGACCACGGGGGTAGGTAATTATTACTTTTCTTTTTTGGTAAATCAATCAAAAGTGTGCCTATTTTTTGGTCAGATTGGCAAAAAATACTTTTTTGGTGTGCTGCAGAATTGTAGTAATTAGTTTATGTGTGCCATAAGATGAAAAAGGTTGAAAATCGCTGCTCTAGATCTAACTACAGGGAAGGAAATATAGGAAACACATTCACCACAACCAGAGATGGAGTCAGAAAACTCTAGAATATGGGAAATTCCATGAACAAACAAACCTGAACAAATAATTTGCAAAGCAAAGAGGGGAGAAGGGGGAAGAGTACCTACAGAAGAGAGAATTAAGAGGCTTATCAACCAAATGCAGTGTTTAAGCAAAGCAAATATAAAAAATTTCAAACAAGAAAATATGAACTCAGAATATTTGATATTAAGAAATTATTTTTCTAGTGTGATATGTGCTATGTTTTTTTAACATCTTAATCTTTTAAAGACACAAAATAGTCATACAATCTGCTATTTGCTTCAAAATAATCTAGTGGGAGGCTGGCTATGAGAGACTAAAATAAAGTGGCCATTATACTGACAATAGTTGAATCTGGGAGATGTGTCTACACAGTTTCCTTATATTATTCATTTCTGTACATATTTGAAGATTTCTATTAAAAGAAGGGTGTTTTTGTTAAGTAGGGAGTCTAATAAAGGCTTTATTAGGAGATGAAGCAGATTTAAACGTTTTTAAAAGAGAGATTCAAGCCAGTGCTATTAGAAGTGGAAGAAAGTCTCTAAAATACTTTCTCAGCCTATCTTCTACTTTCACTGCATTTTGGTGATTGGGGGGTGGGGGGGACAGGAGGGTGCATGGAGAATTAAAAAAAAAAGGTTTTCAATATATATAAGACAAGATCAAGTGACTATAAAATTCTGTGACTACCCCACCATTCACCTCAACCCACTTCTCCAGAAATACAGTTCTAAATTCACATTAATTCTTGTCTCCTAATATCTGGAATCAAGAACCCTACTCTAAGAAACTCATTATCAACTGGCTAACTAAAAGAAGGTACTCACTTTTTAGTAGAGAAAATTAAAAGGAATCAGGTTTAAAAATCAAATCCATTAAACATCTTACAAAGAAAACTTTAGGCCCTGGTGGCTTCACTGGTGAATTCTACCAAACATTTAAAGAAGAAATTATACCAATTCTACACAGACTCTTACAGAAAAAAAAGAGAAGGGACCATTTCCCAATTCATTTTATAAAGCCAGTATTATTATTATCCTAATACCAAAAGCAGACAAAGATATTATAAGAAAATAAAACTACAGATCAATATCCCTCATAACAGACATAAAAATCATTCATCAAAATCCAGTATTCAGAATATATAAAGAACTGCTACAACTCAATAAGTACAATTCCATTTTTAAATGGACAAGAGATTTTAACGGAGACTTCAAAGAAGATACATGAATGGCCAGTAAGTTCATGAAAATATATTCAACACCATTAAATGTTAAGAAAATGTCAATTGATAACACAATGAGATACCACTATACCCTCATTAAAATAGCTAAAATTTATAATAAGATTGACAAAAGAGTTTGTGGGAGTAATTGGCACTCACATATATTTCTGGTGAGGGTATAAAATGATACAACCACTTTGAAAAACTTTCTGGCAATACCCTATTTACAGTTAAACATACACTCACCATACAACCAGCAATCACACTCCTATGTACTTAAAAGAGAAATTAAACATATGACAACAAAAGGCTTGAACATAAATGTTCATAGCAGCTTTATTCATAACGTCCATAAACTGGAAACAACTCAAATGTTCATTTACTGGAAAATGAATTAATTGTGTGTTAAATCCATACAATGGATTACTACTTGGCAATGAAATGAATTACTGAAATACACAATGACACAAATAAATCTAAAAAGCATTATACTATGTGAAAGAAGTCACATGCAAAACATTATAGTGTCTGATTCAATTTAGAAACAGCAAATCTACAAGTAACAAAGCAGATTAGTGATTGCCAGGAAAGAAGATAAAGAGAATTGACTACTGCGGACTGAACATTTGTGTACCCCCACCTCCCCAAATTCGTATGTTGAAGCCCTCATCTTCAATGTGATGGTACTTGGAGGTAGTACCTTTGGGGGATAATTAGTTCATGAGGGTGAAACCCTAATGTATGAGATAGAGACTTGGGAGACATGATCTCTCTCCACCATATGAGGATACAGTAAGAAGATAGCCATCTCCAAAACCAGAAAGAGGGCTCTCACCAGAATCTGCTGGCACTTTGATTCTGAACTTCCCAGACTCCATAATTGAGCAGTAAATGTTGCTTAAATCACCCAGTCTATGGTAATTTGTTATAGCAGTCCAAGCTAAGCCAACTAAAACGGAATACAAGGAAACTTTTTGAGATGGAAACGTTCTACATCATGAGTGTGATGGTGGTGGTTCACGCCTTATGCCCTGAGCTATAGGGATGGGTTCAGGTACCTGCTACCCTGAACTGGAATAAGTGCGTTGGAAAATAATAATCTTGTTTCTATTCTTTTTGAATGTATATATAGCTCATATTTATTTCAATGTATAATATTAGAAGTGTTTGGGGTCTTTCTTTGTAAGTTTAGTGATGTTTTATAACCAGAAATGTGCTTGGTGATATTTTATGACCAGAAATCTGCTATGGGAATTTAACTCTTGTTTTTTATCAATTAGCTTATGGTAAACTTAGTTATGCTATATGTAATTTCACTGCAGTTTTAAGAACCCATCAAAATTAAGTAAGAACTTGCTGTACTTAAAATTAAATCTAACATATCACTCACATGGGTTTTGGACATTATGCAGCCAAACTCACCCATTTTAAAGATAAGGAAAACACATGCCTAGACCACTAAAGGGCCAGGTCTTATTAATTTAGTATTATTTCCTCTATAGCAGTGCTTCGCAAACTTTTAACATGCACATGAATGACCTGAGGATCCATGTTCTGATTCAGTAAATCCAGGGTAAAGCCTGAAACTGCAAACTTCTAACTCCAACATGATGCCAACACTGCTGGTCCTCAGGAAATAATAGAGTACCCAGGATCACAATATTTACAGGTGTTTAGTATGTAAATATCATTTTATTTCATTTCATGTAGTTTCAACTGATGTTAAAGTTCCCACAGAAGAAAAAAGTTTAAGCTCAACTATAATCATCCATTCTTCCTGGGAGACCACTAATACTATGACACAACTAACCACTCCATCCTGGCTACCTACTTTAAAAATGTAAATATAAGAAATATTTTAATATGTTGACATGATATATAGCTAGAGTTGAAAACTACTGGTAAGGAATCATTATCAGTCACCTGGGTAAGCTTTTATAGTAGTGCTCAACTTCCCCGCCCGGGCCCCAAATAGGTACTGCCTGGGGTAAGAATGACAAAGACACAAACTTGGACTTCAATAAACTATGTTTTTGAAAGAGAGAAGAAGCTATTAGCCAATCAGTTACTAAAAAAAAAAGGTTTGAACTATTTGCTCCTATAAAATAATGTTATTAAAGAACTCATAAAGTTAAACTTCTCTCATATGAAACTGGAACTACAATGCAAATTGCCAAAATAAAAACTTTATAGACTCCTGCAGAGGAACTATTAACAATGTCAGATATCAGATATGTGGGGGAGAAAGAAGTTTTACACTACCCTCTTTCTAGAGTCTTACAGCTGGTCTATTTAAATTGATTTGAGACAAAAAAAAATTTAATTATATATTGATATGGGAACCCCCACAAACATGACAGGTTCAGAGACAGAAAGTAAAATAAGCGTATATGGCAGCCTGAGCCAAGAAATGAGGTAAGATGCCTTGAGGCTTCAGAGGGGAGAAAGGTCATTGGCAGGATGGTGAAAACGGAAGTTCAGTAAGTAGAAGTTTGCCCTGCCCTATAGATAAGCCATAAAAGGTTATCTCTGGTAATAACTCTTATTGTGGGCAAGGCCCCCAATTCAGATTTTTCTAGGTAATTAAGGAGGGGTAGCGTCTCAACTGCCTTCAGCACAAAATAATTCATTGGCCAAACTGGCACATCTTGGGGAGGCCTATTCTGAGCCCCTTCAGATAACGTCCCCCATTAGCTTTACCCCTTTGACCAACAAGACCATCCTAAATCACCAAGTGTTAAAAATGCTTTTAAAGAGTATATAATGTAGTTCATCTCCTTCGTTCATTACTATCAAGTCAAGAGATAAACAAAAAGTTGTTTTCCTATAAGATTTACATATTATTTTGCACTTGAAATCTGTTTCCATAGTAACCAGCACTGATGCAACAGAATTTCTGCTGTTCCCATTTTAAGAACACTGAATCATAAAAATTCCTTCATGCATTTATCTAAATAGATGAAGACAAATGTAAAATAGATTACAAATATATCAGCTAAAAGTATTTTCCCAAAGCTTATCATCAAATATTAAGTAGTTCTTAAAGAATACATTTGGATATCAGTGTACTTTGAGATAAAAAATATTTTTCAACTTAAATTAATTTTAAATTAGATATTTTAAATGAGGCTGGAGTTTATAAAGCAATTTTGTTGGCTAGTTAAGAGATGCTAAAATGAGTAATGGCTCATGGAACTCTGAGCAACAACACAAATTCAAAAAAATTCTATTTAGGCTCTGCAACTTAAGAGTCCTCATTTAGGTTCTTCTCTATTTTCTTCTAAAGGAAAGTCTTGCAGAAAATCTCACCCAAGTCACCCCAAGACTCTTGCATCTGCTCTTTCTTTGGGGAGTGGGGGTATACTGTTCCCTGGTCCAAATTTTTAAACAATTAGAGTACACAGTAGTGAAACTTATTCAATTTAATTTTTAGGTAACTTTGTTCATATGCTAGAGGAATTCTTACATATATGCACATGAAGAAAGAGACAAGGTCTCTTGTTTCCTGAAGCATTGTTTGTAATCGTAAAAATAAAAACTGGAACCTAAATATCCATGAATAAATAAACCATGAAATAGAGAATTGAAATTATGAATAAGATCTAAATGTGCACACATGGATAAACCTCAAAACCAATGTAAAATGAATAAAAAGTCAAGCCACAAGTACATAGGTTAAACCACTTACTAAAAAAATTTTTTTAATATGCCACAATTCTATGTATTATTTAGGGAAAATATATAGACATTTTACGGAACTATTTAAAAACCAGGAAACATATATATCACTTCAAGAGAGGCATATATCTGTGGGGGAAAGGAAGGAGAGAGATGTTGGGAGAACCCTTCAACTATACAGTAACACTTTATTTCTCTTTAAAAAAAAAGGGATTCTAAACAAACATGGCAAATATTAACAGATCTATGCAATGGACATTTGGGCATCTATTACAGTTTCCTGTCATTTTAGTAAGTTTGAAATATGTTACAATTGTTTTTAATGAAGTATTTTAAACTGCTTCAGAATTTACTTTCACTGAGACTCTTATGACTCTAACTTATGCCAGGTACTGTGACAGGAATCCTCTCAACAACCCTGTGTTTTAACAATTATTCCCATTTCAGAGAGAAGGAAATGCGGATATTCAAACAAGTTTAAAATTTCTTTTTCTTGAAGATTCTACAGCTGAAAGAAGTATATGCATCAAGATTCCTACCTAGGTTTTTATATACCAAACTGTCTTTAAATGTTACAAGACCAACCACTGTTCTCACTCAGGTGGTATAGTCATAGAAAGGAGACTAAATCAGTCCTACTTTTGAATTATGCTTTTCACTTAAATCCCTGATATCAGCTCATCCATTCTTTTTTTTTTTTCCTATTGATTTTTTAGAGAGAGTGGAAGGGAGGGAGAGGAAGAGAGAAGAAAAACATAGATCTGAGACACATCAATTGATTGGTTGCCTAACAAACACACCCTGACCCAGGGCAGGGAAGAACCCAGTTACATGCCCTTGTTTGGGAATCAAACACGAGACCCTTCAATCCACAGGCAAACACTCTAACCACTGAGACAAGCCAGCCAGGGCATCATCCATTCTTGTTGTCAGTAAAAAAATAACAAGTACAGATTATTTGTGGTTTAAAGGGTTTTATTTTGTTTGGGCAAAGTGCATTGGTAAACATCTAGTATTCGAGATTTCTAGATCCTTAAAGTTCTGAGTCATACTGGATTTTGGGACAAAAACTAGAATAACTAAAATAATCAAAACTACAGATACACATAACTCTTCCCTACAGATCAACAGGGAAATATTTTGCTACAGAATGGTCAATTCATCTGTAATTTAACTATACATGGGACTACAACTGAGTTACACTGTCAGTATTTAATTAGGTACAGCCACACAATAAAACTGTGAGTCCTATGCACACTAAAGCTTAAGAACCACCAGGGTGGCTTGTTTAGAATACAGATTCTTGGACTTCTCGTCCAGTGTTGAGACAGCTGATTAGATATGGGGTCCAGTAATCTACCTTTATAACAAACACCACACTGAAAACCACCAAGGTAATTTTGATTCAGGGGACAAAAAGAATACAAGTGTGGGGGGGGGGTATATATAAGTCTTGATTCTCTCAATAAATATTCACTGAACACCTGCTAATATGCAAATCGACCAAATGGTGGAACATCCGGTAGCTATGACACACACTGACTACCAGGGGGCAGACACTCAACACAGGAGCTGGAGCGCCGCTCAGCCAGAAGCCCAGCTGATGGCTGGCGACCATGGTGGTGGTGGCGGAAGCGCTAAGGATGTCCAACCGCTGGCTTAGGCCCCCTCCCCACCACAACTGGACATCCCCTGTGGGATCCTGGACTGCAAGAGGGCACAGTCCGGGCTGAGGGACGCCACCCCACCCCCCTCCAGTGCATGAATTTCGTGCACTGGGCCTCTAATAATAGTATAATATCTCTACATAATATCTCTATATATAATCTTCAAAATCACTTTGTGGGGTAGCAATGAGTTTCCTTGTTTGTATAAAGAATACTGAGTCTCAGATTAAGCAATTTGCAAGAACATAACATTTTAAAGCAGTGGTTCTCAACCTTCCTAATGCCGCGACCCTTTAATACAGTTCCTCACGTTGTGGTGACCCCCAATTTCATTGTTACAAATTGAACATAATTAAAGCATAGTGATTAATCACAAAAACAACATGTAATTATATATGTGTTTTCCGATGGTCTTAGGCGACCCCTGTGAAAGGGTCGTTTGACTCCCAAAGTGGTCGCGACCCACAGGTTGAGAACCGCTGTTTTAAAGTAATCAAATAGGGATACACACCCAGGTCTTTATAATAGTCAAATCCATCATCTTCCAACTGTGCCAACCAAGCAAGTTTGTTGAATAAACTCAAAGCAGAATTCTTACGTGCTCAAGATTTCCAGAAAATTGAAAAAAGTTACCAAAAATATAATTTGTCGCCCAGGCCCATGAACCTGGAGGTCACAGTTCAATTCCCAGTCAGGGCACATGCCCGAGTTGCCAGCTTGATCCCCAGTAGGGGGCGTGCAGGAGGCAGCCAATCGATGTTTCTTTCTCATCCATATTTCTATCTCTCTATCCTTCTCCCTGCCTCTCTCTAAAATCAATAAAAATGTATTTTTTAAAAAGAATCAACCAATAAATGCATAAATAAGTGAACCAACAAACCAATGTTTCTCTCAAATCATTAAAACAAATTTTTAAAAACTACAACTTTTTAACAAAAAAAAGAGGGGTATATCTCTCATCTTTATAACAAATTTTGGCATACAGCTATTTTCCCCATTACTTTCTCCAAAATTTCCTTGTCAAAACATTTATACAGTCACCCATTTGGGAAACAATTCTTTTTCATTCATAAGCTTTATTGAAGGGCAAGTTTTAAGTTGTAGATTTTTAAAATATAAGATGCAGAAGCATTTGGGATCTTGCTCTCTAGCATATGTCATCAGTTTTGGCTCAAATAAACTCTAAATAAATAAATAATGAAATAAAATTTTATTTGCCCATCTTTGGTAAGCTATGCATACAAATATTTATATGTAAGATAAATAAATGTGTAACTCACTAGTTCATATTCACTGACACAATGACTTATACGATGTGTCATGAATAAGTGAGAAAGGTCCCCATCCTACGTACCTCAAGCCAGTAATTAGAGAGCAAGGCACTATGCTAGATACTAGAGATGTACAATTTGCCAATAATAATCCTAACTCCCAAGGTTTGAACACAAACAAGCATAAAAGAACAGCATAAAGAAAATGCTATATTGACTATTTAAATTAGGGTTATCAATGAAGACATCTTGGAGAAGGCTGCAGCCCTCTGAGCCCTGAAAATCAGATTAAGGCTAACCTTAAAAGTTTAGGCTAAGAGTACTGGCATTATCCTGAAGAGAGCAAAGGAAAATTTTGAAGCAGAGGAGTGATAAGATCAAAGCTGTGTTAGAAAGATAAGGTGAAAGTGATGAGTGAGTAAGAAGTGTAATGAGAGTCTAAAAACAGAGAAATCAGATATAAGGCAACTGGAAGAGACTGAGTATAAGGTGAGAAGCACAAAGCGAGGAGGTGACAGTAAATAGAGAAAGTGATGCATGTAAGAGCTAACTAGTTCAACATACTTCTTAGGACTAGGCAACAAATAATACTAAATTACTCCATATTTTTTATGAGACATTCTCTTTCTTATAAGCCTTTATAAAGCAACAATGCATTAAATTTCTATTTTCAAAAATATTTTTGATACAGTGGCTACAAAGTTTTGTAACACAGGGAACAGGAATCCAAAGTCAGAGTAGGTTTCCTTGACTCAGGCAAATAGTTTAAACATTCCCTTTTTGGCCCCCCAAAATTAACTCCATAGTAAGTCAAAAGACATTGAACCCACAAAAGAGCTATTGAAATTTGGGATAACCAGTTAGGAAAGGAGTCACTAAGATTAATAATAACAATGCACACAGGACCCAAGCTTAAATGTAGAATAGGGTTTTCATGACAAATCTCAAATTGGTATCTATCTGCCAAGACTCTGGAAATAAGAAGCTTAAGTTCCATTTTGCCACAACACTCTACCTCAGATGACTTGTTAAAGCAGCAGTTTAAAAAAGGGGGGGTGGGGGGGGGAACTATACACTCAAATCCCAAACTTGGCTCAATAAAGGCAAAATTTGTAAGGAGTAAAAAGAAGGGAAAAGTACCAAAAACAAACGTCCATCCAGCTAGATAAAATGTAACTAATTTGAAAAAACAAAAGGGTAAGGAAGTCAGAAAGTCTCAGCATTCTCCTTTCATCGTTTCTCTAGTATGGAAATTTTAAAGTACATGTCAGGATTCCTTTAAACTAGACATTCCTAAAATACACACGCTCAAAAACAGAAAGGAGGAACATATCTCCATAGTTTTTAAGAAGTCACATTTGGGACTGCTCAGGCAGTTTTCCTAAGAATTATCCAGTTATTTAAATCAATTCTTTGCTCTACCAGGGTACAGAAAAACAGCCCATACTGCCCTGACCGGTTTGGCTCAGTGGATAGAGCGTTGGCCTGAGGACTGAAGGGTCCCAGGTTCGATTCCGGTTAAGGGCATGTACCTTGGTTGCGGGCACATTCCCAGTAGGGAGTGTGCAGGAAGCATCTGAATCAATGTTTCTCTCTCATCGACGTTTCTAACTCTCTATCCCTCTTGTTCTCCCTTCCCCTCTGTAAAAAATCAATAAAATATATATAAAAAAAAAAACACCCCATACTTCTCTTTTATTAAACACTAGAGGCCCGGTGCACGAAATTTGTGCACTCGGGGGAAGGGGGGTCCTTCAGCCCTGCCTGCACCCTCTCGCAGTGTGGGAGCCCTCAGTCGGACATCCTTAGTGCTGCCACAGAGGCCAGAGAGGCTCCCACCACTGCGCTCACCAGCTGTGAGCCCAGCTTCCAGCTGAGCAGCGCTCCCACCAGAGGGCAGTTCCTGTTGAGATGTCTACCCCTGGTGGTCAGTGCACATCATAGAGAACGGTCCTTCAGCCATTTAATCGATTTGCATATTAGCCTTTTATTATATAGGAAGGTTGCTCTAACACCATTTATTCTTTCAACTGCCTTTCCCTAATTGTTTTTAAATACTTTTTTAAGCAATAATTTTTCTAATAATTTTTAGAAAAATTATTAGAAAGGAGA
Organism: Myotis brandtii; assembly: GCF_000412655.1. Classification (NCBI taxonomy): domain Eukaryota; kingdom Metazoa; phylum Chordata; class Mammalia; order Chiroptera; family Vespertilionidae; genus Myotis; species Myotis brandtii. The sequence continues at coordinate 843,613 of NW_005357115.1, forward strand.
GACAAGTGCTTAAACTATTTTGCAAAAAGCTTCCTTACTTACTATCTTTATTATCTTTCAAACTAGTACATCCTACACTCTGCTCTCTTAAGACCAACCCATTTTTCAAGGCCTGACAAAGTCCACCCACCTCCATGAAGTCTTCCTCAACAACACTGGCACACAGTAATTTCTACTTCTGAAATTATAAACTTAATGATAAACTGTAATCACAAATATGCGTAAGTTCTATTTGATCTCCCATCTACGTGAAAGCTTAGAACAGGAGGCTGTTCTGCACTTTTCAACATAGGTGTTCATTACAAGCAACTGCAAAGCCCTTTTATAAGGTAGGTGTCAACTTATAACATCAATGGGAAAAAAGCTAGTTCTTTGTCTAAATATGGTCCTCTATCAGCCTGTCCTTCTCCACCTCTTTACTCCCAAAAGAAAACTTATCCGTCCCATAAGGTTCTCCTTTACCCTGAAAAGGGGTAACTTTCTTTGTACACTCAATACATGCCAAGTGCTTTTAAGACATTATCTTTTCATCTTAAACTTTTAAAGTGGGGTTTGTGTGTGTGTGTGTGTGTTTTTTTAGTTAAGGAAGCTGAAGCTTGGTTGTGGTGGTGATTTGAACCCAGCTCCTAAACTTTGGAGTCTACCACACTACTGGACACTGAAGGAGATGCCCACAGATTCAACTCAATCCCTATTAAAATACCGACAGCATATTTCATAGTTCTAGAACAAATATCCCCAAAATTTATATGGGACCAAAAGAGGCCCTGAAAAGCCTCAGCAATTATGAGAAAGAACAACAAAGTTGGAGGGATCACAATATCTGATATCAAACTATACTACAAACCCACTGTAGTCAAAACAGCCTGGTGTTGGCAGAACAGGTATATAGACCAATGGAACAAAACAGAGACCTTAGAAATTGACCCACGCCAATATGGTCAACTGATATAGACAGTGTGGGGAACATATGTAATACTGTAAATTATATATAAAAATTTTTAATTAAAAAGCAAATATGAAAAGGAATTTATTGTATGCAAAAGGACATCTATGAAAGAATAAGTGAAACACTGAGAGATGGTCAAAGAATACAAACATACAATTAATAATTTGCATTCAGTTACCCTATTAAATTTTCAACATCAATTGTAACCAAAGATATGTAAATAAAGCAGTAAGATCTCCATTTTTACCTGTGCTGCATTTTTAAATAACGCCCACTTGTAAACAAAAGTATCTGTAAATAAGCACAAACCTAACTCTAATGGGAGACAGAATGGATACACCTTTCTGAATGGATTTACTGATGTGTGTCTTCAATCTTGAAAATATACATGCCATTTGACTCACAAATCTACTTTTATAACCTATCGTAAATGTCAAGACTTATCTACACAGATGTTTAGCCAGCATTATTTACAAGAAATAACCCCACATCCAAAAAGAGGATTAGTTAAGTAGTACTACAATGCCACTTAAGAAATCATGTTGTAGAGATTTTTTTTAATCACATAGGGAAATACAATATGAAATGAAAAAGTAAATTACAATAAGATCTCAATTTAGGAAAAATTACAAAAGGATATAAACTAAAAGATGTATACTAAAATGTCACCAGTGGTTACCACTAATTGATATGATTTTTACCTTCTTCCTTTTTATTTTGTGTTTTCCAAGTGTCTACAAAGATTATTACTTTTTAAATTTTAAAAAAATTAAACTTTTACAACAAGGTGTGAATTATCATATCACAAACCCTGTGCTCACAAACCCTGTTCCATCAATCACAAGTTTAGCTGTAACTTAAAGGCAGTAAATGTCTATCTTAAGCAAGAGGGAGAGGAAGGTCTGGATAGAGGTGGGCAAAGGAGGGGGGGGGGGGGGGGACATCTGTAATAATGTCAACAATAAAAATAAAATATTTTTAAAAATTTCCATCTTAACATCCAGTTGTAAGACATTTGGCATCAGCTACAATTGTTGACCTTCCCTTGACCTTCTAGCCTAAATTTAGAATTTTTTGAAAACAATATCCAAGTACACTGTCATTTTCTTGCAATACGTAAAAAGCCTCTCAATTCTAAACAAAAACTCCACGTAGCCAGTCCATATTAACATACTTATTTTAAAATTAAAGTGCTGATGAAAAGAAAACAGCAATTTCTGGAGATCTGATTAATAACTGTCTTTTTTAAAAATCTAAGAACAAGGTTCATTTTCCAGCCAAAATTTCTCTCCTATTCAAAAAATCACCCTGCATTCTAATACAAGTGAACTTAATCCAACTTTTACTATCTCATAAATACATTCATTCAAATACAGAAAAAACAGCTTGTTTAGTGTGCCAATTTCACCCCCTTTAAAGAATTTAAGGAAGCCTTTAAAGCTTCAAAGTGCCTTTCATAAATTATCTATTTAATAATCAAAAAATGTTTAAAGACCAATAAGGTGATTATTAACCTTCTAGGAGGGGGGAATGTTATTACTGAGTAATCCAAGCCTCCATTCTGAATCCATTCTGAAGGTCATAGGAAGTTTATAGAACTCAAAAGTAAGTCATTGGCTAAAATAACTATGTTCTAATCACTACTTGTGACTCTACTATAAATTATTATATAAAGGGGAAAATTTTTTTTATTGATTTGAGAGAGAGAGAGAGGGAGGGAGGGAGGGAGGGAGGGGGAGAAAATCATCCATTTGTTGATTCCACTTATTGATGCATTCATCGGCTATTTCTTATATATGATAATAATTAGTGTGGTATTAAGTCAATCATTTTTTAGTAATTCTTGTGCATAACAGACCATAGTTAGATTTTGCATGTTTACTGTTTAAAAAGCACTTGGAAACTGTCATGACCTTAACTAAAAAATGAATTCATATTGAATCTTGTAATTGAAATAAGCAATTTCAGAAGACTATTTTGCCACATGAAGTGATCCTCTAAAATGCAAGTTTATTAAAATGACAGAAGTATGGATGTTTATTTTTATCTTATAAAAAACTAAACAAAGGCCTTTCAAGTCACCTATTTACAAATTAATTTTTTATTCAAAGTCTCCTCTTAGATAACCACAAATTATAGTAACTACCATCAACAGAATGTTTTTCCATTGGGTTAAGCACTTTTATCACATTTAACACTCACAATACCCTAATCATGAACACATTATCACCATTTTACACATAAAGTTAAAAATTTACCTATCACCCTTGTCCAAACTAAACCTCTGTCCACATTACAGAAAAACAATTACAAGAGACTTTCTGAATGCAAATAAACACATATAAATAATAGCACAAGTAGTCAAATTGGCATTTCCTTACATATCTATTACTGTGTCTTAAGCACAGACAACTTTACAATTTACAATACACTTGTACCCTGTCATCTCATTTGTTTCCCATAGCAGCCCTGTTAGGGGATTATTATCACTCCCATATGTCATAGGCTTCAAGGATCAGAGAGTTGAAGTGAAGTCACTCAGGTTTTGATTCCTCCTCCTTTTTCCATACACCATCTTTCTTCTCTATGGTTAAAGAAACATAACCCCCACAATCTGAGTATTATGCAATAAAAAGATGAATGTATGGGAGACCTAGATAAGCAACTTTCATCGGTTACATTCTTCACCAAGTTCATAGTTACTGGTTATTTTGATGCCAACCATAGAAATACAAATTATGTAAGTAAATTTTGTTAAGCTGGCATGTTAGCAAGGGAATCCCCTAGATTCTACTTGTACTGGCAGAAGACTAAAGCCAAAGTCAGTGAGAAGTACAAACTGTCTCCTAGTGTAAAAACAGGATGTATACACTAGTCTTTCATGACTTAACAGTTGTTTCAAATAGACATCTGCCCATAAAATCAACTACCTTATAGCCATTTGCTCCAGAGTGGGTATTGAGGGTGGCTACCTATATACACACATTTCTACTCAAGTTTAGCAAATATGTGTACACCCAAACACACAGAGTTGTGGGTAATAATAACTGGAAAAAATCATTTTTAAAATACAGTAGTTATCTTGGCTCTGCACTTATGAAGACTTCGTGTTTCTCAATGTGCACAAGCAAAATTGTTCTGTTTAATTACTTCTACTTCTTTCTACAATATCTACCATTACCCTTTCTACTTTAAAATTTCCCGCCGAAACCGGTTTGGCTCAGTGGATAGAGCATCGGCCTGCAGACTGAAAGGTCCCAGGTTCGATTCCGGTCAAGGGCATGTACTTGGGTTGCGGGCACATCCCCAGTAGGAGATGTGCAGGAGGCAGCTGATCGATGTTTCTCTCTCATCGATGTTTCTAACTCTCTATCTCTCTCCCTTCCTCTCTGTGGAAAATCAATAAAATACTTTTTTTTTAAATAAATAAATAAATAAAATTTCTCACGCCTGCCCTGGCCAGTGTGGTTCCGTTGGTTGGAGCATTGTCCTGTAAACCGAAAGGTCGTGGGTTCAATTCCCAGTCATGGCACATACATAGGTTGAGGGTTCGATTCCCAGTTGGGGCGAATACTGTCCAATTGATGTTTCTCTCTCTCGTTCCCTCTCTCCCTCTCTAAAGTCAATAAACATATTCTCAGATGAAGATTTTAAAAAATTTTTTTTTAATTTCCCACTTAGTGACTTGCCCCATCTTTACTTTTTTTTTCTAATCCCCACCCAAGTATATGTTTTTATTGATATTGAGAGAGAGAGAGAGAGAGAGAGAGAGAGAGAGAAACATCAATGTGAGAAATGAGAAACATCAATCAGTTCAAACCTGCAACCTAGGATGTGCCCTGACCGGAAATCGAATCTGTAACCTTTTGGTGTACACTCCAACCGAGCCACCCAGCCACCCATTACTTTTTAACAACCCTATCTTCTCGTTAGTATGATATCAGACTTCAAAGTTTTACCCAGTCATCTCTAATTATGTGACAATTTTCAATGAAGAAAGGCCTTCTACTTTCTCTAAGTAAGAGTGCCTCTGAGTAGTTTCTGTGACAAGTCACAATCATTCCCTCTAATAGGGAAACTTAATTCCCTCACAGAAAGATTTTCAAAGAAAATAAAATCAAAGCCAGATGTTTGAAGTACTTTATAAAGTAGCAAGTATTATCCTATTTTCAGGTTGATGGTTTTTTTTCTGCTAGCCATTTTTAAAGCTATCAGAGAAAGCCATCAACCAGTCTTCTGTATTATGGGTGCTAAGAGTAAAGGATCGGAAGAAACTTACATGAGTAATGGATTCATTGGGGAATCAAGTTCAATTACTCTATATTCCCAACTATCTTCCTTAAGTTAAATAATGTCCAAGAAAGTAAACAACACACCTGAACTTTGAAATTCCAAAATGGTTACAGAGACTACAGTACTATTACACTTTTAAAAAGAAAAGAAAAAAAAAAAAAGGCTGTTTCTCAGCACCCATCCCAGAGAAAACCTCCTTTGGTAAAGCTGTAAATGACCATTACAAAAGTTTAACTTTTATTCCCATCCCTTACATTTCTGGCTCTTACATTTGAGAGCCTGCCTGTTAAATGGCTTTGCTTACAATTTTATTATGTATATTGCTACTAAGTGTTGCAATTTTTAAAACATGATTTGCCCCACAGGCCTGGCTCAGTGGTTGAGTGCCTACCTAGGAACCAGGAGGTCAGGGTTCAATTCCCGGTCAGGGCACATGCTCAGTTTTCTGGCTCGATTCCCAGTGTGGGGCGTGTAGGAGGCAGCCAATCGATGATTCTCTCTCATCATTGATGTTTCTATCTCTCTCTCCCTTCCTCTCTGAAATCAATAAAAATATATTTTTTAAAAATAAAAATAATAAAACCATGTCTTTGAACTACAGGATCAAACTAGATGGCAGTCTTCCAGGCAGCTGCTTACTATCAGACAGATGGAAAAATCACAATTTTGGAAAAATTCTAACAATTTCAAGAAATTATTTTTACTTGTGAATATTCAAAAACTTTATCCTAAAGCTATAGAACAGTAGCAAACGAAAAAGGAATTCCAAAATAGGTGCACTCTACTTAAGGCCAGAATAATCTCATTTTAAACTCGTTCCTTATAATAAATTACTCTAAGACAGCTCTTCCTTCCCCCCAAAAAAAAATAATTTCAAAAGATTTCCAAACTTGACTAATTAGGTTTTATCACAACTACATACATCCTATCATCCTACAAAGACATTAAAATATGAGTGTTAATGCTTTATAAAGATCCTACATTTCCTAAAAAGGAGTAAGCATTTCTCTTAAAAGAGACACGAAGCACCTTCCTAAGACTGAACTACTGGAGTTGCACCTGACTCACCCCAACTTAGCTCTTCAACTTTACTCATCCAGAAAGCAGAGGGAGACAAAGAGTTTCTACAGTCAAAAATAGATGAGTCCCTATTCATTCACGACCTGTTTGCTCTTCCTTTAAACACAAATCTTAACAAGTTATTTGGTTTCTAATGTAGTAATGGGTGACTCAGAGCAAATGAGCAGGGAGAGGGACTGTTTTAGGCATTCATTTGCTAGGAATGACTATCAAGTGAAGGCTAACTCTTAAGAAGGAGAGAAAAAAAGACTACAATCTGTGAGCAGCAGACTGAGCATTTAATAAATGGTGAGCCGTGTTTGTCCAGTTTTAAGGATCCCATCTCTTCTCAGTGTACCACAGCATAAGAACGATGTTCATGGCCACAACTGTGTAAAAACTTACACTTCTGATTAGACGGGTACACAGAGAAATAGATATACAGACAGACACACACATCCCTTAGAGTCCAAAAGCGCTAAATTAACCAATCCGTCTGCATTCCAAGCCAATTACTTGAGAATTCCAACCAGAAGAGATCTGGGACAAAACTTCCTTTTATTTATTTATTTTTCCTGTGTAAACAGTTCTGCCATGTGCTTTGGTTGGCAGGTGATACTAAAATAAGCTTTATTTCCTGTTCTTTTTCCCTTACCAAATCTCTACCATCTGGCATCACCTCCGACACGTCCCAGGGCTACCGTGAACGCAGAAGTGTATTTCCCAGAAACTTTTCTATTAAAGTGAGCCTTCATCGTTACTATTTTATCAAGATGTTTTACATTTCATCTCACACACAAAAAAAATCTTAAATCAGATTCTGGGAAGAGAGAACTCTGAAAATCGCGAGTTCATATTTAGTGCAGTTTAACAAACTCTTAACCTTATGCCATGGCCGGACTGCCCTCACTGCAAGCTTTTATGATTTATATATAAGCCTTTAAGTACCATCAAAATTCCCAGACAGAACTCCGTGTGTTCAGCTCGCACTACGGTGGAAGATCAAATGCTGACCTCTTAAAAAGAGGGGTGCTGTCGGTGAGAGGGGCGCAGCGCCCCGCGTCTCGGGGGGGAAGGGGCGTTGCTCGCACTCGCGGTAGGAACGCAATTCAGCAAAACCCGGGAGCCAAGGGTCAGGTGACCTCGCACCGGGACACGCTCCGTCGGAGGGTCTGAGCGGCTGACGCGGACCCCAGTTTGACAACCAAGTCTGGACTCGCACCCTGGCCACGCGCAGCCG